>NC_056731.1:1738368111-1738393111 GCF_019279795.1 Protopterus annectens | reverse complement strand
AATAAATATCTGTAAATCTTCTTGTGAAGCATTTAAATATTTATATATATATATATATATATATATATATATATATATATATATATATATATATATTTATATATATATATATATATATACACACACACACACACATACACACACACACACATGCACACACACACACACACACACACACACACACACACACACACACACACAGCTTTCTCACCTAAAATACTTAAATGGCTATTTTTCAAGACATTTTGAATATATTATAATGAGCTCCATAGGTTCATAGGTTCATACTAGGCTATCTGCACGAGGGCATTTACAAGCCTAGCCCATAGTTTTGTGGCTTACGCCACTCCTTTAGTATGGGGAACTATACCCATTATTTTGCTGTGCCTCTGTCGAGCAGTGACACTGAGGTAATCCCTGGGGTATATCTGCGATCTCCCTTGGTGATGCCGTTGTTAGCTGTTCCACTTTATTTTATGTCCTTTTTTCTGAATGTAATATAAAGACTTTTTTTCTTTTGACTAAAATGTTTGTATTTCTTTCTTCTAGCTATTACCATTATATGATGTAACGTGCATTTGTTTTATTTATTTATTTACGTTATATTCCCTTGACTGGTGTTCTGTGCTAAATTAATTTTAAGTTATGTACAGTCTATTTTCTGAACATATGCCTTTTAGATCACACCAGTATAACCTTCTAGATGTATATTTCAAGACTACTTCTATGGTTTCAGCCCAGAAAAAGAAGTAATTTGTTTTTGCTGCATTTATCTGCTACAGCAAACTATTATGCTTGGATACCTGAATTGCAGAAACAGTCATTTGCAAACATGCTTGGCTGTATCTCTCTCTCTCTTTCTCTCTCTCTCTCTTGTTTTTATAAAAAAATCTCAAGCTGGTGATCTGAGTTAGATACCATTGTATAATTCAGAGGTGGTCTTATTAAAGGCCATGAGAAACATTTCTTTTCCTGAGCAAGTTACAATAGATTAATTATTTCCAATTTTAAATAAAGCTCATTCCAAAGTATTCTAATTTCTACTACGTGATTTTCCAACTCCAAAAGGATTACTCCCTGTTTCTGCATTGTGACAAAAAATTTTCCCCATCTCTGTCTTTGTTTGCAAATTTATGTGAATTCATAAATGCAAACATGAAGAGTGACTATGTTTTTCCTCAGTTAATACAACAGAGTTTCTTTGAAAACCCATCACAGTCTGGCTTGCTGTCAGTCTCCCATCTGTTAGCTAAACAGCCTAAACAGTATGTCTCTGTTCTAAAAAGAGGTTCTATTCCAGATACTTTCTGGTTCCCATGAAGGATGGAAAGTAAAGACCATTTCTGGATTTCTCAAGTCTAAATTGGAGTTCTTCCTCCAAGCAGAATGTTCATCAAATAACAGAACGTGTGTTTGCATTTACCCCATTTTGGGTGGCTTCCTTCTAGAAACAGACAAAATTCATAAATTGCATTCCATTGCCAGAAAACCCTGATGGTTTTCAACACTTTAGGTTGGTCCTTCAACCAAGAAATATCAGAAATATAACCAAGGAAAGTAAAAACAAGATTGTAGATGTTACCCCAAAATCAGTCTTGCAATGTGTTTTTACAGAGTAATCCTACCTGCCCACAGGATCAGAACTGTGTAGGCTTTATTCTCACCTCTGGTGCCTTGGTTATTTCTTTTTTCTTCTGCTGACACTGCAGTGAGGCATGGGGGGAGGGAGTGTGGCACTTCTGAGTGCACCATCCTTCAGAAAATACATTAAAACGACGTCTCATCTCCCTGAGTTGGTGGAAGTTCAGGTGGGTGTAAAAGATTCCACGGTGCTTATCAAACAATGTAAAGGAATTTCCCTGGTTCCTGGCCAAAATTTCCATTAGTATGCGTACTGCCTTGGATCTTCCTTGAAAAGATGTTGCTGGTCTAGTTAACAGATACTGCATTTTTTTTTCAGTTGTCTAACTACCAACCAACTATATCATTCACGATTTCCAGGGCTCTGTGATTGATATCATCGCCCTTTAGTAGAACATGGTTACCAGAAACCAAGATCTGACCATAATACAATATCCTGTCAAAATTGTAATCAATGTCAATATATAGACAACAGTGACACTTTTAAACATCCGACAACACAAAAAATGTTTTACTTTAATACTGGCACCAATTGCACCAGCAATAATGTTGTATATATTGCTAAGTGTGTCTCTTGTCCGGTATTTTACGTAGGCAAGACTTGTAGACAACTTAGAGAACGTATAAGAGAACATGTTTACAACATTAGGATAGCATCTGATCATAATGCACTTGCCAGACATGTTAGAAATACAGGACCTGACCATTACTTTAACTTTAGTGTACTACAACAAGTTGAACCTAATCTCAGAGGTGGAGATGTTGATTCACATTTATTGGAATGTGAACTGAGATGGATTGTCCGCCTTAGAGCGGACAAATTCCCTGGTGTCAATGATAGAGTCCAGGTTAAACCATTACTACGTAAGAAAAGGGTTTTTAGACCCCCTACTTAGTTATTTCTCCCTTCCCATACACACGCCTACCTGTATCACCATTGTCTACTTAGGTGGATTGTCCCCCCTCTCTGAGCAGACATTTTCCCTGGTGTCATTGATGGAGTTCAGGTTTTACTGTGTAAGCAAAATGTTTTTAGTTTACACACTTAGTTGCCCCCCCCCCCTTTTTATACACATACCTACCTGCACTACTTTTTAATTCATGTACTATCATGTATCTGAACCCTGTTGCACATATAGACTTATATAGACTTTTATGGAGCATTTTTATATAGTTACACTTGAATCAATCGTATTTTACCCCTTTTTTCCTCTTCATGCTACACTATGGATGTTTTATAACTTTTTATAACATTTCACTATCTCATTTTACATTTGTTTTAGGTCATAGATGTGTATTTATACTATGTCCTTCTGTATTATGATGAATAAACTATCTTAGCTTTTTAAATGTATTTTAGAAGTATATCAGAAGGATTTCTGTATATATGTAAATGAACTAGAGTTTAAGTCAATTAACTATGTCATGTGCACCAATGAACTTCTTCCATTGTATATTTAAATGCTTTGTTTTTAATGGCAGTTGTTGAAGTTTTGAAAAAGCCATTTGGTGAAAGCGCTTAACTCTAGCTAGCTATTAAAGTTCTCGTTTGGATTATACTTTTGTGCGATTCTTTTTGGGTTGAAGAACCAGCTACACTTGCTTTACTTTGCAGCATACTACTTTTATGAGCTGAAAAAGCTGTTTTACTTTGGAAATAGAGGTTTGCTGTTTTTGTTTTTTTACATTGGGAACTGGATTTTTTACTGCAAAGCCATTTCGCTCCTTTTTGTGGTTAATTTATTTATGATACACTGTCGTCTGAATTAGGGGCGTTTACCTTTTACTGCAAGCAACTTGTTGCCTGGTTTTATTCTATTCCTGTTTAACGCCTGCAGTAAGGAATGGCTAGCAGTCCATCGGAGGTGAATGTGGAACTACCCTATAGACCAGAGGAACTGGATCGCGCTAATCGGAAGCTAACACGTTTCAGGAGTTGTTTAACAGCTACAGAGAACATTTTATTACTTGTTGAACCAGAAATTGGAACTGGTAATATCTCTGACATCGCAGAGATAGGAAGGAACTTGATAAGATGGAATTTGACTTTATTAAATTAAAGAGGCTCCACTTGCAGCGGCAACGTTTTGAGGCATGTCTTGAGAGACGCGTGATACCTCGAGGTCTCGCGTTCTCAAGATGCCAACCTCAGGTAACAACTTTCCTGAGCTGTTGCTTAAATGGCAACAGCTCAATTTAGAACTCAGTTTTAATTATATGAGACTCCTTAATGAGTTTCATTTTCATGAAGAGGAACTTTTAAGGAAAAGTGTAAATGAAAAATATGAGTGTTTTGTTAATAAATTTCAGAGTCCACAGGCACAATATGGTATGGAGAAACTACTAGACAATGTTCAATTATTTGAGAAGAGAACTCTTGAAATAAAAAGAATAAACTTTTGAGGGACATACAGGATTTCCAAAATGGGAATGTCTTTACTTGGCCACGTTACAACAAAGAACAGGGTAATGGACATGTATTTAGAAATGTAACTGAAACAAGTAATGACAATAATGTTAATGTAACAAAAGCTGTGCATTTGTTCTGAAGTGAATAATACATGTACTACTAAGGATGTTATCCCACCATTACTTAATGAAGTAACAATGGTTAACCATGTCGATGTTACTACCAATGCTATAACGAATGAAAATACATCAGATGTGGTACATATTGTATACTCAGAGGATGTTGCAAGTCCCATTACAGATAAAGGGAAAGTGGCTAACATACTCTCAGATAAAAGTAATGAACCAGTAGTTAGGAAGAAGAATATGAAGGAACTGAATGATATTTTCCCAAGAACTGGTAATAGTAGATCTCCCATATGTACCCCTTTCCCCATAGCCAACAAATCCTTCCCAGGAGACAGAGATCCCAAAGCAGAGGGAGGAACAAGCGGAAAGGGTCAGGAGGGAACATCAGGACCAAGTTTGAAGAAAATGTGGGAGAAAACAGGGGACCCTAGTGGTCAACTTGTCTAACAGGCCTTTAAGTACCTTTGAAGAGGAAGTTTTAAACAAGGGCCTAAGTTTTATCCCTACGAGATAGTGAATTAACAGACTCTATTTTAGATGTAAAGATGTTTATTAGGAATATCCAACTGAAATTGAATTTTAGAGATCAAGACCAAGTAGAGGAGAAAAGAGATTTGGAGAGGTTTAGACCTAATAGTTTATATATTCCAAATATACATCCAGTTATAGAGGCGTTCTCCAGAATGGTAGAGAATGATATATATAAGTACTATGATAACAGAAGTAAAAATACTACTAAAAAACGTAATTACAATCTTACCTATTTACAAAAACAAGCCTTAGACAATCTCAGAAATGACCTCTCAATAGTTATAAGACCAGCTGATAAGGGAGGCCCCATAGTGATTTTAGACTCCACTAGATACATCAGTATGATGGATTCTATGTTAAGTGATGGAACATTCTATGGTAATATAAGCCTTTTAGAGGTTGGTACGAAAGTCTTCAAGTCTATGACACTCTAGATGACCTCCATCGTAGTCATATTATTTCGGATACCCTATTTGAATATCTTAGAGTTAGGAATCCCTTGATACCAGTAATACAAGGCTTACCGAAGATTCACAAGTCATTGACTTCCCCTCCCCTGAGACCTATTGTAGCAGGGCAAGGATGGCTAACTGAGCCTTTTTCTATTCTACTAGAATATTTTCTTAGACCTTTAGTGGATAGTAATAAATTTATCCTTAAAGATAGCAAACAGTTTTTGCTTGACTTGTATGAGTTTACTGCTACACTGAAAGATAGGGAACCATTTTTACTGGTTACACTTGACGTTACTAGTCTCTTCACTATGATTCCTAACCAAGAAGGTATGTTAATGTTTCAAAGATATATTCGTAGTAAATCTAATTTTGAAGAAGGGACAGTGGACCTACTTTCTTTATTTTTAGAGATTGTTCTTGAGAACAATATGTTTATTTGAGGAAAGGAGATCTATATACAGAAAGATGGCGTAGCTATGGGCACTTCATGTGCCAATAGCTACGCCAACATTGTGATGGCAGACTGGGAGGAGAATTTCTTTTTCCGTTAACTTTATTCCAGAAATATGTGGGTTACTACAGACGGTTCGTAGATGACCTCTTTTTTATCTGGAAAGGAGATGAAGCATCCCTTCTGGAATTCTTTGATTCCATTAATGGACTAACGGATTTCTTGAAATTTACTATTAATTATTCCAGTATTGAAATATCATTTCTAGATGTCCGCATAAATAGATTACCTAGTGGTTTATTAAATACATCAGTGTATAGGAAACCCTGTTTTAGGAATACACTGTTGCATCGACATAGTATGCACCCCAGATATGTTTTGAGAACATTATGAAAGGGCAGTTTATGCGAGCATCAAGGTTGAACCCATGCCCCTCAGGACATTCCAAAGAGATTGAATCACTTACAAATAGATTTTTGGAACGTAAATATGTGATGAGAGACATAGATAGGAATAGGAATCAGGTTGACAAGTTGAGAGACACAGTGGCTAAACCTTATTTTTCAAGGAAAGAAGCATCTGAAGCAGTACCAGCTATCAGTAGGGGTGATAATGTTAAGTTGTCCTTATTTTACTCTAGAGATGTTGACAAGATCAAGGAGATAGTACATAGACATTGGGGAATCCTTGGATTGGATGACCAAATCTTAGAAGTAGTAGGTGATAATCCAAGGTTTGTCTATAAGAATAAACCCAATCTAAAAAGGACCTTATGCCATCGCCCTTTGGTAGAACATGGTTACCAGAAACCAAGATCTGACCATAATACAATATCCTGTCAAAATTGTAATCAATGTCAATATATAGACAACAGTGACACTTTTAAACATCCGACAACACAAAAATTTTTTACTTTAATACTGGCACCAATTGCACCAGCAATAATGTTGTATATATTGCTAAGTGTGTCTCTTGTCCGGTATTTTATGTAGGCAAGACTTGTAGACAACTTAGAGAACGTATAAGAGAACATGTTTACAACATTAGGATAGCATCTGATCATAATGCACTTGCCAGACATGTTAGAAATACAGGACCTGACCATTACTTTAACTTTAGTGTACTACAACAAGTTGAACCTAATCTCAGAGGTGGAGATGTTGATTCACATTTATTGGAATGTGAACTGAGATGGATTGTCCGCCTTAGAGCGGACAAATTCCCTGGTGTCAATGATAGAGTCCAGGTTAAACCATTACTACGTAAGAAAAGGGTTTTTAGACCCCCTACTTAGTTATTTCTCCCTTCCCATACACACGCCTACCTGTATCACCATTGTCTACTGAGGTGGATTGTCCCCCCTCTCTGAGCAGACATTTTCCCTGGTGTCATTGATGGAGTTCAGGTTTTACTGTGTAAGCAAAATGTTTTTAGTTTACACACTTAGTTGCCCCCTTTTTATACACATACCTACCTGCACTACTTTTTAATTCATGTACTATCATGTATCTGAACCCTGTTGCACATATAGACTTATATAGACTTTTATGGAGCATTTTTATATAGTTACACTTGAATCAATCGTATTTTACCCCTTTTTTCCTCTTCATGCTACACTATGGATGTTTTATAACTTTTTATAACATTTCACTATCTCATTTTACATTTGTTTTAGGTCATAGATGTGTATTTATACTATGTCCTTCTGTATTATGATGAATAAACTATCTTAGCTTTTTAAATGTATTTTAGAAGTATATCAGAAGGATTTCTGTATATATGTAAATGAACTAGAGTTTAAGTCAATTAACTATGTCATGTGCACCAATGAACTTCTTCCATTGTATATTTAAATGCTTTGTTTTTAATGGCAGTTGTTGAAGTTTTGAAAAAGCCATTTGGTGAAAGCGCTTAACTCTAGCTAGCTATTAAAGTTCTCGTTTGGATTATACTTTTGTGCGATTCTTTTTGGGTTGAAGAACCAGCTACACTTGCTTTACTTTGCAGCATACTACTTTTATGAGCTGAAAAAGCTGTTTTACTTTGGAAATAGAGGTTTGCTGTTTTTGTTTTTGTTATTTTACATTGGGAACTGGATTTTTTACTGCAAAGCCATTTCGCTCCTTTTTGTGGTTAATTTAAAATACTTAAATGGCTATTTTTCAAGACATTTTGAATATATTATAATGAGCTCCATAGGTTCATAGGTTCATACTAGGCTATCTGCACGAGGGCATTTACAAGCCTAGCCCATAGTTTTGTGGCTTACGCCACTCCTTTAGTATGGGGAACTATACCCATTATTTTGCTGTGCCTCTGTCGAGCAGTGACACTGAGGTAATCCCTGGGGTATATCTGTGATCTCCCTTGGTGATGCCGTTGTTAGCTGTTCCACTTTATTTTATGTCCTTTTTTCTGAATGTAATATAAAGACTTTTTTTCTTTTGACTAAAATGTTTGTATTTCTTTCTTCTAGCTATTAGCATTATATGATGTAACGTGCATTTGTTTTATTTATTTATTTACGTTGTATTCCCTTGACTGGTGTTCTGTGCTAAATTAATTTTAAGTTATGTACAGTCTATTTTCTGAACATATGCCTTTTAGATCACACCAGTATAACCTTCTAGATGTATATTTCAAGACTACTTCTATGGTTTCAGCCCAGAAAAAGAAGTAATTTGTTTTTGCTGCATTTATCTGCTACAGCAAACTATTATGCTTGGATACCTGAATTGCAGAAACAGTCATTTGCAAACATGCTTGGCTGTATCTCTCTCTCTCTCTCTTTCTCTTTCTCTCTTGTTTTTATAAAAAAAATCTCAAGCTGGTGATCTGAGTTAGATACCATTGTATAATTCAGAGGTGGTCTTATTAAAGGCAATGAGAAACGTTTCTTTTCCTGAGCAAGTTACAATAGATTAATTATTTCCAATTTTAAATAAAGCTCATTCCAAAGTATTCTAATTTCTACTACGTTATTTTCCAACTCCAAAAGGATTACTCCCTGTTTCTGCATTGTGACAAAACATTTTCCCCATCTCTGTCTTTGTTTGCAAATTTATGTGAATTCATAAATGCAAACATGAAGAGTGACTATGTTTTTCCTCAGTTAATACAACAGAGTTTCTTTGAAAACCCATCACAGTCTGGCTTGTTGTCAGTCTCCCATCTGTTAGCTAAACAGCCTAAACAGTATGTCTCTGTTCTAAAAAGAGGTTCTATTCCAGATACTTTCTGGTTCCCATGAAGGATGGAAAGTAAAGACCATTTCTGGATTTCTCAAGTCTAAATTGGAGTTCTTCCTCCAAGCAGAATGTTCATCAAATAACAGAACGTGTGTTTGCATTTACCCCATTTTGGGTGGCTTCCTTCTAGAAACAGACAAAATTCATCAATTGCATTCCATTGCCAGAAAACCCTGATGGTTTTCAACACTTTAGGTTGGTCCTTCAACCAAGAATTATCAGAAATATAACCAAGGAAAGTAAAAACAAGATTGGAGATGTTACCCCAAAATCAGTCTTGCAATGTGTTTTTACAGAGTAACCTACCTGCCCACAGGATCAGAACTGTGTAGGCTTTATTCTCACCTCTGGTGCCTTGGTTATTTTTTTTTTCTTCTGCTGACACTGCAGTGAGGCATGGGGGGAGGGAGTGTGGAACTTCTGCGTGCACCATCCTTCAGAAAATACATTAAAACGACGTCTCATCTCCCTGAGTTGGTGGAAGTTCAGGTGGGTGTAAAAGATTCCACGGTGCTTATCAAACAATGTAAAGGAATTTCCCTGGTTCCTGGCCAAAATTTCCATTAGTATGCGTACTGCCTTGGATCTTCCTTGAAAAGATGTTGCTGGTCTAGTTAACAAAGTGTAAACAAAAATAACAGATACTGCATTTTTTTTCAGTTGTCTAACTACCAACCAACTATATCATTCACGATTTCCAGGGCTCTGTGATTGATATCTTCAGCAACCAAATGTTAGACTTCTTCTGGGAAAGAAATAAGAAGCAAAACTCATTTGAAACATTTTCCCATTCATTCTTTTCATACTTTAAGAGTTAATTTGGGGGATTCAGCAAAGGCAATGCAACTATGGAACTCCTTTCAACAAGCACTACGTTTTCAATGTCTAATGTTAAAAAAATGGGGGAAAAAAAGACTTTTAGGAACAACTACTACTAAATTTTAGGTTGATTTCTAAAACTAGAAAATATTGGCTTCTTCCTATCATCAGTCCATCTTGATTAGCTGCTGTATCAGTCTGTAACAGTAGTAACAGCAGCAACAGTGACTGTGAAACAAATACACTTCAGAATTAACTTTTTTCAAGTTAAAAAAAACGTTATTGTGGATAAGCACCTGTGCACAAGCCTTTCTGTTCACATACCTCTCAACCTCTTACAATGAAGTTCATAGATTAGTACTAGGCTAGCTGCCCTTTAGGGTTATTGTAAGCCTAACCAATTACCCTATGTGACAATCAAACCCTGAACCTTGTGTTCTTAAGGTAAGCACCTTAACCATTATGCCAACCCCCCACACAACAAAAAATTTGGACAAAGCCATAAATAAAGGTGTCACAGGAGCCCAAAAATAAATATTTTTCTTACAAACTTAGAATGTTGATAGAATAACAGGTTTTATATTAGCATGAATTTTCTGAAGGGTATGAAGTCTGAAGCTCAAATGCCTGTCCTTATTTTCTGACTTCAGTCTTTAATGATTTCTACTAATTTGACAGAAAACCACAACTTTATGAAAAATGGACCAAAAATATGAGGCAAAAATCTGGACATTCTACGAAATTCTGTACAGTTGAGAGGTATGAGTCATGCATGCTAATCCTAACCCTGACACTGCAACTGCCCTTTACCCTACGCATTAACTTATGAAAACCCCTCTCCCTAACACTACTGTTATTCAGACAAATTTGATCTGACATTACTGTTAGGGTTTGTGTTTAGTGATCAGAAAAATAAACTATTTACCTTCTTTTTTGACTGCTTGGTGTTCAGTGATATTTTTGTTTCGGTAAAGTTTTATTTTTGAAGTACTGCCATTGCTGTATTGTGCTTCATTGCTTCCGCATTTCGTTGTAGTATTGCCTGATATATTTAATGCATCCATAGAACCCAGTCTTATGATTTGTGATGTGAATGGTCCACGAAATGGGTGCGTGTAGGAGTGAGTGTCCTTGGCATATTTGTTCATGGTATTTGCATGCAGCAACATACGACTGAATTAAATGTGAATGGAAGCAAACGTTGGATATGGGGTGGACACATTCCATGGTTGAAAGGAAAGCATACTGCTTTTAAATTCTAGCTGAATGGGGCTCGACGGTGAGACACTGATAATAAAGAATACAAGGGGTAGGCATCTAAATGATGCACTATTACAGTTTACCTCACACAGCTTAAGTTTTCAGTGGTAGGCATCGGAAACTGAGGTTGGTTCCACACAGAATTAAAAGGAAGAACATTCATCCTTAATATGCTTGCAGGGGGGGGGGGGGGTCTACAACCATTTTGCAACCGGAAAATAAGATGTCAAAGGTTTGTTGTAGTCCTTTTTGAAACAATGCTACACTGCTAAACAGAAATGCTGCAGCATCAAAAGGGAAGGTGAATAAGCCTCAATGTTCTTAAAGGGAACTCTAACAAAACCTGCCTACTATGTTGCAATATCACTTAGTTTTTTTAATCACTGCTGAGCATTATTTCAGTAGTGTATCATTTCTCAGTCTCTCGATTTTGTTACGTGAATCTATTTGTAGCATTCTCCCAAATTATACTATTATTTAAGAGTAAGAAACATGTTTAAGTAATACTAACAAAAAACGTATGTGTAGCCAGCAGGTGCCAGTGTTTAAAAGTGTGTGCAACACTTTGTTTCTCTGTTAAGCATTACTTATTTTTATGCACGCGTTCCTGTGTCGAATGTTGGATTAAATATGATCATTACCCGAGCCACGTAATGTTCTTAAACTTAAGTATCCGCATCGTTTCACCAAATAGTGCTTAAATACGTGTGAAGGTCTTTTTTCAGTCTATGTTTTAAAATAGGCGCATAAGCTGCTGTATACCCAGCAGGTGTTGATAGTCCTAACGAGCCTGCTTGCTATCATAAATGGGATGGGAAAGTACTGAGACACCATCGTGTACAAAGCACAACAGTAGTACTAAAAGGAGAAGACACACACACACACACGCGAACTTGCTCAGTAAATAAATTAGTAGCTTGTAGTTTACATCTTGCAGTGTCCTGTCTGCTAGTCAGCACTACGGGGGTAGGGCAAATAAATACACAAATAAATAAACACATAAGCAAGCAAGCTATACCCCTTTAGCTAACCTAAAATCCTGCCTGGTTGTTACCTCAGCCAAAAAAGTGCGCACTATTCAAAGCATCACTCCCACCTGGCAGCTCCTTTTCAGTCAATTCGACCACGGAAGACAGGTGAGGGGTAAACTACACATGCAATTTCTCTGCCAATCATGCGACAGGCAGCGCGCCGTGCACCTGCTGCCAGTCTCGTGCTGGCACGCGCCCCGTTTTCTTTCTCAGACAGGACTCGCGTGGCAGCTGTGCTATCAAAGACTTCAACGAGCTTCTATTCTCTTGGAAACTGGCACACACGAACTATCCTGAGAAAGCAAAGCATGAAAAGCAAATGTGAAACAAGCATGCTCATTGTTTCATCTCTAAGCCCCAGGAACTACTTATTTACTTTTTTTTTCTTCTTCGTCTTCTTTTTGCATTTATGAGTTTCGTTGCTGTGCAAGGGAACTATAGTGAGCATGCAGCAGCATCTCTAAGGATTAACTCTTGAATTTCACGGACCTGCTCAAAAGACTTCCACTCACCACCTGCTCTGTTTCTGATCACGTGCGTCTTTGCAAATAGGGCTCGGCTGCACAATGAATACAGTCAGTAGCAGACTGCATAGCGCAAGCTTGGTCCAACAAGCGAGAGGGTGGCTATTCAATAAGCATATTGCTTGGAGTACATTACGTTCTTCCCATACGCAAAGGCTCTGGTTGCTACAGTGCCTACTGTTGCTCTACACTTGATTTTTTTTTCTATTTCTGCTCGGAGCAACAACTTGTAAGCAAGAAATGTTTTTCTCTCCTACCTGCCATCTGGTGTATGAAACCTCCGACAGGTGCTTCGATTATTGCATATAAACAAGACTCTATATTCACCACAGCTTTTATTATTTTTTTTCAACTTAGTACAGTAGAGCGATCGTTTTGAACTAAGTGTACAGAGTTTGCTTTCTCTGTTTTTGATTCACTTGAAAATGACAGTACCTGGAAGTGGTCTAACTTTTCTAGAATATTGATGTCCAATTTGCTATATACAACGTGACTCCAATAATACTCACTTACACACACGCACGCTTGTATGAAAATATGTGTGTGTGTGTCTGTGTGCCCCCGCCCGCGTCTGTCAGGTGCCTTTGGAATATTCAAAAAGATCGCTACAAATAATTACATTTATTTAAGAGTTACGAGGGTTTTAGTCCAAATACTTATTTTTGAGTATTCTGCAGGTTAAGGTTAGTGATTATTTCTGAGCGAAAAAAAATCAGCTTCACTCCATATCTTAATTTGTAGGCAACGCTGGAGAGTCTTTCTTGAACAGTGCCAAATAACTTTCTGGCTTACACAGATGCACTGAAACTAAGTATTTGGTTAAAAATAGGTTATTGTACTTTATTAATCTGGGTATTCGGTGTCCATAAACTGACCAGGATGGTTTACTGAGCTGTTTTGGTAAACGGTGCGTGTGTGTAATTAATGCGCGACGTCTGGGTTAACTGCGGGTGCTTCCTTAGAATAACAACCTTAGCATGTGACTCAAAGCTGTCAGTCTGAACAGTAGTTTTAATGCATCTCCTTCAGAATCAAGATCCCTATACCTAACCCTACAAATGTCCTTTCGGATCTTAGTGTGTGTGTGTGTGTGTGTGTGTGTGTGTGTGTATGTGTGTGGTGATGATAAATAGCTAACATTAAAAGTACGTGGAGTGAGTTCTATGTCTTTGAAAGTGACAGAATGGTTTTCAGGTAACAGTACATTTCCATAACTAGTTACATATCATTATGAAAATGCAATAACTACAGCAAGGTAAATAGCGCTAACAGTATCACAAGAGTCAGAGCTGTTGACAAAAACTGGTTGCAAATAGGTCTTTTTACAGCTGTAAGAAAGCATTGATGTCGATGTGGCACTGGGAAAATCTGGACACGGGTCCAGTCGTCAGCTAACCTGGTCATCCTGATTGCACACCCCATGGCCAAAGTACCCCTATACCCCCCCCCCCCCCCACACACACACACACACACACACACACACCTCAGTCATTTGTGCTTCGGTTTTTCTTCCCAAAAAATACCATCCTGGAGAAGCACACAGGGACAACCCAACGCTGTCTACTTGCAGCCTGCTACTATGATAGACGAGAAGTTTCAGTTCAGGAGCGGGTTAGGCTGCACGCCGCCACCTACAGCTTCTAAAATAAACTGCTCAAATCAATGCCCCTAAATAACCTATACCAACACACGACCAACCCTAGTTCAAGCTGCAGAACATGTGCAAACTGTACATTTCTTTCGTAGCGTTTTAGGAGGGTGGCGTGAATGCACAGGGTAAGTGATGCGTGTCATGCTCTAGAGCTTGACATGTGTTCATAGTTCATATTGTGTCCATTTAGGCAGTATATTTGTTGCACCACATGGGGGAAGTTAGTAAATACAAGCAACTTGGAGTAAACGTGCTCATATTCTAACCTAGTCGCGTCACGTTGCAAAACAGCACCGTTGACAGGTGAGTGTGAGCGCGCGCAATCAACACCAAACAAGAGTTAACAAGAACTGTAGTTACATAACTGACTTTCACCCTTTATTTTGACAAATAAAAATGTATATCTTGGCTGGATTTCTTTCGTAGTTGGTGAGGAAAATGTGGTTTGCTCTCCACGGTTACCAACCGGTTATCCCGGGAAAAACACACACGCACACACACATAAAGTACCTGCAGGTGTTTTTATCACTTGTATCAACCATATACTGAGAACATGTGATATATCCTAAAACAGGACAGGGTACACAAAAAGTAATTAGAATAAGAAGAACCGGTTCAGCATTTCGGTTACAGAACACCATGAAAGGAATCTGTTTTTATCGTATAAGCCAGACGGTTTAGAGCATAGCGCGCACGGCGCAGACTGTCAAGATGTAAACACCCACACACTGTCTGTGTTATGTATCTTATAAGCAGATATATTTTTCATGTAAACGTGCGCACAAGCAGAATAATAAGTCCTTCTTTCATTTTAATCAAAGGACACGGGAATCTTCCAGGCATGATGTTGGGGCAGCACTCATCTTTCTCCATCTCCCAATCTTTGCGCGACCTCCATGCTGTTTGCGAAGGTACTGCTAGTAGATCATTTGGGAGCTTATTCACTGCAGCCTATATAATATAAGGCATATAAAACACTGACAATTTAATTTAAAACATTATATAGTTAAATTCATACATACAAGTCAAGGAGTGAGACAAAACGTAAAATGGTACCGTAGGGAATAACACGAGAAACATACACCTGAACACCTTAGGTGGATGCTATTCAGACTGCAGCACTTTACCATCAGGGTAAAGGGATAGTAAACTAGCAGGACAGTCTCATGGCGAGCCATTACGTTACCTGGATTTAACCCCGTGTTGACTATTGTGCCCTAAGACATGCATTTGTAATTATCACAAAATTCAGTATGACCTCTTGTCTTAATACCCCCCCCCCCCCCCAACGCACACTGACCCTAACTGATGGTGCGTTTTAATTTGGAGCATTAGGAGCTATAAACCTACCCGTAGCCATACATTACAACTGTCCAGATTTTAGCAGAATGTCCAGATGTTTGCCTCGTGTTTTTGGTCGGTTCCTCTTAAAATGTGTGTGTGTGTGGATGATCTGAGGATTGAAGTCACCAAATAATGGCATACGTTTCATTTTCAGAATTCAAATCACTCTGAAATGTATGTTAACACAAACCCTGTTACTTCAGCAACTTTCTAGGTTTATAAGAGCGATATTTAAATGTGTCCCTATTTTTGGGCCGTTGTCCTCCTCCCATTTTGTCAGGCTTTGTCCAGATTTCTTAAACGAAGAGGCTGAGCGGCATGCCCGTAACCCTTACCCCTTACAAGATACACCGAAGTGCCTCTCGGCGATTATCTGTCGTCTGCTTTACACATAAGAAATCTCAACCATGCCCAGCACGGTCCTTTTAAAAGTTGCTTTGTAAATTGGAATGATGTAAGATTCGGCGCTTCTCATTGCACGTCTACTGTATTACAACGGCGAATCCTTGGCCAATAATGTTGAGAGGGCGTGGCTTGGCACCATCGAGCGTTGGATACAAGCGCTGATTGGGGGACGGAAAAAATAGAAGAGAATAAATCCCCGTCTGCTACAATTTCGCTTCTGTTGTAAAGCTGCAGATGCGTAAGGGTCCTACTAGCGTATGTCGTTTTAGCTTAATTCTGTCTTCCCGCAGGGTTTGAAAAAAAAAAAAAGAGTGGACTTCGAGGAATCAGAGGAGTATTATTATTCGGGCAGCCGAATCTATAAGCAACTGTACAATCATCATGAAATAAGTACACACGGTTTTATTATTACTTGGAAGCGAAGCACAATGAATATTTAGTTAAACGGAACATCATCCCCGAAAATTCCTTCTTTCTTGTGTGTGTCACCTATTCCAAGTTAAACTGAATCTGCCGCAGTAAAAAGTGGTACATTGCAACGGCTGGCCGCAGTATCTACGCCTGCTTGTCTCGGGGCAGTTTGCTGCAGAGAAGAGGAAAACGAAGCAGCACTGGCAGTAAGCCGCCGAGGGCAGATCCGAACAGTGGCTGCATAGTACTACACCTGGGTCACGGCACTTTGGGGAGTATCGCTGGGTTTCTGCTGAAGAATTTGTCGAAAGCCTTTTATGCTCCCTTTATTGAGACTGGTTCACCGCCAGACCTGAGAGTAAATCCGGTGTAGAGCCTTACAGTGTGAAGAAGAAGGCGCAGGCATGGTGCAGCAGACAAACAACGTCGAGACAACTGAAGCGATGCTCGTTGCAGAGTCCTCCGATTCGGGGATCTCGGAGCTGGGCATCGCCTCTTCCCCGAGCCCTAGCTCCGCTGCCTCTACCGGGGTCAAAGAGGAAGACCCTAGCTGGTGCAAAACCCCTAGTGGGCATATCAAGAGGCCGATGAATGCTTTCATGGTTTGGTCTCAAATAGAGAGACGAAAGATAATGGAACAATCCCCAGATATGCACAATGCGGAGATCTCCAAGAGACTAGGAAAGCGTTGGAAGCTACTTAAGGACAGCGACAAGATCCCATTTATCCGAGAAGCAGAGCGCCTCAGACTAAAGCACATGGCAGACTATCCAGATTATAAGTACCGGCCAAAGAAGAAGGTTAAGTCTGGCAACTGCAAACCTGGTGAAAAGGGAGAGAAGGTGAGCAGCAGTGGCAATCCAAGCAATATTAACACTAATACTGTTAAATCTTCCCTAAAGAAAACAAGTAGCACTAAGTCGTCTACCAAACTGCACAATAAAATAATCATGGGCACCAAATCTCCCTTTGCAGACCAGCTCTCCCAGTCATGCACTACTGATCATCATTCCTTATACAAGTCCCGGAGACCAGTTACCCCCAAGCAGAACACAGAGAAAAAATTTAAGACTGTTTTAATATTTGGGAACACTCACGGGATTGTTTCGTCTCAGGTGGCGGTACCAGCCAGTCCAACCCTCAGCAGCTCCACAGATGCAAGTGACCCTCTGAGTCTGTATGATGACGGGTCTGGGGGCCATCAAGAGGGGACAAACTCTTCCTCGGATCACCACCGGTACACGAGTCTAAGATCATCATCTCCTAGCCCTTCAAGTTCCCACTCTTCAGCTTCCTCTCATTCTTCCTCTTCTTCAGATGAAGAGTTAGACGATGACTTGCTGGACTTGAACCCGAGTCCGGGCTTTGATAATATGTCCCTGGGCAGCTTCAGTTCCTCTGTCCTGGACCGCGATTTGGATTTTAATTTTGAGCCGGGAGCTGGGTCACACTTCGAATTTCCGGACTACTGTACCCCTGAGGTAAGTGAAATGATATCGGGGGACTGGTTGGAGTCTAGTATTTCAAATCTCGTATTCACTTACTGAAGGGAGGTCAGCAAAAATGTGACTTGTCATTTTTGTGATTAAAAGGGATCACCTCCAGAAAGCAAAATAATAAACGGGACCAAAGTGAGAGAGACTGTTACGAGTCGAGCGCTTAAACAGTTTTTTCACTCCCTTAAAGATTGTGCAGTACTATGAATGAACTGTAGTGCTTGGTTTTAAGGGATCTTCACATTAGGACTGAAAAGTTCGGTGAAAATCTGGTCAATGTGTGATCGACATTTTCCAGGAAGGGAGAGCAAGAGAGCTTCTTTTGATAAAAGAGCGGCTCAGAGCCTATTGGGGGAAGGGGAAAAACGGCTCTCTGTCTGAACTGGAAACGTAATGGAAGGCTGAACTGGGATTTGCACGCCAGAAGAAGGCGGTCTTCTGTCAGCTTGGAAGAGATGGAAATGAACTCAGAGACTGAACTTTTTGTAGCCGGTTTCAAGGCAAGACAGTGGTGCAAGGAAGGCGGTAATCTTTGTTCAGAAAGATTTTGTTTAAAAAAAGTGTTTCCTTAAATCACATTCGTGATGGTGTTGGATTATAGTTCACTGGTGGGTTTATATAGCATGTTATCCTGTCTATCTCTTAAAAAAAAGATTTCTGTGAGACCGTTGAACAATTTAAACTAGTGTTAGGGTAATTTAAAACCAGATAGATGGCGCTATGTTTGATTCCTGCAAAACACAAATCACCAGCTCTTAAAAAATCTTAAAGGATTCAAACGCAACTCAAATCTGTGCTGGACTTAAACAATAATTCAGGACCAAATTTTCTCAGAGTATATGTTGTTCTTAGGTGTAAATGAAAATGACTGTTCTTTTCCCTTCACCGATGTTCCATCCTCGTATGTTTTTTTTCTCTTGTACATGTAATCAGATGCCATTTTATATATAATGTATTTATACTGGCCAAACATTATTTTTTGTTTGTGTTTTTTTTTTTTTTTGGTTAATTTTGTTTGGTAGGTCTTATGTGTACCCACGCCGTTATTCTCCTTCATTGAAGGGCTAGAGTTCAACTTTTAATTTTTTATATTTAAATGTAGACTTTTTGACACTTTTAAAAACAAAAGAGAGATGAAAACGTTTGATTATTTTCTCAGTGTATTTTTGTAAAAAATATATAAAGGGGGTGTTAATCGGTGTTAAAATCGCTGTTTTTGGATTTCCTGATTATAAGAACAAGGAGGCTGGTGAATAACATAGAATCGGCCCCCTTTCCATGTTTACACACACTTCAATCTGCAGGCCGTCTAGCTTAAAGAGACAGTACTCCCTTCCACATTTTATACATGTACATCCACAATCACAGCTAGTCCTAGCACGGAGCTGTGGGACCTGTCTTTTTGGCATATCACAGAAAGTTGTATTTTGCGATCCTCACTCCCGAGATTTACTGTATTATACCAAGCTGAAGGGATACTGTAGCTTTAAATCCACCATAATGTTGCACTTTTTATATGCCTATAGTGAGCAACGTGCCGTTTAACCACTGGATCTATCTAAATGCCGATTTGAGTTCGCGACACTATGTACTACGTTTTTTTCATTCTTGTATTTGACTATTTAATCTTTTCTACTTGTCGCTAAATAATAATTGTTTTAGTCTCTTATGGCATGAGATAGCATATGTATTCAGGTTTATAGCTGTTGTGTTTAAAGATGAAAAAGAAAAAGTGAAAACATCTTTGTACATTTAAGTCTGTATTATACTGAGCAAAAACGACTGTGTGTTTTATGTATGTTGTTAAAGATATAACTTGACAGGCACTAGGACAACTGCCGTTAGGAAGGAAAAGAAAAAAAAATGCCTCATTAGGTGGTTGTTCCGTTTGACTTGTGTTACTTTAATTTGGTAATCCATCCTGTGCAATATGCTGTGTAGAAGATTGTTTTGTTAACCATGCCACACCAACAGATTTTGAAGAAAAATGCCAGCTACTCATATCACATCACTGCCTGTCAGATTGTCGATATACTTTCTGTAAATAATTTTTTAGAAGGAAATAAAATCAGCTGGAACTGAACCCTAATCACAGACTCTGGCTTTTGTGTGCCTGATAGTGCCTCGTGTTTGGGTGCTTCCAGTGTATTTACAAAACTGAGGTTCACACGTGGTAGAGAAAGCACAACAGTCTCTAGCTATAGGCATGCTGATACACACATGGCTTACTCTTAGTTCATAGTAGGGTTTTTTTAAGTGCGCCCAATTTAAACTTGTACCTCATCTTAAAAGGTATAATTCCACAGTTCTGTCTCCTTTGTATATCTAGTTTGAGTGATAACTTTGTGTTAACTGAATGTAATTTCAGTCTGGGCTACCTTATATAACATGGACTATTCGACACGTTTGAAGTGAGAACATTACTTTTCCTGGAAGCACCCACTTAAAGCCATGGGAGAGAATACCCTGCAGTTGAATGATATGGAGAGTATGTATGTTAGCATTTTCTGGGACTAATTAACATTTAAACGTATTTTTATATGTCAATTGAAATTTGTATGGGTATAAACAGTTTTTGTGCAATATTTATACATTATAACTATAGTAAACTGGGTGCTCTGCTCCTATCCACAGATTTCCTTTTTCAAAAAAACTCAAAAAATATATATATACAGTTGAGAAACATGTTAATTACTACAGAAGTCTTCCAAACAATGTTATGCTTTTTTTGTCAGGATTACTTACCGAGGTCACTTTAGTAGTTAACATATGTCTCTTCTGTGGTGCCTGGAGTGAGCTGAAGAGCTCAGTTCTACAGTGTTATTTTATTTATTTAATTTATTTATTTATTGCTTTTGTTAACTGAGTAATTTGACTGCACTAAGACCCTTTTCACATTTTTGCAAATTTTCTGCAATAGTAATTTATTTGACATGTGTGCATCAGTTGCATTTTATTGGTTTTCCATTGCCACCATAGCTTGTTTTGTAGATTTTAAAACAAGTAACTCAGTAGCAACTGTATGATGTTTGCTTGTTGTGAAACCAAAATTTTTTAACGTTTTTTTCTTTAACTGAGTGTCATACCTGGATTTTTTTAACATTCTTAATTCAACAGTTTGTAATCTCACAACTACACAGATGAGCTTTAAAAAGTGCTTTACAGTACATCATAAATGAGTGTTGTGTCATCTGAACAAATAATGACCTTACTTAGTACTGTCCTTGCCTTCAAATCAGAAGTGAGAGTGGACGTCGTTTCCTGACTCACTCCAGGAAGAAATCATCTGAGACAAGGAAGAAATCATCTGAGACAAGCATGTTTTGCAAATCGTGACTAACTTTTGTGGTTCATAGGTCATTCATCTGTAGACCAAAGTGTTTAAAGTTAATATCTGTTTTGATGCCTAAATTGGGACATTCTTAACTGGGATCTATAAACCTTTGCAGGACAGTTCAAACTGTTGACCATTGCTTAGGGCTTATTTTGACATTACTACAGCAAGTGAGACTCGCCATTTTAGAATTACATTCTTTTGTGGCATATATGTGTTTTGGATACACTGTCATAGATTTCGTCACTGTTTAGAGAAAAATTGGGGATGCTCTTTCTTTTGGACTATCAAGAGTATCTGCTATTTAATCCATTTTTGACAGGGCGCAACTCTTCACATTATGACTGTCTTGCAAATATAAGGCGAGTAGCAGGGTACTGGTCTTCAATAAAGCAGATGACATACTGGCTCATATATTCTTTGGTGACTCTGTCAACAAGTTCCAGTTGATACATCTTATTCATGTCTTTCCCACTTTCAACCTAGGAGAAATAACTCCAGCACAGTTTTCTCTTGCTTGTTGTATTTTCTTATGCTTCTTGGATGAAATTTAAATCCTCTTACTATCTCAACTTGGCAAAAGTCATGGCAGAGAGCTAACAGAGGTCAACGCTGATGAGATTGCTTTCTAGAAAACACTTTACTTGGTCTTCATCTGCACACTGAGCAGACTCAAGGGGTTATTTTGATATTATTTTCATCCTGTCTACTTTCTTCTATTAACTTGTGGCTTATTTTCAACCTTGTTCTCTTCCATATGGCTTTCTTTCTACTTGCTGTTGCACATACTCTATCCTTCAGCTTTTTGCCCAGCATGTATAGGTATGTCAACAGTGTTTTTCCTTTACCTATTGGCAGTCAGATATCCTCTTCCATTGAATGGTTCACAAATTCTGCTGTGAAGTCAACTTTCTTGTAATATATTTTTTTGAACAGTTTCTTTTGTGCTACAGCAATGGTTGTCCTTCCATGTTTTTCTGATTACCTGCTAAGTTAATTCTTACAAGATTTGTCATATCATGTTTTTCTTTTCTTAGTGTGATTACCCAATAGGTTAATTCTTACAAGATTTGTCATAGCTCCTGCTTTTAGCACAGTTACACATAGCAGTTCATGTGTAACTTGTCATAACTTCCCAAGGCAGAAGTTTAAAGATCAATGACAAAAAAAAAAACAAGATTTTTTCAAGTAACATGAATTGTGATGGTGGAGGATTTCTGCCTGTTGGCTCTAAACTCTGTGTTTAAGATGTTGAACAGTGAAAGAAAACTCAGTGGCTCAGATGTGGTTGTTGTGTTTCTTTTGCAAAGTCCAATTAAAATTTTGTTGCATGGTACACAGAATAAGCAAAAGTAGAGAGAGGGAAAAACATGAGATAAATGTGTCATTAGTGTTGTCTTCTCCTGCAGGGTTATTAGTGATGTGGTTTAACTTAGAATTGTTAAAGAAGGCTAGTAAGCTGGCTTTCTAGTGAAAAATTGTGCAAGTTAGTTATGCAAAATCTTAGTAAACAAAACAGTTGCAGCACAAAACAGCTACAGTTGGAGTTATCCAAAATCTTCAAATATAGAGCAATTTAAAGACAGGAGTGAAGTGTAAAGACTTATTAGCATGGTTAGGTGATAACTGGCTAAATTTCAACTTCCATTTGCACCCTAAAATGATCCGAAGGACGTCTGCATTCTGTTGTACATCAAAGTTCATAGTCTGCTAAACAGCATATGATTACAAGGTTTACTTTAAATGTGTTTTGGGTCTTGTTTGCACATGAGGGTGTGAAGTGAGGTTTGAAACAAGAAAACATGGGTCCTCAAGCAGATGTGTAGCTTGATGTGGAGTTGGGGGAGGAGCAGTCCATTCTAATTAATCCAGGATTTTCTTGTGGGGGAAGGATCAGTAGCCCTTATGGATGACAGACTCCACCTATATTAGACAGTGTTTACTTTTCTCTTCTAGTCTGCTGTGTCATTTAATACATTATGGTTTGCAGTCATGCTATTCAAACTGTACAAGTATGTTTTGCATTCTGTTGAAGTTCCGTAAGCCTCCTTATTTGCACATTTCATAGGGTATCGGATTCAGTTCATGTGAACGTTTCCTTGTGTATACTGTTTCCTGTAGATCACCATTAATTAAAGATGTACACTAAACAAGTGAAAAAGCATGCACTTGGTTCCATTTTATTGCATATACAGCAAGACTTCTTGATATGATTTTTTAGGCTTGCTTGTCTACTTGTTTATTGTGTGTGTGTGTGTGTGTGTGTATTTGTGTGCATGTTTAGATGTAACCTGTAATTAACAAAGGGTTTCTATGAGCTTTTCAGATGGTATTATTCACAATGCACGCCTTTTCACATTTTTAACAACCTCCTGACCCAGTTTTGCAGTCTTACATGTTTGATTGTTTACTGTGCGTGTATGTGTCTGTGTAATTTTTAACCTGAGTCATAAAAATAACATTTTATGAGATTTGCAGATGACATTTTTTCCCAATGAATATCTTTTCCAATTTTTAACATGTTCTTGATCCAATCTTGTAGTCTTACATGACTGATAGTTTGTGTCTACATTTAAAACATGTAGTTGTTTTAAAGATAGTTTGTACAATTTGCAGATAACTTTCTTTACATTGCATGCAATTTCCCAGTTTTTGAAAGTACGTTACATTCTCATATAGTCATTTGCTTTGGAAAAGTTGAGACTTACATTGAAGGTACTGAACTAGATGCACTAATGGTATCGTGTGTTGGACTAGACCACTGTTCTAGCCCATTTCTAAGCTGGAATAGCACACACATTTGGAAAACGAGTTGCAGCAGAGGTATAACTAAAACTGTTAAGAGTTCTAGACTTTAAAGATGTGACCTGGAGCAGAACCACAGGTTTTACCAAATACCATGATTGCTAGGTAGACTGACCTTTCACTAGATACTGTTTAAACTTTCATCGTGTTACTGAAACATTAATTCTTTCTTTTGTTACATAGATGGTAGTGTTATATTTCACTGATTTCCTTTTTCATATGATATTTCCTTTCAGGAGTTCAAAACTTCAGTTCAGTGTACTATATATATATATATATATATATATATATATATATATATATATGTGTGTGTGTGTGTGTGTGTGTGTGTGTGTATATATACACACGTGTGTGTGTGTGTGTGAGGTTTTGGGTAGTGAAATTAGAAATTAAAGAACAAGGACCCAAGAAACACAGAGAACATCCACATAACATCTCTTTTATAGAATACAGTATAAAGAGAATAACATCCCTTTTATAGAATACAGTATAAAGAGAATAACATCTCTTTTATAGAATACAGTATAAAGAGAATAACATCTCTTTTATAGAATACAGTATAAAGAGAATAACATCCCTTTTATAGAATACAGTATAAAAAGAATAACATCCCTTTTATAGAATACAGTATAAAGAGAAGAGAACAGTGAAGAGAACATTACACAGGATGCAGGTTGCATTGGAACTGCATCACAATAAGAAAGTGAACATGTACAAGTGGATGCCTTTATAGGCAGGGAATTAATTTAAACACTTTGCTTGGATTCAACCAGTAGACATTTGGAATGAAACTTCTGAGTAAGCAAGGTCTGGAAAAAATGAGCTCACTGGATCAGGGAGCAGTGAAGATTAAAAAATTCTTATGATAATTAACGAAGATGCGTATCATGATTGATTAATATTTTGGAACATTAATATGAAGTGTGGTTCTACTAGTCATTCAGAGCGATCTCCTGCTTCTTCTCACTCAGCTGTTTTCATTTTTACACTTGATATTTGCATGTGAAGCCACTCAGCTAATCCAGTTTCTTTTCTTTTTTCTTGTCTTCTGACCAT
>NC_056731.1:1738300611-1738363111 GCF_019279795.1 Protopterus annectens | reverse complement strand
CCTACCTTCTAACCAAACTTCCTTATGTTCACAATTTATATGGATTCATATTTAGCACTTGATGCTCAAAACTACAAAATCCTTACCAGTAAATTGCTAATTTAGCAACAAATTCCATACTGTTTACCCATTATGTGCACAGATCTAAATACCTCCCACTGGCTTAGTCTTAAATGTATGATTATCTTAACTTAGCCTTGGTCACAAATTGTAATATAAACATTGCTATCTTTCATTGTAATCAAGTACACAACTAGAATAAGGCTGCCACCATTTCCTCTCCTTATTTACTTTGTCTACTGGACTCAGCTGTAGTCCCCATTGGACTCTACCTAACCCATGTCTGGGGCTAATAAAGAGACTGAAGATGCTGGTGCAGCATACTCCTCCCGACAAGGTGGATTTTCCTTCTTTAAAAGCCTAATGTATTTCTTCATTTCCCCACTACACACACCCACTGATACCCAGCAGGGCAAATATACAATGGGGATATGATGGCTTATTTTCCTTTTTCCTGCAGTGGCTCAGGCAATGACCTCTGCCTATTTCCCTTTAGTGACCGTGCTGTCTGTACATCCACAGTCTTTTCCAAGGATCAATTGTAGGGATGTCCAAGCATGCAGTCCCCCCCCCCAGGATGGGAACACCCATCCTTTCCTGCCAGAGCCTCAGGTGCCTGAGCCACCAATTGTACTCTGTTCACCTGAGCAATACTCAAAACTTTATCCCTGTATTTCATTGTGCTGCCACAAGCCTACACACATTTTACTGACCATTTTCCCATCTTGGAGGAATATCTTATTGAGAAAATTCAAAACAGTTTCCAGTAAGCTTTAAAGTACAATAAAACCACACACTTGTGGCATAACTTAAGTGTTACACATTTACTTAACTTCTTTAATATAACAATCTATGTCTGTGCAGCTCATCCGTGCTAGTATTACCAGATATCCAAAAAAGAATGTATTTTTTATGCAAAATCAACTGTGATAAGATCTGTCAGTTTAGGGCAAATGATTAAAGGCTAGGAGCTGTTAACAAGCTTGTTGTTCTAGCCCTAGGTTTCATTCCCTTGGTCTTCATTTGCCTGCTATGTGACTTAATCAGTTCTCCTGAGCCACCACTGAAAATGGGCCTCAATATAGTTGGAAACCCAGCATAGACTGTCAACACCACCAGATCACCTAGAGCCATATTTTTACACTGTTGAGTGGCTAGCCCTGCCACGACATGCAGTCTGTGGTCTGTGTTCTCCTATCTAGAGTGTACTGCTAACCACAGTAGATGGCCAATGTGGTTTGTCTGTACAACTCATCCCCTATAGGGCACCATCTAGAGTCTGTGCAAAACTTCATTCTTGGGTGAGTTTGAGGACTATACACATTATAATTGCAATCTCATAGTTCCCGTATTACTGCTTTAAGCTCATTTATTGTATTTTACCTGGCTTCTTTAGTTTTAATAAAAGCACATTGACTTTGTTGTCCTTTTGAATTCCTTCACATATTGATACTTTAAGAATCTCATAAAAATATGTATTCTTTCAGCCATTTATTCTTAGTTTCCACTAAATGCCACTGTTGATTTTTGCCAAAAATGTAGTCCTTGTACAATGAAAATATTTATTTTGATCTTTGTATGAGCTTCCATGCAATAATTAAAATAAATGTAGAACATGCATTGTCTAAAGAATGAAGTAGTTTTTTTCACTGAGTAAATGGAAGATATATTCATTACTGCTTTAGAACCATACAGGAATATTTCTGCAAAGCTATGCATGTAGATTGCACCTTTATTATATTAAGTTTGATTAGAATTAAAACTGAGTGTGTCTAAGTGAGTTAATGTATAATTTAAGTGAATAACAAAACATAATAATTTATTAAATCAATAGGATATCACCCAGAGTTAATTGAATATACATTTTTTTTGAAAATGATAGTAGTTAAATATTATTTTACAGTCAATGTCGAGAAGAAATGAAGGTGTTATTATCAAGTAAGAGGTCATCATTTTCCTTTTAACTGAAATAATTTTCACAGGATTTGACAATTTATTTTATTTTACAATGTAGTTGAAAAATATGAATATTGGTTAAGCTAGACAAATTAAAGAAATAAGTTTTGCTTTAACCTTCTGAACATAAATATGTTTCTTAGTAACTACATTGTTGTTTGTTTTCCCTGTTCATTAGCCAATAACTGAATCCATGCATTCATTATCTTTTATTATTTTCAGAGCTTTTTTTTTAATTATTTGTGAATTCTATGTTAGGTAAGTGTTCTGGTTCTTAAAACTGTATGTGTGGCAATATCAGTGCTTTTGTTAAAGTGTGTTCTAATAGTCTTGCTATATTGATCTCCGCTGAGCTTAGAGACGTTGACATTTTTCAATGTCCAAAATATCCACTGTAATTAGTAAACAGATATATGTATCTAATTACTGTTGGTCTTGTACCTTTAATTTATTACATATGAGTATGCTCATAAATATTTGCATGAAGTGTGGCGAGAGTAGCAATAGTAGAAACTTCTGCATCACAATTATTTGCTCAAAACTGCACTATGTTACATGCCATATGCCATGTTAAACCTTCCTATTCATGAGAATTATCTTTTCTAGAAAGTTGGAAAATGGTTACATTAGACAAACCTTGTCTATTGGCAGTTAGTAAAGGGTTTAAGCTGTTAGCAAGATAATCACAGGCTGGGGTCTGAGTCCCACAGCCTCTGTTAGTATGTTGTATAACTCTGAGCATGTCACTTAACCAGACAGTGCTTCCAGGTTAACCCTGAAATGAGAACTTGTGTCGGCTGGGCTTACCTGGTTACTGGATGGTGCAGTGGTAGTTTTGTTGCTTCACAGTAAGAGGTTCTGCAGTTTGATTCTTGGCTAGGGTGCCTACTGTGTGTCCTGCCTGCATTCATGTGGGTTTCCCCTGGGTGCTCTGGTTTCCTCCCACATTACAAAGTCATGTGTCTGGAGCATTTCTCCTCAGTCTTCCACTGAAAATTGGCTTTGTTCCAAGTCAGACATTCTGTGTAAATAAATGTCAAATAAATAAAAATAAAATTGCATTATTTTGAAATGGATTAATATTATATTTAGGCTGAATAATATAGCATTTTAATATTTCATACCTTATTTATCATATTTAAAGTACCATATTTACAGGAATTAACTGCAGTTTACTACACAATAATGATTTGGATGAATGCCAGAGAACTTGGACTGTTTTCTCTGTCTTAACTACAGGTGGGATTTAGCGAACTGTACTTGCACTTTCATTTGTCTTCAGCCAGGTAACCTCATGCTTCCCAATTCAAAATCAGGCACATGGACAGCTACAGTGGCATATTACAAGGAGTCCTGTTTAGCAGCTGTGGGCAGAGGTTCATGGGTTCTTACTAAGCTTATATTCAAGGAGACCTCAACCACACTACCCACAATTTCTTCATATGCCACCATCCATCCATCCAGTCATCCAGACTGATTTTAAAAGTTGCAAGGAGCATATTCTGAATGTTTTATAAGGACAGCTTGTTCCAAAAAAAACAGGAGAGCTGTTGGATTAGATACATGTCATGAGAGCTATTGGATTAGATACATGTCATGAGAGCTGTTTGATTAGATACATGTTATGAGAGCTGTTGGATTAGATACATGTCATGAGAGCTGTTGGATTAGATACATGTCATAAGAGCTGTTGGATTAGATATGTGTCATGAGAGCTGTTGGATTAGATACATGTCATGAGAGCTGTTCGATTAGAGACATGTCATGAGAGCTGTTGGATTAGATATGTATCATGAGAGCTGTTGGATTAGATACATGTCATGAGAGCTGTTGGATTAGATACATGTCATGAGAGCTGTTGGATTAGATATGTATCATGAGAGCTGTTGGATTAGATACATGTCATGAGAGCTGTTGGATTCGATACATGTCATGAGAGCTGTTGGATTAGATATATGCCATGAGAGCTGTTGGATTAGATACGTGTCATGAGAGCTGTTGGATTAGATACGTCATGCCATCTGGTGTTACAGATGTGGTAGTAAAGTTTAGGTCTCTAGCATGGTTGTTCACATTGCTGTTATCTTCTGCTTAAGTGAAAGACTTCAGGGAGTGTTGGGTCATCCACAGTATCAAAGTATAAGCAGATGTCCCCACTCAGTAGTCTGTATAACACTGAGGAGAAGGATAGTCCTTCTCGTTTACCAGAGTAACTAAGGGTACTGAGACCTAAGATCTTTTTTGTGATGAAACATTGAGGTGCCTTGAAGAGATTTATGTGCTTAGCAAGGTAAATGTTGAAGGTACCATTATATTCAATATGGCGAGAAAGCACACTCTTACGCAACAAAAAGTTAGTCAGGGACCTGGGTAATTGACTCGACAGTTCCATCTCCTTTGATCTTCATGTGCAACTATAGTCAAGAAAGCCTTCTACTCAGCACAGCTAATAGCCCAACATATTTCATCCAGATCCAGAAAGGTTATTGTTCCCATTTATTCATTGGTGATCATACATTTGGTATGCAACTCACCTAACATATCAACAAACTCAAAAAGCCTCAGAGACTCCTAATAAAGAGAAATCTCCAGTCTTAATTTCCTTAGTTACCAGGAAAGAGAATGGAAGCCTTGTCCGTAAACTCTCTGTCTTATAGACTCCTGAGAGGGGACCTGTGCCTTGTTTGCCATGCCATTAGAGATCACATGGTTCTTGACCTCCTATATCTTAGGAAGTCAAACAGCTCTAAAGTGTCATCAGTGGATAAATATTATATGATGGAGAGCTCACCCATCATCTCCCCCATTCTCTGGATAACCTTCCTCTATGGGATAAATAATGTTATTCAATATCTTCCTTCAGCTAAACATAGATGACTGGATGGGTGCTCTCAGGCTTACACTGGGACTATATGGCTTCTCCCTCCTTGAGAAAGGAGGTGAGTATTGGCAAGCTGTACACGATCTTTAGACTAAATTCCATTGAAACTTGTCCCTTTGAAACTTGTATGAAACCTATAGTTGGATATTTAATTATTTTTATGAATCATACTTGCAATTACAGAAGATATGTTGCCAGATTACCAGCTAACTGACCAATGAGTGGCCCACAGTGTCATTAATGATTGTTCACTGCAAAATGTATGCAGCAGGTACAGGGTCTCATATTTGCTAATGCAAAGGATGTCTACAAATACTGCCTATTGATTTTACTAAATGAGGTAGTTCATAGTTGAAGCAATTATCAGTTTGGCACCCAGCATCAGGCATATCAGCTGGCATAGATCCAGTGTGCATCTTACACCATGGCTGGACATGTAGAAGGATAAAAATAACACAGAAAAATAATAGAGAATAGTACAAATGTTACACATATTTGTTACAAATACAATTTCAATTGTACATTATAGTCATGGATATAGTATGTATACTCTACTTCCTGGACCACTGGTGGGAGGCTGGTGACTTTAAACCTGGTGATGGGCCTGCAGAAAGCATTAGAATGTGTATGGCTAACTGGAAGGGATGCATACCTCTCAACCTCTCAGCACAAGAAATCTGGACAAAGCCTAAATAATGGGGGGACAAAGGTCCAAAAATAGGGACAGATTTTAAATATCACTCTGATAAGCTTCAAAAGTTGCTATAATAACAGGATTTGTGTTAGCATACATTTTCAGAAGAAAATGAAGTCTGAAACCCAAATGGCATGTCATTATTTAGTGATTTCATTCCTCAGTGATTTGCCAGAAAACTACAAATTGTACAAATCTGGACATTCTACGAAAATCTGTACAGTTGAGAGGTATGATGGGGTGGGACTCTGTCATGACAGGTCAGTGACCATTAGTTGTAATCAAACAACAGATGGGGTCAGTCACTCTCATCCACAGACTGCTTCAGTACCTACTTATGATAGCCACTTTATGGGCTATACATCTCAGTTAACCGACTGCAAGCTAGCCCTAGGTTTAATGAAGCCCTAGGCAAATTACTCAATCCCCCCCACATACTGTTGTTTCCTGTACTACCCCAGTGCTCATCCCATGTCCCTTCATACCATCTAGATTCATCACTTTGTTCATGTTTTTGTTCATGTTATTAGAGAGATTATAAAGAAAAATTGTGTTTTTTTTAAAGTGAACCAAGAACTGATGGCTGTTTTAGGCGAGGTACCTACCTTTTCCTATAGGACCAATAGGATTTTGAAAAACTTGTTAGAACACCCTATTGAGAGTAAGAAGAATAATATTAAGGGAACTACCAAATGTGGGGCATGTGATTATTGTAAATACATTATCTCATGCCCTACTGTATGCTTAGGTTCCAATGACTTTGAAGTTAGGTTAGCCACAGGATCTTCTAACACCAACGGTGTAGTCTATATTGCTGTATGCCAGGGTTGTCACAATTTTTATATAGGCAAAATGGAAAGGAGGTTATGGAGAAGAATTTACGAACACCTATATAGTATTAGGAAAAGGGATGACAACAATGCACTATTCAGGCATATTAACCTCAATCCTGACCACTTTTTTCATTTTGGTATTTTGGAGGTGGTAAGCATGGACACTAGAGGGGGTGATTGGACCAACAAACTGGATAGGGCTGAAATGCATTGGCAAATTCTTTTGAATGCCACTGTAGCCCCTGGTATTAATGACCACATTTGTATCAATGAGCCAGAGTTGAAACATAGGGCTATTAAGTTATAGTATTGGTGTTGTTATACACCATACTTGTCAAACACTTTATATTAATTCAAAGTTTTATTTATTATGTACTGCTGTTTTAGAATGAGTTAGATTTTTCAGGGTGTATGTTTTTAAAGTTTAATTAGTGTGTTAAATGGGGGGACTACTTATTTAAGGAGTGTTAATGATGTATTACATAGTTCTGAAGAAGTCTTGGATGATGAAAGTGCTTGACTGACTGTTTTACTACTGAGTCATTTTGTTGTGGAATTAAACATTTTTATTTGGTACCATCGAGTCTGGTTCTTGGCTACCTGGTGTGGTGATTCTGTTTTATTTTCTATTTCTCTTTCCTTTTAACTTTATCCTTTGTCCTTTTGATAGACCCTAACCAGCCAAGACTCCACTATAATAACTTCAGAGAAAGTAACTGAATCAAGCTGGGGGTCTGGGGTCCACTAGGCTCCCAAAAGTCTTAAGGCTGTATATGGCGTGACATGCATTATAAAAGCTTTTTATAACATTTTCATCCAAATATGGCCTCAACAAAAATCCTAAGTAAAGAAAGAAGTTCACTCTTATCTTTTTCTTCTTTAGAGAAACAATAAGTTGTATCTCAAGCCTAATGTTCAAAGCTAATGAAATAGCAGCTCCCAATAAATTTAGCTGAAAAATGCTTGTAAGAACATATGCATACTGTCTGGGAAAAATGTCTGCATTTCTAGCCCTTCAAAAAAGTTAGTCACCTTCTTTGTGCTTTTCTGGTGTGAGATTGAGATAAAAGTATAATTACAAATGGCCACAGTCATACATTATACACCTGAGGGTTTAGGGGAGGAAATTAGAGCACCTAGATAAAACCTGCATGCAGACAGAGAATACCCCTGAAACTCTTAGCTCAAGAGTCAAGGCGAACGTTTAAAACATTGACAAAGGACTAAATCATGGACAAACGTTGCAGTCAACTTAGGAAGTTACTAGAACAGTAAACATTGTGTTAATATGTTATGATGGCTATTTAAAAATCTGTCTGAAACTCTATGGTCTGTCATTATTCCTTGACTATATACCTTAGGAATTTGCCAAAAAAAAAAAAAAAACGTACAAGGAACAAAGAGCAACGATGCCCACACACTCATACATATATGCATATATTATATAAAAACACACACACATATGCACAGACACACACACACACACACACACACACACACACAAATACCTCTCCACTGCCCAAATTTTGGCTCAAATCTGATCTTGCTCTGTCCATCCTAATTCCTCCTGGTGATCCAGGGAAAACGTGACTTAAACTTAATAAATAATGATAACAGTTGCTAAAGTTTTATATTTCTTTTACTTCAGAAAATATATGTAAAATCACATTCTCCTATTCTCTCAACTTTTCAGAGTAAAGTACAGACTTTTAAAAGTGTCCCTAATTTTTTTGTCCCTGAGAGTACCTAATTTGTGTAATCAATGAGCAGTGTCAGTGGTGTAACAGGTAGCACACTGTCTTTTGGAGAAGAAGGCTGCAGTTCTATTCCCACATCAGGTACATGTATTGTTGACATCGCAGTGGATTTAAAGTGGGTGCTGTACTCTTGAGTGTGTCACCCTTTGGATGACATGTTAAACTGAGGACCCATCTGCTTCAGTCAGTGGTAGCTAAAGTGGATAAAAGAGATCCCATAACATATAATGAAATGAGTAGAGGAAGTTCTCCGATGCCCAGACCAAATTTCCCCCTAGTAGCACACTTACCATCTTAGTTCTCCCCTGAAAAGAGGTCACTTGCCTAGTGGGACTATCTGTTCAGCAAAGGATAAATAAATCAAATAAAAATAAAATAAAATCCCCTAGCCAGTTCTACTAATAGCCTTTGAACAGCAAATGTGAAAAGATCTTGCTTCCTAACTCCACCAGGCTGAACCTGTCAAGGATTCAACACCAGAAAAGGCTGTAACCTCTCTAGCTGCTCATGTAGAGTGAAATGATAGTCACATGAGCATGTCTGCATATTTTGGACATCACATAACATGCCTTGTGAGAAATCAGTTGTGTATTAGTAAAATTATCACTAGTGCGGAGTCATGGTGCTATGGTCTCACTATCTCCATGCACAAGTATAGTGAGGATGTACCATTAACACAGGATCAGGCAAGGATGAGCATTCTAATGCTGCCTGGGTATGAGTGCACAATGCATTATACTAGTCATTCAGAGACTATCACTCCGCATTGCCTCAGTACCATAAACACCACACTACTAAACCTACATTAAAAGCAATAAGAAGCTCAGTCTCTAAGTTGTGGAAAATTGTATTAAGGCAACCACATCAGAAACAAGATTTCAGTACAGATCTTTTATTATGATGCAGTCATAGACAAAGAAAACAAGACACCTGATAGTATACCACTGCACTCTACTGGTGGCAACAGGGCAGAACCATAGCTAACTATTCAGGTGCTCTGTGCAGCTCCTAGATTCAGTGCCCCAGTCAGCACTCAAAGTTGTGGACCAAAAGGTCCTATCTGAGTCAAGTGCAAATAAAAAAAGCAAAATGGTTGCTAGAAATTAACAACATCTGGAAGGGAAATATTGTAGGTATACAAACTGTGTTATTTGCAGTTCATCTGTTATTAAAAAAAAAAAAAACATCCGGGAAAAGGAATCTTTGGGAGCTCTGGGAGAAAGTGTTCAGCAATCTATGCACTAACCACTGGCAGGGAACAGTAAACATACTTCTGGGAGAAAATAATCATTGCAACTGTGGAACTAGCAGAAGTCTCAAAATATATACTAAATGACACGGACATTTTAAATAGATGCAATAACATAAACTTAATTTTCCCTTTTGAAAAGGTGATCAAGTAGTTATTAAAAAGAATAATGACTGTTTCAGAGGCAAATAAACATTGGAAGATGAAGAAAAAGACAATAAAGCAAGTGAATACAGGATCTGTGAAATTACTTAACTGTGTATGGGAAAATAAGCAGGCGTTGTATTCATAGGGTGTGCTAAGTGAAAACAGTTTATTTACTTAAAAGGGTAAAATCCCATTACTTTATGTGACAGTGTGTGTTTATCTAAACTTATATGAGCTGTGTAGCAAACTGAAACCTAAAAGTAAACACCTCACAGCTAGAAGACTATAGACTTCAGCCTGATCAGCAAATTACACTCACTGCAGAATGATATGTACTTGTTTGTCGCTATAAACAACAGAGCACTTTAAGTCCATTTGCTGCTAAGATGTCAGCAAAATGTGTTGCAAGCAGATATTTGGTTTGGTGATATTTGAAGTCTGTGTTTTTAGTTTTTTTTTCTGAAAAAAATTTTATTTTTCAAATACAGTTGAATAAATTCCATAGTATTTGTATATAACATCGTAAATAACTATGTGCACTATTTACATCAGCCTGACACTATAACAGAGCTCAATATATATAATTACTTTATAGGTATAACAATCCAGTTATTAGAGTGTATCTGTTCAGTTATTGTAAAGTGTCAATTAATGACTTTTTCCATGGATTGTTAATAAATGAATCCTTAATTCTTTAATTTTAATTTCCAACAATGCTGTGGTCTTCAGTAGGCTTTAGAAGTCTTCAAAAGCTGGCATTGTGTTTGTATTTATTCCATCTTCTTGTTATACACTTCTTTGAGATTGCAAGTATTATCCAAACTAGATACTTATTTGACTCATTCAAATGAGGACCTTCATACACATTGAATAATACTAGAGCTTTAGATAAGTTAAATGATTCATTAAATAAAGCTTGTAAAAAGTTTTTAATACCATTCCAAAATGGCTTAATTTTAACACAGTCGAAAAATGTGATTCCAATCTGCATTGTGTATTTGCTCACACCTCCAACATATTCCCTTTGTGAAATAATTAATTTTAATAATTCTATCTGGAGTTAAGAATGCTCTGTGCAAGCATTTCTAATTAAAACTTTCCAGTATTGTATAAAGGATGTATGCTTTATTGATAATAAAATATTTGATTTAATTTCTTCAGTTAGCTGTAATGAGTGTCCTTTTGTTATATAATTCCAATATGAGGATTCGGGTGTTGTTTTATAATTTATTGATATCTTGTAAAATTTGGAAATACTATTTCCCATGTCATAATCATTACATATGATTTCATATATGTGTTTCGTAAGTTTAGGTATTTTTTAAATGAATAATTACTAATTATTCTGCATAAATCTTGCAAATATGTCAGAATGCATTGCATTGTTAGCCAGTCTTGTTGTAGAAGTTTGTATGTTGTTTCTATTATTTGCATATCCAGAACCTTTAGTTCTTTGATACATTGAAACCAACAAACAAATCCTTTCTGTTCCCAGGAATTAATAATTTCTCTGTATATTTTATGTGGATAGCTCTTTGTAACTATGAATGGTATTAAAAGATCAAACCAGATTTTTAAATCTATATTTGCATTAATAATTTTTCTAAATGAGTCAATGTAACAGAATGCTTTGCATAGTTAGCCAATCTTGTTGTGAAGTTTTGTATGTTGTTTCTATTGTTTGCATAGCCAGAACTTTTAGTTCTTTGATACATTGAAACCAACAAACAAATCCTTTCTGTTACCAGGAATTAATTATTTCTCTGTATATTTTATGTGGACAGCTCTTTGGAACTATGAATGGTGTTAAAAGATCAAACCAGATTTTTAAATCTATATTTGCATTAATAATTTTCCTAAATGAGTCAATGTAATAATTAATCATATGAGTTTTAGTAGGCTTAGTTATGTTTTATTGCATACTAATACATATGTGTCATGGCAAATTGTTTTCAACTGTTATTTGAAAATTTTTTTTGTAAATCAAATTCATTTATTGATATTACAGTTAGTAATTCTTTCCAATTTTCAGAATAATTTGGACTTATCCAATCTGAGATTGTTTTAGATATTGATACTTTTATATATGTTTCTATATCAGGAAAGTTTAATCCTCCCTGTTTCCATGGTCTGATATGATGTGTTAAAGCTATTCGGTTTCTTTTGGGAAGCCATAAAAATTTTATTAGGCATGAGTTTATTTCTTTGAGTATATTCCTTTCTGATAACAGTTGCATTGCCAAAGCTATATATATAGAATCTTGGGTAGTAAAACCATTTTTATTAACTGTAGTCTATCTTCAAATGTTAATATTATTTTGTTCCACTTTTCCACTAGGGTTGCCACCTTCCTTTATGGCTAAAACTGGAGTAAACCACACCCCTCGCGTCACCAGTAACCCAACCCACCTCTATCCTGCCCACAGTCCACCCATTTTGTGACGTCACGATGACATCACTCATCGGGGAACGCCCTCTTTTTTCATTCCTGCTGATTGCTTTCGGCTGATTTATTATGCTTTTCTGTAAAAAAAAGCATAGTAAATCAGCCAATTTACAAACTCCGATAGTCTGTTTCCTTTTTGAAACAGAATACCGGAGTTTGTACAGTGTTTTCCGGACTACTGGAGAATCGGTTTTATTTCCAGATAGTCCAGAAAAAAAATGGAGGGGTGGCAACCCTATTTTCCACAGACATTTTAATTGTATTGATGATATATTGTAGTTTTTTGAGACTAATTCATTATTAGCCTTGCATAACTAAATTCCTAGATACTTTTATGTAGATTCTTCTTTCCCTATAATGTGAATCCCCTTCGTCTGCAATTCTTTTTTTTTTAATTTAAAAATAAAAATTTTGATTTTGATTTATTGAAATGGAGTCCTGAAGTCCTGTTAAATGTGTCAAATAAAATATCTAATTCTTTTAATGTCTCTTTTGTATTGGATAATGTTAATAATATGTCATCAGTAAAGAGCATTACTTTAGAATTGTATTGTTCATAAATCTACTCCTCTGATTTTTGTATTGTTACATATTGAATCTGCCAATATTTCAATAACCAAAGCAAATAGAATCAGTGACATGGGAAATCCTTGTTTAATACCCTTTGTTATATGTATAGATTCAGAGGTGAAATGACCTAGGTTGGGAGGGTGGCCTAATGCTTAAGGTGCTTGCCTTACAAACACAAGGTGCAGGGTTTGAGTCTCCCAAGGGATAACTGGCTAGGCTTAAAATGGTTCACAAGGGCAGTTAGCTTAGTACTAACCTATGAACCTAACATACGCTAAATTATTTGTATATATATTCTTTAGTACATGAACAAAGGAAGGAGGAAATTCAAATAACACCAGAATTTTGAATGAATAGTCCCAATTTAGGGAATCAAAGGCTTTCTGTATATCTAAGACAATTATGAGTGTTTCTTTATTTTCTTTATTCATATAATCTGTAAGAGAAATTATCCTTTTAATATTGCCATGTGTGTGTCTATGATATATAAATCCAGTTTGATCATTATTTATTGTTTTGGATAGTGGTATTTTCATTCTGTTCGTTAATATTGTCATAAATATCTCATGGTCATTATTTAATAATGATATAGGTCTATATGAGGTACAGAGGTTTGGGAATTTGTTTTCCTTTAGATTGGTGTGATTAAGGAATATCTCCAAGAAGGTGGTATTAAAGCTTGTGACTGAATTTCTAATAGAGTTTTATGGAAGAGGGATAGTATCTTTGAAGGAAAAAGTTTATATAGTTCCATAATTATGCCATCTATACCTGGAGCTTTATTATTTTTACCCTCTTTTATTGTATCTGTAAATTCTTTGTAGGATATGGGTGCTTGCAGATCTAGTTTTAATTTTTCTGGTATTTTTTATATTAGAACATTTTTCATCTAGATTTAATTGATTGATATGTATATTTTCTTCTTGGAAATGTTTCATATAGTGATTTCTATAGGCATCAAGAATGTCACCTTTATCCAAGACATTTTCCCCCTTTCTTTTCATGGAAGATACTTTTAGTGTTATTAGTTTTTGATTGTATTTTTATTCTTGTGGATAAATTATGTAGATATTTGGGAGAAGTGGCCAAGGTATTAATTTTTATTTTTTCTAAAGCTAAACTAGTTTTATGTGTTAGAATTTCATTGTATTTATTGTTTAATACTTCTACTTTCTTTTTTATTGCCAAATGATTTTAATTTTTTCAGCTTTTACTGACAAAAGTTTGGATTGTAGATCTAATAATTCAAACTCCCATTCTCTGATTCTTTTTTATACCAAGTTAGGGTTTTACCATATATGTAAGCTTTTAATGAGTCCCATATCATTATTTTATTTATCTCTGTGGTGTAATTAATATCTAAGAAGAACTGTAATTTCGATAATAACCAGGGTTTGAGCTGTTTAATTTTAGTTATATATGCTGGAATTCTGGAGTTAAAGATTAATGGTTTGTACCCATTTTGAAGTTTTAGTATCAATGAATTGTGGTCTGAAAAAGGGCAGGGAGTGACTGAGAAATTAATGATTTTAGAGTGTAAGTCATGGGCAGCAAATATTTTATCTATTCTATTTTGGGTACCAAATCTGTGATCTTGATGGGAAAACAACAAAGATTTATCTTCTTTAAATGTGAAAATATCTACAAGATGAAATGATTCTACCCACTTGTTTAAAGCTTTTGATACAGCAGATGTACGCAGCGGTCTTTTATTTGTAGTTTCAGAAAAATCAAATATATCTCATCCTAATATTAAGTTACCTTTATAATTACTGGAAATGAAATCCAAGTGTTTTTTAACAGTTCTTGATCCAATGCCTGGGAACCAGCATAGATTGGCTAGGGTCCATATTATGTTTTTATATTTAACTATTACTAATGCCATAAGGCCTTTTTTATCTTCATACTTATAAATGATTTCTGGGTTAATCACACATTTGTTTTCCATAAAATTGTTACCCCTTTTGTCTTTGTCTTATAAGTGTATTGCGCCAATATCATATATTCCTTAGGATTCCATTTGTAATTGTCATTTGCTTTGAAATGAGTTTCTTGAAGGACGACAATTTGTGCTTTGTTCAGTTTTAAATATTTCAGTAGATTTGATCTTTTGCTAGGATTGTTTAAGCCATTGGTATTTAAAGATAATAAAGTTAAATCCATGTTAGGTTATTTAGACTATGTATTTTTTGTTTTATTGCGACTATTAAACATTTTCCTCTGATAACTATAAAGTATATGTTTGAGCTTTTAAAGGAAATTATCAGTTTTATACTTTGAGTGTTGACCAATAAAGTAATATTTTGGTCAGACATACTAAAAATGTTTTTGTGAAATAAATTTCAATTAATAAATGTTAACAACACTAAGATCCCCACTAGCCATGGAATGAAAATCATTCCTAATCTGATAGATAAACCTAAGTCCATCAGATTATCACTCATACCTTGACAATCCAGAACATCTGAGCTCCATAAATGGAATTATCATAGGGACAATATTTGTAATAGGAATAAGCAATATTTATATTATTTTGAACAGATATAGTACTATTGTAGAGTAGACAGAATTCTAATACAATATAAATGTCTACTTATTGTATAAGCAATTAATATTTACATGAAAGATAGATGACAAGCAATTCAATCATAGTAAAGTAGGATGTATCATATATAAAACCTCAGTAAAAGATTACAGCACACAGTTCATAGGTTCATACTAGGCTATCTGCCCTAGGGCATTTATAAGCCTAGCCAGAATGTGTTTGGCTTTTGCCACCCATTTTAAATTTATTTTGCTATGCCCTTTTTTGAGGTTAGTATACTGTGCCTCTGTCTAACAGTGACACAGAAGTGATACCCGGGGTAAACCTACGATCTCCCATCCACTCATCAAGATTCCTCTTGAAGAGAGTCAATGAGGGACTCTGCCTAACCTGGACTGGGATTTTATTCCAGAGTGAAGGGAGCCTCTGGGTTATGAATCTGTCCCTCCAGCATGTCCTATTTATTTCAGTGCTGAGGTTCAAGTCTCTCGAGCGCGTAGCTTGATGGGATTTGGATTTTCTGAGGTGCAGCATGTCCATTAATTCCGGGTTGGACATGGCTTTATACGTCAGGCACAGATCGCCTCTGAACATACCCAGCCATAAACAAGCTCTACAACAAAAGGAGGAAGCTACTACAAGATAGAGCAAAATCCTTGAAAGGTAAGACACCTTTGATCATTATAAGTAAAAAACTAAGTGCGCTCATAAAATCATCCAAGGCAAATTTTGAGAGAAAAATCGCCAAGGACTCTAAAGACAATCATAAGGCCTTCTTTAGCTATGTTAGAAACCTAGGAGGAAACTCCCAGATATGCTCAGAATTAGTTCAAAATGATGTGAAAATTACTGAACCTACACACATTGCTAACATACTGGCTGACAGGTTCAGTGCAAACTTCTCCCCTCCCCAAAAGGAGAGATATCTATTCCAGAGGGTTGTAGCCCCAGAAACAACTCCACAGCCCAGGTGAGAACTGTCCTCACTAAGGCAAAATACACAGCATCCATGGGACCGGATGGTGTCCCCGGCTGTGTGCTTCATGAACTCAATGAGGAATTAAACCCACAGTTAGGACAGCTGTTTAATCTTAGCCTCACCTCAGGATACGCACCAAGGAGTGGCGACGCACTGTGGTCCCACTTCATAAGGGCGGTGCCTCCACAGACCCTGGAAATTACCGCCCATTAGCTTGACAAGCCTTATCTGCAAAGCCATGGAGAGGATCATAATGGAACTCATAAATAAAGACATAGGGAACTTGCAGACTTTGGATCCAACCCAGTTTGGCTTTGTCAAAGGCAGATCCTGCCTCTTAAACTTGGTTGACTTTTTCGAGACAGTCACCAAGGCCATTGATGAGGTAAAGGCAGTCCATACAGCCTACCTCGACCTGGCAAAGGCCTTCGACACAATACCCCACTCAGGTATCATCGAAAAACTCATCAGCTTGAATGTAAACTCATACATCACAAGATGGGTTGCAAACTGGCTAAGCGACAGAACCCACAGGGTCAGAGTTGCTGGAGCCATGTCAGACTCAAAGCCTGTCACAAGTGGTGTCCCACAGGGCTCAGTCCTGGGTCCACTCTTGTTCGGCATCTACTTTTCTGAAGTACAAGCAAACACAGGAGGGTTATGGCTGACAAAGTTTGCAGATGACTGCAAACTGGGCCATAGTCGAAAACACATCTGACACAGATATCCTCCAGAAGGGCCTCACAGAAACGGATAACTGGTGCCAGAGCCATGGCCTGAAGTTAAACGCCAAAAATGCATAGTCATACCCTTCGAAAACAAGGTTACCCCTAGCTACCATATAGGTGACAATCCAATGAGCACAGAAAAGTCATCAGGGATCTGGGGACCCAAGTTGACAGTAGTCTTTCGCTTGACACTCATGTTGCTAAAGTAGTTAGGAAAACCTTCTATATCGCCCACCTGATCATGAAGGGATTGACATCTAGATCAAGGGAGGTCATCGTCCCCTGTACTCATCACTCATTAGACCTATGATTGAGTACAATGCCCGCTCGAATGTATCTGACCAGACACCTGATGCAGCTTGAAAGGCCCCAAAAGTTCCTCACCAAAAGGATAAAGGGTCTCAAAAATATGTCTTATGCTGCCCGACTGAAAGAACTCCAGCTTTATTCAGTCTCATACCGCTTGCTCAGAGGTGACCTGTGCCTGACATATAAGGCCATGTCAAACCCAGATTTGATGAATATGCTTCACCTCAAAAATCTAGATCCCTCAGAACCACAAGGGCGGGAGACTTAAACCTTGACACGGTTATAAATAGAACATGCTGGAGGGACAGATTCATCACCCAGAGACTCCCTATGCTGTGGAACAAAATCCCAGTACATGTGAGGCAGAGCACCTCGCTGGCCTTGTTCAAGAGGAATCTTGACCAATGGATGGGAGATCGCAGATATACCCCAGGGATTACTTCAGTGTCACTGCTTGACAGAGGCACAGAAAAATGATAGGCATAGTTTTTATTCAAACTAAAGGGGTGGCGAAAGCCACATAACTATGGGCTAGGCTTATAAATGCCCTTGGGCAGATAGCCTAGTATGAACCTATGAACCTATGAACCTATGAACAGATGGTATGCCACTGAGTAGAGCTGGAGTTTCTTTAACCGGGCAGCATATGGCATCTGTTTGAGCCCTTTGATCCGCTTGGTGAGGTACTTTTGGGGTCTTTCCAGTTGCTGCAGGTGTCTGGTAAGGTACATCCCAAAAGGGGCATTGTACTCAATTATGGGCCTGATGAGGGATGAGTAAAGAGGCACGATGACCTCCCCTGATCTAGATGTGAATCCCTTCATGATTAGGTGGGCTATATAAAATGTTTTTCTAACCACTTTGGCCACGTGGTTGTCAAATGAGAGATTGCTATCAACTTGGGTCCCCAGGTCCCTAATTACTTCTTCTGTACTTAATGGATTACCACCTATGTGGTAATTTGTGGGCACTTCATTTTTGCCAAAGGGGATGACTATACACTTTTTGGCATTTAGCTTGAGGCCATGGCTCTGGCACCAGTTGTCTGTTTCTATGAGGCCCTTTTGGAGGATGCTTGTGTCGGCTGGAGAGTCAATTATGGCACCCAGTTTGCAGTCATCTGCGAACTTGGTCAGCCACAGTCCTTCCGTGTTGGCCTGTACCTCCGAGAAATATATACTGAACAAGAGAGGTCCCAGGACTGAGCCTTGTGGGACACCACTTGTAACTGGTTTGAATCTGACATGGCTCCAGCAATTCTAACCATGTGGGTTCTGTTCTTGAGCCAGTTTGCAATCCATCTAGTGACATAGGGGTTTATATTTAAGCTGGTGAGCTTATCTATAATGCCCGAGTGGGGTATTGTATCGAAGGCTTTTGCGAGGTCCAGGTAGGCTGTGTGGACCACCTTCCCCTCGTCAATGGCCTTGGTGACTGTTTCAAAGAAATCAACCAGGTTTAAGAGGCAGGATCTGCCCTTAACAAAGCCGAACTGGGTAGGATCCAGTGTCTGTAGGTCCCCAATATCTTTATTTATGAGGTCCATGATGATCCTTTCCATAGCGATAGTTTCCAGGATCCGTTGAGGCACCACATTTATGGAGAGGGACCACTGTTGCTGTACGCCACTCTTTGGGCACATATCCTGTAGTAAGGCTGAGATTGAACAGTAGTTTTATGTTTGGGTTTAGCTCTTCTTGGAGTTCATGTAGGACACCGTCTGGTCCCATTGATGCTGTGTTTTTCGCTTTGGAGAGGGTGGCTCTTACCAGAGCATCTGAGATGTCAGGGGGGCAGCACTCTGCTGGGATAGATATTTGCCCTTTTGGTGGGGAGGGGGGGAGTTTGCTGAACCTGTCAGCTAGGATGTTGGCAATGTCTGTGGGTTCAGTGTATTTTTTGTCATTTTGGACTAATTCTGAGCATATCTGGGAATTACCAACCAGGTTCCTAACATAACTAAAGAAAGCCTTGTGATTATCCTTAGTGTCCTGTGCAATTTTTCTCTCGAAGCTGGCCTTAGACAATTTTATGAGTGCCCGTAGTTTTTGCTAATACTGATCAGTGATGCCTTCCCTTTTGGGATTTTGCTCTATCATTTAGTAGCTTCCTCCTTCTATTGTATAGTTTGTTTATGGCTGGGGTCCACCAGACAGGACGTCTGCCTTTAGAGGATTGGGTCTTGGTTTTATTTGGGATCGCATGATCCATGCATTCCTGAAGGTGTTCATAGAATGTGTTTATAAAGGATTCTGCGGTCTGGGCCATATTTTCCACTGGCCCGGGGGCTTTGAAGGATTCCACCTCGGTTTTGAGGAGTGTGAAATTTGCTTTAGAGAAGTTTTTCACTGTGGTTTTCTGGGCAGGGGGTGGGGTCGGGATGTGAATATCCAGTGAGATTAGTTTATGGTCTGATCTTACCAGTGAGGGATACACTTCTGGTCTGGAGCATAGAGTCCCCATGTTGGTGATGATCAGGTCCAGTATGTTTTCCCCTCTTGTGGGAGTGGTAACAAGTTGTTCCATAGCATTTGAGTTTATAAATTCTAGGAACCTTTGGGCTGGGGTGTTGGAGCTAGAGTAATGCTCCCAGTCTATGTTTGGGTATTTAACATATTCATCCTTATTGATGAAGTGGAGACAGTGAGTGAGAACGAAAAGGTCACACAGACGAGGAATATTGTTTTAAGCTTTCTTCCACCTTTATTTACCGTGGACTTCTTCAGAAAACCAGGACGCCTCCCTACGTCCTGGTTTTATAACTAACATACAGGAAGTGATGTAAAATCATTGTATCATACTTTCATTCGTATTTAAAAACAGTAACACATATTTTGCGTTTCAGTCATATAACGCAAACACATAAAATCATATAATCTAACACAGTTTTACTAAAATAAATGATGCCTTAGAAAATGCCTTAAAAAAGGCATGCTAAAAATCATTATTGTAACAATTTATTACCATTGATTTGATAATCTATTATATGTTAAATGTTTATCTTTAAAACTTAGTAGCTGAAATGTTCTAATGTAAATGACAATTGATATGATAAAACATGACAAATACATGGAAATATTATCTCATGACTTGGATGGATCATATTTGTATTCCTATTATACAAATAGTAATGACTGACGTAATCTATCTAATGTCCCTTTGTGTGACCACCTAATGGATAGTGTACCTATGTTGATCAAACCTAGCATAGAACACTGACAACTAAACGATCACCATACTAGGATGAATGTGTAGTGATCCTATCTTGACTAATACCCTTCACTACTCAAAGTACTGGACCCAACATAACAAATCTGCCGACAGTCCATTGTTAGGAGATAAAAACACCACCAGACTACCCTCAAAAGAAACGCGACCTTAAAGTGATCAGTGCGGACAAACTACTCATCCATGCACGTATATGTAATATATGTAATATGTAAAGGAATTACCAATCTTTACCATGTGTGTAAATACATGGACCATTCCCATGAGAAAAGAATGTCTGACTGATATCCCTTCCCCCAATTGAGGCGTCTGGTTCCAAATGTTATTTAGATCTATCTGTAATTTAAAAAACATTTGATATTAATCCCCTCATTTAAACCTGGCAGTTCATCGGACCCAAGGCACAGTTGCCATATAGACTCTTTTTGTTCCAATTTGTTGTTCAAGTCTCCTTTTAGTAGACATTTGTCTACATAGTCTAGCACAAAAAATTCGAACTTCTTAAAATCTACACATTCCTGTGAATGTCTAGCCAAAGAATTGTTCCCGTCCTTGTTTTTAATGGCTAAATTGTGCTCGTATATCCTACGTTTGAGCATTCTTTTGGTTTTCCCCACATAATATTTGTCACATGTTGAACAAATAGCCAGGTAAACTACATATTCACTATTGCAGTTAAAATATTTCTGTGCCCAGAATGTCCTCTTTAAATGTTTGATGGTCACAAAGGAGGTATTGGTGATGAACCTACACTGTCTACAATTCTGACAGGCAAAAGTTCCCTTCTTTTTACTGATGTCCCTATTTGTTGTCACTCTTTCTTTGTTGTCCCTTTCTAACATACTTTTTACATTGATCACATTTTTATATGTGAAACGTGGTTTGATACCCACACATGCCATGAGATCTTTATTTCCTAAAATAATACCCCAATTTCCTTCAATAATGCCTCTGATGTTTTCCAGTTGATTTGAAATTGGGAGAGGAAATGCTAGATGGAAATCTGGATCTTTACCTCTATCTGTGTTAATACTTACAGAAACTTCCTTCAAATGTCCCGTCCTGTCTGTTGACAGAATAGGTCTAGCTACACTAGTACGGAGCCCCTGAACTTCATTCTCAATTTTCTTAATCATGTGTTTTTTGTAGCCTCTGGCCAGAAATAAATTTCTTAACTGCACCAACTCTTTATAATAGATATTATCCTCAGATGTTAATCTACTGAGCCTGATGATTTGACCCTTGATCACATTTCTTTTCATGTGAATTGGGTGCAGGCTATCCTTGTGTAAATATTGATTGGTGAAACAGGGCTTTCTATAAATTTTACTGTGTAATATGTTCCTAGTTGAATCAATATAAAGACTGATGTCCAAGTAGTTGATACTTTTACCATAACCACTATGTTTAAAAAACAAAAAATTAGTGGTTTTGTTTAAATCTTGAACCATACTTTCAAATTCAACTTTTTCTCCTGTCCATGCAAAAACCAGATCATCTATGTATCTTCCATAGAATGAAGCTTTTCCAAAAAAAGGATGTTTTTTTAGATGTTCCTGCTCCCAGTCTGCCATAACGATGTTGGCAAAAGCGGGTGCAACTCTCGCCCCCATCGCTACACCAGAAATCTGTTGGTATATTTTACTATCAAATCTGAAGAAATTGTTCTGCAACACTATCTCCATTAAAGTGCAAATGGTGTTGATCCTGGAATTACATAGCTCAGTGTTATGTGTCAAATAATTCCTTAAATGCTCTATACCAGACTCCTGATCGATGCTAGTGTATAGACTCTTAACATCGAGTGTTGCAAAATTGATTTCTTCAAGTTTGATATTGTACTGTCCCAAACTTTCCAACAAATGCCAAGAGTCCCTAATATAGAACTCAGATTTTTGCGCTATTTTGTTGAGAATGTTGTCTAGCCAGACTGATATGTTCTCAGTTTTTGAATGTTTTGCCGATATTATGGGCCTGAAAGTGATTTCCCCATCATCATTATGTAGTTTAGGTATTCCGAAGAAATTACCTAATCTTGGTTGCTCTACCATTAAGAAATCATAATCTAGATTATCTAATTCATCCTGGCATAACATGTCGAAAAGGTCAGTATCTACCCTCTTATATTTATTGAGGACAAAATCCATACTGACATCCTTGTAATATTTACTGTCGTTAAGCATAGAACAAATGTCTTCCACATAGTTAGCCTTATTCATGATGACAAGCTTACCCCCCTTGTCGGCCCTCATGACCCTGATGTCTGTAGAGCTAGACAAGTGAGACAAAGCATCCCGTTCTCTTCTAGATAGATTATCTTCTGAACCCCTGGTGTCCATTTTTCTAAATTCCATCTCACATATTTTCTGAAACACTTGTAAAGTGTTTACTAGTGCTGGATTAAATGTACTAGGCCGTTTTAGCCTTCTACTATCTTGGGTACCATTAGCTGCTACATCTTGTAAAATGTATCTAAGATTCAATTTATGCATATATAGTCTAAACTCAACCAGCAAACTACCAATTTTTATGTTATTAGAAGGAATAAAATTGAAACCCTTCTTTAACACATCAATATGTTCATCTGTCATGGAAAAATCACTAAAATTCACAACACTAATACAAAATGATTCATCATTGTGTGGTGTATTCACCACTTCTTTTTGCCTTTCCCTTTCGGTTTCGCCCTGTACTGTGTGGAATTGTACCACCTGGTAGTCCTCTTTGGCTGTACCCTCTGTTGTTGAAAAGGGCCAGCCTTTTTATTGCTGTTCACATTAACCACTTCAGCAAAACTAGTGGACGCAATGACTTCATTGTTACCAGATCCTTCATTGTTAGTGATGGTGGATACACTGTCTGGATGTGCCACGTGCTGTTTTTTCTGCACCTCACTCGACAATATAACATTGGTAGCTGTAGGTTCAAAACTTAGAACCTGATCGACAACTGCTACCCTTGTAAGTGGCTCTCTCCTCTCGGAGCCATTAATGCCATGTATGTCTGAATGTGAGTCTTTGTTACCCCCATCATTGTTGTCATTAATTGCACAAATATAAGCTTGATTAGCCTCATAAGCTGTAACGTCTCTTCGCAATTTATTCTGTTTCCTCACTATAATAGTCGCTCTGAGCCTGTTGGTCTTGGCTTCAATACTGTTGTAGAGTGACATTAACTGAGTGAAACAGCTAAATTGTTTGATGTCTTTGTCAATGATTTTAATTTTGTCAATTAAAACCTTAAGTTCTCCTTCATAATGATCCAACATGATCCGCATCATGCAAATACCTGTGTCATTATACAATTTAGTCAATCTGGAACATAGTTCGTCCCCAGGACTAACACAGTTGGGATATTTAGCTGTCCTAAGGCCCTTTGGCACTATATTGCGAGAAATACACTCAGTCAGGTATTGTATTTCCAGGCTCAAAGTAGCATGCCTGGCTACCAATCGTTCTAATTCAAAAATCATTTTTTTACAGTCCAAAAATGAATTACTGTTGTTTACTGATGAAATATTACTTAAACTTCGAATATCAGAAAAAGGATTTACCTGAGGTTTGGTAACAAAACCCCATACGTTCCCAGCGTGTTCCGGTGTCTCTGAATCTACTTCATTGCCGCCAGCAATGTTCGAACTGCAAATTCCATTTCCAGCCTCTTTGTGTGAATCAGCCGCATCCACATAAACGTTCGTTTTGCCATTAGAGGCTTCCCTAGCCCCTTCATTAACAGCTGTACCTGTGTTCCGCTTGATGCATTTGTAAACTATCTCCGTGATAGTTTTAATTAAGTCCTCGGGCTCTTTGTGCTGGTTCCGCTCTTCAGCGTCAACCGCTATTCCACTGCCCGGCGTCGGATATATAGACACATCGATCAATGAATCCTGGGAGGAAACCTCTGTAGCCATGACCTGGTCCTCACTCAACCACAAAAACGCCAAAACCAAAACGAAAACTTCGGCAACCCGAAGGAAACTGTTCACAAACTGGAGACAGTGAGTGAGAACGAAAAGGTCACACAGACGAGGAATATTGTTTTAAGCTTTCTTCCACCTTTATTTACCGTGGACTTCAGAAAACCAGGACGCCTCCCTACGTCCTGGTTTTATAACTAACATACAGGAAGTGATGTAAAATCATTGTATCATACTTTCATTCGTATTTAAAAACATTAACACATATTTTGCGTTTCAGTCATATAACGCAAACACATAAAATCATATAATCTAACACAGTTTTACTAAAATAAATGATGCCTTAGAAAATGCCTTAAAAAAGGCATACTAAAAATCATTGTTGTAACAGTTTATTACCATTGATTTGATAATCTATTATATGTTAAATGTTTATCTTTAAAACTTAGTAGCTGAAATGTTCTAATGTAAATGACAATTGATATGATAAAACATAACAAATACATGGAAATATTATCTCATGACTTGGATGGATCATATTTGTATTCCTATTATACAAATAGTAATGACTGACGTAATCTATCTAATGTCCCTTTGTGTGACCACCTAATGGATAGTGTACCTATGTTGATCAAACCTAGCATAGAACACTGACAACTAAACGATCACCATACTAGGATGAATGTGTAGTGATCCTATCTTGACTAATACCCTTCACTACTCAAAGTACTGGACCCAACATAACAAATCTGCCGACAGTCCATTGTTAGGGAGGCGTCCTGGTTTTCTGAAGAAGTCCACGGTAAATAAAGGTGGAAGAAAGCTTAAAACAATATTCCTCGTCTGTGTGACCTTTTCGTTCTCACTCACTGTCTCCAGTTTGTGAACAGTTTCCTTCGGGTTGCCGAAGTTTTCGTTTTGGTTTTGGCTTATTGATGAAGTCTTTCAAAACTTATTACTTAATATAAATAGATGGTAATATTTATACCTAATATTTATAATACAATATATTTTACTGGATATATCAGAAGTTATATTTCATTGTTTACCAGCATTTAAGTAATCACTTTGTTTGTTGTTAACTTACTTAAAGCATCAAGTTTGTTTTATGTAAACATTGATGAAAGTTAGTGCATTTTAATTATCAGTGCATCCCTCTTCCCCCTATTTCCTACACATAAAAATTTTCATGTCTGTCATTTCTTATTATACAATGAGTGAAATTATAGGTTAAAAACAACAAATTCACTTATTGTTATTAATGATTACAAGTTCCCTTTCCATATTCATAAATTGCCATTTTATGGCATATACTGAACATTTTTAGATTTAAATGGCAATATTCTATTTTGTATAATCAGCAAAGGTTAAACTGAGTGATTATTGTCAATTTAATACTATTTGTTCCGAATGTGATTGTTACATTCTGTGACATTCCTAGTTCAGGCTTCTATTGTTTCCCTTGAACAAATTTGTCAGTTTGATTCATGTATAAAACATTAGTTACCCTGGTAACAGCTTAAGTATTATGTATGGTCAAGATGTGTTACAAAACCACAATTCAAGTTAAAGCAATTACATGACTTGTTATGCACATTTACTTATATGAGAAAATCATCATGCTTCCCCTTGATGTTCAATATAGTGTATGTCATTTATGACAAGTTAAAAATGTCATTTATGACAAGTTAAAACAGTAGTGTTATTATACTCAAGCCCATGTTATTAAACTGTCTATTGTCAATTTAATACTATTTGTTCAGAATATGATTGTTACATTCTGTGACATTTCATGCTCAGGCTTCTATTGTTTCTCTTGAACAACTTTGCCAGTTTGATGTCATGTATAAAACATTAGTTACCTTGGTAACCACTTAAGTATTATTTATGGTCAAGAGGGTTACAAAAACTACAGTTCAAGTTAAAGTAATTACATGACTTATTATGCATATTTATTTATATAAGAAAATCATCATGCTTCTCCTTGATGTTCAATGTAGTGTATGTCATATATGACAAGTTAAGACAGTAGTGTTATTATACACAAGCCCATGCTATTAAATCATGTCTTTAATATTTAAATTCAGCAGACTGCTTCATCTTATATGACGATTATATATTTTATGTCTAGATTTACTAAAATCATACATTACATAACTGTTGTGTGTGTGTGTGTGTGTGTGTGTGTGTGTGTGTGTGTGTGTGTGTGTGTTTTATCAAGAATCAACTTAATGAGCTAAAATAAGTGTTGGGAGACCACCAATATGTGTAAATGTGGTTTAAAACAGCCCTTTTTATTATATATATTTTTTTAAAACCAAAAACGTCATTGCCGAGAATCATCTTGGTGGCTCCTCAGAGCTGTTAAGCATTATCATCATTCTGTCTCCATTGCCATAGCAACCTGGAGGTGTCTGTTTCTGTTAATGTGTCTGTGTACTGCATACCAGAAGCTCACGATGCACCTGAAGCAAAGCTTGACTTCACTGCAACTTCAAGCTTAAATTCCCTCCCTTTCAGTGAGGCAGCAGCCAGGAAAAGAACAGAGAGCAAACAGATAAAAAAAAACAAAAAAAAAAAAACACCTCCTAACAAGCCGTCACAACAAGAGACAACACACTCCTCCAGCCCTCCCACCTCTCACTCAGCAGACACACAAACAAACCACTCTCTGCCAAAAAAAACAAATTACAGCTCCATCCACCCCTTTCCCCCAGATCCAGGCCAAAACACCAAATGTCTCTTCCCAACACCCAAGCATGAGCAAACCTCAATCACAAGCCTCAACCCACAGTCTCCCGGAGACAAAAACGCCAACACATAACAGCTGCCAGACACAGCTGCATTCACATACACCATCTCAGGCTTAATCAAACAATACTCTAAGCTATGATACCTGCCATAACTGATATTAATTATGTTTAGACAGAATAATAATGACATTTGCACTAGCTGCTAGACACGGCTGCATCCACGCACACCATACCAGGACCGACCAAACAGCACTCTAAACTATGATGCCTGCCATAATTGATATTAACTATGTTTAGACAGAATAATAATGACATTTGTACTAGCTGCCAGACACAGCTGCATCTACACACACCATATCAGGATTGATCAAACAGCACTTGTAGCTGTGATACCTGCCATAATTGATATTAACTACATTTAGACAGAATAATGATGACATTTGTACTAAGAGCCTGCTACTATTATTTAACCAGGATATACATGACATTTCTAAATCATACTTTAACTGAAGAAGGCATTAGTCTCCATGACAGCATTTTTTTTCAAAACACTCTCCTGTTACTGCTATTATATTTATGATATTAATTTATTACATTTGAGTCGGAACTCTAATAAATGGTACCTTGTTGAATTAGTTACTTAAGTATTTAAGTTATTATAAGTAAAATCAATGATAAGTATTCGTTGAGTTCAAGTAGGGGGATAGAAATGTCTAAGTTTGTATTATATGCTGCCTTGTTTGGCTTATATGTAATGTAAATAGTAACCCATCTTGACCTACCTTTGTTTGTAAAGAATTATTGGACTCTTTAAACATTCTGAATAAATCATTACTGTTTCTCAGTTGTTTAAGATTCCCTCCTTTTTAAAAAAATAGAAACAGATGACCAGTGATGTACTATATCAGTTGATACTTTGAGAGATGTAGTTGTAAGAGTTATTTTTTTGGGACAGTTATCTTGGAATCAGTTTTTTGTTTCTTCTTTCTAGCATCAGTCCAAGGATTTATTTCTTTTATTCTTTTAAGAGTAGGAGCCATCCATTCCATTTCTTCTGGGATAGACACTATGTTGTTGTTTTGATGAATATAGTAGCTTTTTCTAAGTCATTAAAGGTTCTCATCTCATTGGCAAAAAGTATTTTTATCTTGGCTGGAAAGGCCAGCTGTGCTTTATTGTTGTTTTGTTTCAACAGTTTTGTTATTGGCCAGAGTTTTCTTCTTTGTTCTAGTACTCTGGAAGAATAAGCATTGTCAAACCTTGTCAGGCTTTAATTGTATTTTAAGGGTGATTTTCTCCAAGCAGATTTTAATATTAGTTCCTTGTCCAGAAATGAATGAAATTTTATAACTATTGATCTAGGTGGAGTATTTGTTGCGTTAGAAGCAGGTTTTCTCAGTGCTCTATGCACCCTTTCAATCCCAATTTCAATCCCAAATGAAAGTCCCTCTTTCAAGTCTAAAAATTCAGGAATCCAGGTTGTTAAGAATGAAGTAATGTCTTCTCCTTCAGTGTTTTCAGGCAGACCAAAGATCCTTATATTGTTTCTCCTTTCCCTGTTTTCTAAGTCATCTATTTTGTTAAGCAGCCTGTATTCTGTTTAAGCTGAAATTCTTTTTGGAATTCTTCCTCTTTGAGTCCATGTCATTTAGAGAAGTCTCTATATTTGTTATTTTTGTATGGTGTTGCTGTAATAGTTCCTTAAGAGTATCAGTCTGTTTTTGAGAATTTAATTTGAGGTTTAAGTCATTTTTAAAGCCATCCCTCTTCAAAGATAGTTTCTGTAAGGTAGATGTCATCAATTGCAGTTCTTTTTTTCAAAGCAGCATCTGGATGAGAGTTCCTTGAGTTGTTCATATTCAATGACTCAGTATATCTCCAAGTTACTTGAAAGGAACATTTTTATATATCTCCACCAAAATTGATATTTATGTAGTTTAGTAGTTTATCTATAGATTTTTGACATTTTAAACTTGAAACTAATACAATTTTCCTATATTACTATACTAGTTTATGGAGCTCTCAAAATTCACTGCTCTCAGTTAGCCATCTAGGCTCCACCACCCCTGTATTTTCAGTTTTTGACTGCAAGCACTATAGCATTTTAGCTCTGTCTGGTGGAATGACATCTTAACATGTACAAAAATGTTTTTTTTTCAATTATTTATCTTGAATTACTCAGCCTTATCAAAACCTATGGCCCTGTCACTGGTCAACCTGTTTTGCCATTCATCATATTTGATGATGCCTATGGAGGGAGAGACTTTCAGAATAAATAGTGATGTAATGTAACCTTGGCTTAATAGAAAAGAAGCATTTTAAAGAGGAAACACATTGCTTACAGGAGTATCTGTTGTGAACACAGTGATTACAGAATGATGCAGTTTGAATTGTCTTGGTATTGTACTACATGCATAAAGCTGAACCCATGAGCACACGCACAAGCATGTACACACATTCCTTATCAATAGTTTGTTTATGTGACATTATTTCAAATAGCAAACTTTTCTGGTCAGAGTTAAAGAAATGCAATTAGAAAAAAATCCAGGGTGTTTTGCTGTCACTAACTAGTCTATGTAATACCACTTATAAAAACAATAAGTTTAGCTACAGCATTTTCTAAATCTCAGATACATCTGGCAGTGGATGTTTGTAGCTTTTCAAGTTGACATTATTAGTGTTTAATAACAATAAAGCAGAAGCAGTCAGAAAAAAGGCACATGCCATGGTTTGCTTTATATGGCCCTTTTTCTGTATGGTCCATTAATAACATGATATGTTGCATTCTGGCCAGTTAACCTCTATGCATTACAAGTGTGGGATTCTACAGCCCTTTTGGGACCTATCTTGAGTCATTGTCTTGATTTTTCACCCTTGCTAGCATGACATCCCACAACCTATAAAAATGGAAAAGTCAATATCAAGCCACCAGAGTATTGTGCTTTCTTGTTATTTTACAGCACGTTTACACTTAGCTCAACAGAGTGATCTGTTATTTTACACTTCTCATTACATGGACATGCACAGATAAATATATATGTATGCATTTTTATATATGTGCATATAAATATATACACATATATAGCTATACAGATAAACATACATTAAGACTGATCACAATGAATAAAGAAATGATTACATGAAGATACCAAGGAGAGGCACTGCTCATTGTATGGGAAGTTAAGTATGTGATTTAGTATCAAATGATTTATCTGTGGGAACTTATGGTATAGTACAAATATAACAGATAACTGGAAATAACATTAATTCCAATGCATTCTACTTAAACTTATCTGATAAGCCTTAAGAGCCATTGTGACATGGATGCTTCAGTATTTTGCAACCATATTAATTATCTTGTATTTTTTTCCATTGCAAAGGCTACAGAGTGTGTTCACAGGTATACGTTTAAGGGGTTTCTCTCTAATGTGTTCATTTGCTATTTGATAGAAGTTAAACTGGAAAAAGTTGCAGTATCTAGTCTTATTTCAGCTCTAATTCTAACAGACAATAAGCCAGTTTCAAGAAGATGGCATATATAAAATGGATTATTATAAGCAAACCTCTTAGAGCAAGACACCTGGACAAAGCCATAAATAATGTGGGGACAAAGGTCCAAAAATAGAGACAATTTTTAAAGATTGCTCTTACAAATGTAGAAAGTTGATAGAATAGCAGGGTTTACATTAGTATGAATTTTCTGAAGGGAATGAAGACTGAAACTCAAACGTCTCCCATTATTTTTTACTTCAGCTCTCAATGATTTGTTAATGATTTGCAAGAAAATCAAAATTTTATGAGTAACAGACCAAAAATATGAAGCAAAAATCTGGACATTCTGCAGAAATCTGGACAGGTGAGTGCTATAAATTGAAAAGAAATTGAGCAGTGAAAAGGTAGGAATTTTGTGGAGCTAAATCTAGGCACTCATACTTGTAAATGGAGCATATGACTGTAGTTTACTCTTTATATAAGTTAAATGAATAAATAAAAATTCATCTAAAACCAACATTCTGCTTTCTTTTTCAAGACAAAAGGAAAAGAACTATTGTTGCATCACTGATGTTCTTCGTGCTTCACTGTTGCTGTCATTACATTTGGGTAATCTGTTGGCAGGTTGTCCTCATTCAGCCTGATTAACAAAGTCTTGGGTCCTGCGTCAGTTTCTGTCCCTTCTTCCATGATGTCAGGTCATCAGGGGTATAAAACATGCAGCCAACGCCATTACATCAGTCTTTCTTGCCGCGTGGTGCCTGAAGCAGAAGCAGCAAGTGCCGGTCGGCCGACTCCTGAAATTTTTATTTTCGAGTTTTAGAACCGAAGTCTTCAACTAAAAGCTAAGTACCCCGTTGGGGAAATTTTTTCTTGCTCCTTACCGATGTCAGTAAAAGTTAATAATTGTATTACTTGTGGGAAGCAAATACCTCATAAGGATTTTCATTTGCACTGTATTTCTTGCCTAGGCCCTGACCACAATATGCCTTGCTGTCGGTTTTGTGCTAAATTTAATCAATGCACTATTAAATGTCGGTATATTTTTGCTTTTCAATATTTTGGCTCAAGATTTAACTATCCAGAAATGTCATCGGTTAGCAATCTGACTACCGGAGTACCTAAAAAATGCAAAGAAAAAGACAGAGACAGACCGTCGAGGTCCAAATCCGATGACGAAGCTTCTCCTAAGCCAGTCGCTGGTTTGCCGGTACTCAGTGAGATGCTTTCGCAGCCCATGATACCTGCTACTTTTGATTTGCAGGCCTCTACTGAGACCCATTTGGAGTCCAGTATGCCATGAGCCACAGGCTTCTGAGGGTATTTTCAGGCCTAAAGATTTGTATATTAAACCATCTTCAAAACTAAGGCCAAAAACTACTTCTATGTCTAAAAAAAACAACACTTGGGCCACGTGTACAGGCCCCAATGCCTAAAAAACAAATTATCAAAATGGCTGAGGATTTAATTACCTTGATCAGGGGTACCCATCCCCCTCCTGCTAAGAGGCCTAGGCAAGGCACTGACTATGAATCTTCAGATCAGATTTCTATTTCTTCTGATTCCTCTTCTGATCAAGAATTATCTATACCCACTTATGAGGATTCTGATGCAGAAGACTCTATCCCTTCTGCTTCTCCCCCTGAGGATTTCTGTTTTGGAGAAGCTTTGCATACCTTAAGGGAACACTTTCACTGGGAGAGTCAGGATTTCCCAGAATCTAAAAAGAGACTTAGGGATTTTCTTCTTCTTCCTCAGCATAGGCCTTTGGCTATACCTCCTGTTCTAGACATTGTTGATGATGTTTTCTCAGAATCCAGTATGACTCCTGATTCCCTGCCTCCGACTCCTAGTAAGCCAGACAGATACTACAGGGTTCCTGACTCCCACAAATTCCTTTTTAAAAACCCTACTGCTGACCCTGAAATGATTTCTCAGGGTCCCAAGGGCGTTAAGGCCTCTACCGCTAAAAATCCTACCCCTTCTGATAGAGATTCCAGGGCTCTGGATAGATGGAGTAAGATGGTTTACACATCTGCAACCTTGGCAATCAGGGCTTTAAACTGTAAATTTCATATGCTTAAAAATCAACAGCATGTCATGGGTTTACTTAAACAGAAAATGATGTTGATTTCTGACTGTGTGGAATATAAAGAGTTACAGGATATATTGCATTCAGCTGAACAAGTTGGAAAACATACTTTGCAATGTGGTTTTGATTCCTTGGAGGCCTCTTGCAGGGCTGCTGTAACTGGATCTGTGATAAGAAGGCATGCTTGGCTCAAGGAGCAACGTCTGCCTGACCATGTTAAAGCAAAATTGTTGGACTCTCCTTTACAACAGGACAGTCTATTTGGTAATAAGGCTGAAGAAGTATTGAAAAAGATGGAAGATAAAGCTAAATCTATGCAAACTATGAAAGATTTCCTACAAGTGCACCCACCCAGGTTTAGTAGGCACTGGCCTACTAAGAATTGGTCCTTTCCAGTACCCACTAGAGCTGTTCAGGTCAAACCCAGACATTACAAAAGCTCCAGGTTTCAGTCGCAAGGAATTTTTAGAACAAAGCAATGGGGTGCCTCCACCTCCAAATTTGAAAGCAACAAGGCACCGTCTTATGGTAAACAGTCTCAATGACTTTCCACTGCAATCACCAAGCACTTATCTTTTGGCATCCCCTTTGGGGGGAAAACTGGCACTTCATGCATGAAACTGGCAACTGATTACCCAGGACAAATGGGTTTTAAATATAGTATCCCAGGGATACAGATTTCATTTCCACACATTGCCAATCCCAAATGGATGGCCAGATCTGCCTCAAAATCAGTGGGCAGAGGCCCAGAAACAAGTTATGTCCCTCATGAATATGGAGGCTATTCAACCAGTACCAGAAAAGGAAAAGGGACAAGGTTTTTATTCAAGACTTTTCCTGGTACCCAGAAAAGACAAATCATGGCATCCATGGACTTATCCATTATAAATACATTTCTGGACATTCCAAAATTCAAGATGCTGACTCTTCAACAGTCACTACCTATGCTAGGCAAGGATGCCTGGTTGGTAACTCTAGACTTAAAAGAGGCTTACCTGCATATCTTAATCAGGGAATCTTGCAGAAGATATCTCCGCTTCAAAGCAGGCTATTTGCATTACCAGTTCTCTGCACTGCCCCTTGGCTTATCTACTGCACCCAGGGTCTTCACAACATGCCTGGCACCAGTAATTGCATTTTGCAGGCAAAGAAATATTCAAATCTATCCATACCTGGACAATTGTCTAATTCAGGCAGAAAACAAGGACACTCTTCTAAAACATCTGGCGTTTGTAAAAAGGCTTCTAACTTGTCTAGGGAACACCATAAACAAAAAGAAATCACAACTGGTACCCTCTCAACTAATTACATTCCTGGGTGCAAGCTTGAATACAACTGCCCAGATGACTTACCTTATGCCAGAAGAACAAATTCAATAGATGACTTACTTCAAACAGGTGGCCACAAAAACCCAGCTATCTGCAAGACAAATTCTGCAGGCCTTGGGGTTCATGGCCTCCTGCATTCTTCTAATTCCATATGCAAGACTGCATATGCGGAAACTTCAATGGTACCTAAAAAGCTTATGGAGTCATCAACATTGTCACAGCCTGGAAACAATGATTCCTATCATTCCTTGCCTGCAACTAGAGCTCCTATGGTAGGCAGAGGCCTGCCAACAAAACAAGGGACTGTCATTCATTCTACCCCCTGCTGCCCAAACACTGACCACAGATGCATCAGACTATGCTTGGGGGGCGCATCTGGCAGGGAGATGCATTCAGGGCCAATGGAGCCCAAATCAAATGCACCTACATATCAATCCGAAAGAGATGCTAGCTGTACAGAATGCTCTGACAGCCTTCAAGGACTACCTTCATCCAGAACAATTACTGATAAAGACAGACAATACCACAGTCATGTGATACATAAACAAGCAGGGGGTACACATTCCTATCCCCTTTGCAGACTAGCCATGGCATTGTGAAACATGGCCTTGACATTAAATACATCTACAAGCTCAATTCCTGCCAGGAAAGCAAAATACTCTGGCAGACGAACTAAGCAGAAATCTTATTGACCCACATGAATGGAAACTGGAACCACAAATCTTCAGCATGTTGACACGCAAATGGGGGAGCCCAGACATAGATCTTTTTGCCTCACCCCAAAACTATCAGTTGGACAAATTCTGTACAAGAATTCATCACAAAAAAAGCTTGGAAAGTAGATGCTCTGTCCTTCAGCTGGAAAAATCTATCAGTTTATGCCTTTCCCCCTCTGCCTCTGCTATCCAAAGTCTTACTAAAAGTCGGACAGGAAAAACCAAAAATGATTCTGATTGCGCCAGACTGGCTTTGCCAACATTGGTACCCGCTCCTGCGCAATATGTCACACCTTCCTCCATCGTACCTGCCTCAGACACCTTACCTACTGTCTCAGCAGAACTATCAAATTCTGCACACACAGCTCCAAACTTTGAATCTTGCAGCATGGCTAATCAACTAATTTCACCAGTTACATCTCTCAATAAACCTGTGATGGATGTCATTTTGGAGGCTAGTAGGCCTAGTACTAGAAAATCTTATGCTGACAAATGGAAAAGATTCTGTGCCTGGAACCAAGCACAAGGAATAAGCACAGCAATGCCCAATATTCCTCAGATTCTGCAATACTTAACTGCTTCATAAGGGCCTATCTTTTTCTTCCATAAAAATCCATGCCTCTGCCATTTCAGCTCATTACAACACAGAACCTCCCCTCTTCTGTCATCCTCTGCTAAAGCAGTATCTCAGAGGGGCCAAAAATTTAAGACCTCCCAGGAGAGCACCAACTCCTGCATGGGACCTCAATTTTGTTTTGGAAAAACTCACTCTTCCTCCTATTGAGCCAGCTGCTACTGCGGACCTAAAATTTCTCTAATGGAAAACAGCTTTCCTTTTAGCAGTCACTTCAGCTAGAAGGATTTCAGAACTACAGGCTGTTATGGCAGTGGAGCCTTTCATTATTTTTTACCCGGACAGGGTGACTCTCAGGACCTATCCATCCTTTATGCCTAAGGTGGAATCTAGTGTGGCCTTTAATCAGACCATTTATCTGCCAATTTTCTTCCCAAATCCACAGAACAAGGGTGAGCGGATTCTGCATTCATTGGATGTACACAGACAACTAAGATTCTACTTAAACAGGACAAAATCTCTAAGGAAATCTGAATAATTACTGGTGGCATTTGCTGCAGGGGCAGAGGGAAAGGCTATTTCAAAGTAGACTATTTCCAAATGGATAAGCCATTGCATTTGTTTCTTCTATATGCACCATGGTAAACCTGTCCCCAAGGGGATCAGATCTCATTCCACCAGGGCTGTATCTAACTCTGCAGCCTTTCTCAGAGGTGTTCCTACCAGAGACATTCTAGAAGCTGCTACCTGGAGCTCAGTTCATACGTTCACCAAACATTACCATTTACCTTTCTTCACTTAACCCAGAGCAGGCTTTGCCACTGCTGTCCTGCAGGGCCTTATAGCTGCTCCTAATGCTGTATAAATCCATCCTCCCAACCACAGCTTTGGGATTCTACCCAAATGTAATGACTGCAACAGTGAAACACGAAGAACATAGTACAGTTGTGTACACTTATCATAAATGTAGATTTTCGAGTGTATTCACTGTTTCAGTCCTGGTTACCCTCCCTCCAGCCCCCTGTTTTTCTCTTAACTATACCTCTCATTTCTGTTACTATTTTTAAAAGCCTTTTTGGTGTATTTGCTTTTGTTTGGAGGTGTATGTTTTGTTTTTTATTATTATTATATATATATATATATATATATATATATATATATATATATATATATATATATATATATTGCTCCCCATTTGGGGGGCACCTGACATCTGGGGCAAGAAAAACTGATATAATGGCATTGGCTGCATGTTTTATATCCCTGATGACCTGATGTCATGGAAGAAAGGACAGCAATTGACGCAGGACCCAAGACTTTGTTAATCAGGCCAACTGAGGGCAACCTGCCAGCAGATTACCCAAATATAATGACTGCAACAGTGAATACACTCGAACATCTACATTTATGGTAAGTGCACACAACTGTACTTTTTCTTGATCTGATTCTATAAGAATTGGAAATTCCTGTCGTTTTTTTCATATCACATTAATAGTCGCATTGATATCCTTCACTGCTCCTGGTATGTTTAGAGTATGTAGGAGTGGGAGAGAATGTGGCATTTTGTGTGTATTGGGTGGATGTGTGGAGTTAGGGTGAATTATTATATTTCTAAAGCATTATCTTTTTTTATTTATTTCATTTTGATATTTTATTTTTTAGTTTGTTTACTTATTTATATTTTATTTTGCATTCAGAATACTGTCACTAAATCATCTCAGAAGCTGCCAAAGTAACATAATTTTGATGCCTAAGGCCAATTTCTTTGGACCCTTTACTACTCTAGGTACTGATTATAACACACTTAATTTGGTTTGTCTCCAGTGAGAGATCATTTAATTAAAACCAGAGGACAAAAAAAAAAATATAGCAATTGGTAAAGAGGTGGGCAAGTCCTCCTTACCCATCCACGCAAGAAGCGTTTATTTTAATTTGTTTATATTTATACTTATCTTTTGCTACTCTTTACTTAACATAACACCTGAAGTCACTCAATCTCAGGAAATATAGGCAATTTTGAAAACAATGGTCCACTACTGGACACAGATTTGAAGGACCATCAGATAATCTTAGGCATGTCTTCTCTTGTGGTCTTGAACATGCTTTAAAGGTGTGTAATCCCTCAGATTTGGAGTCCTGAAAACAGTGAATATAGTATTTCCTATCAGCTTTTACATTCATGTGTAGGAATTGTGCAGTTATAATATTTATGATATGTTCTCTAATAATGCCACCATAAGTTCATCCTCTCAGAAAGACACATTAACAGCCATAGGGTTATCACCCCTTACTAGGTTTTATCATCTCCCTTAAAAATGCCCAATGCTCTTTCCATGGTTTCTGTCATAAATTTACACTGAGCTTTCATACTATTTGACATGGCAGTAGAAAATATGTTGACTTTTCAAATCACTTGTAAAGACCAGTGCAAAAAAAGGTTTCACAATTGCATTTCCACTGTGAGAGCACATACATGTTTCTGAAATATTTTTATTCAGTATATACACTTATTAGGGATACCTTGAACTGGTGGGTTGCTCAGGGTTGCAGTGCTTTCAGGTGATAGTATATCTCCCGAAACATTCGCAATTTCACTCCAGGTAACTAACCATCGGGCCACCATGGTGAGGTTTGCCCTGTTCTCCATTGTAGTGCGATCTCAGAGTTGGTATATTTAGGTAGGGCGGGGCTCAGCCTCCCACATTGGTGGGTTTAGATTACTTCTATTTGAACTATGCTATCTCCAACAATAAGGACAAATGCCTTATGATTTCACAGTAATAATGACATGACTCTACCTATGCAGAGATACTGCATTCCATTCAAGAATCCAACATCTGCATGAACAATTTTCTTGATTCCTTCTTCCATTATGTGGCCTCATGTCTCTATCAATAACTTACTTAAATATTTACACTGAACTGAATATGTGAATAAGAAGGTATATGCTTACCCCTAGTTAATTAATCATTATCAATAAACTGGGAGCAGCTCACTCTTAAAGGTCAAGCAGAATTGAGGAAGTTATATGTTCCCAACAGCAACAACCTATTTCTATAGCAATCCTTTCTATGTACTCCAGTATCCATCTTTCCATCTGGATGTATAAAAACCTTGACATCCAGATAGTCTATACTGTTGTTTGAATGACTCATTGTGAACTTTAAAAAGGGTATAGAATCCAGATGGAAAGATAGAAATAGATTTGTTGCACAGGACCAGCATGCACCACCAACCTATATTTGACAACATAGTAAAAGGGAAAGGTTTGAGGGTATCCAGGCTAAGTATGGAGCACGGGGGTTACAAATATGAGTTACAACACTTAGGGAAGAGATTAGTGGACAGGGGGTATAAAGAAGATAAGGTCTCCACGATTTTAATGGAAGTGCAAGGACTGAGGGACACAGAAGCCAAGCCGTATTTCTCTGACAAATACTAACTGATGTTAAGAGGAATAAAAATAAGGGAAGGAATGTGGTTTGAATGCCTGTATTATATGCCAACAACGTTAGACCAGTACTAGATATCTTTAGGAAGTTTTGCCCAGTTTTGACAGCAGATTCAGAGATTGGGAATATAGTGGGACCAAAACTGACATTCCTATATAAGAACATGAGGGACATAAAAAAGATGCTATGCTATCCAAAGGAGGTTATTTCACACAGAATAGGAAATACCCAAGGGTTACAAAACCCTGTAATAAATGTAATTATTGTAAGTACATTAATTTAGCAGGGAAGCTTAACCATCACAATTTTAACAAAACCTCTTGGTTTAGGATAGAGGGCACTTATGAGACAGACCATGTTGTATACCTGGCATGTTGCCAGGTATGCAAAGGATTCTATGTAGGAAAGATAGATCAAAAGTTTAAAAGTAGAAGAAGAGAACATTTGTATGACATTCAGCATCGAGTAACAACTAATGCATTGGCCAAACATGTTATGAGTACTGAAGATACACATAATTTTAAGTTTATGATTATAGATAGAACTAAGATGGATGATTGGATGGAGGATATTAAGAACAGGATTGAGGTAAATGAGACTAAGTTTATAGTTAGGCTAAGAGCAGATTCAGGCAAAGGACTTAATGATAGGCTTCCTTTAAGACTTCTACTTAAAGCCAGAATGTTAAGTATATAAGATCTTATGTGTACCCATAGCATTTTATTAAGTATGTATATACACACTTTACTATGTCTTTTTTTGTGTTTTTAAGTGTATATTTAAGAACACAAGTTTTAAAGTGTATTGTAATACTGTGTTCCATGGATTATTTTACCTGTTTTTAACATTATAAGTTAATTAGCATTTAATTGATTGTTAAGGATGCAGTGAGATACATTATTTAAATGAAAGGAAGATGGGAGTGGATGAACATCTGATGAAGCAGTTGACAAACTGTGAAAGCGCTTATGTACATGTATTTGTTATTTTTAATAAAGTATTTTAATCTGGATTCCTGCCATTCATTTTACCTCATTTTATATTTTGCTTGTGGATTACTTGTACTTTTGAACAAGGCATTTATCAGGAACTACTGGTTAATTTTTGTGGAAAAATGTACATTGTCCTTCATTTTATGACTGAAATACTTGTATGCTCACCAACCTCAGCAGTAAATTAAGAACATTATTTTTCTTTCTTAACTAATCTCTATGATTGTACATGGTTCAAGGTACTGATTCCAGCTTTTGGCAGCCCTCTTCCCTCCTAATCCAAAGATCACGCCTGAAGTTTTTTTTTTCAAGAAATTGCTTACCTAAACAGAAAACGCCTACTAAAATATGTGCATTTTAGTTAGACACTATTGTTTGTAACTGTTTGTGCGTTACGCAATTACACAGCAGAGGCTGAAATCTATCTGAAGCTAATTAATGTGAAAATGTATACTGAACAACTGAAATTAAAAACATGATTTGACTGCTAGTATCAGTATCGATGTGAGCTTTAAACAGAATTTCACACAAGCATGCAAGTATCAAGATGTGCAGTGCTACCTGCAGTGTTTTGATCTGACTAATTGAATATGCTAACAGATTTGTAGCATCTCTACAATTAATTGTAATACACACGACTATAATATAGTGGCTCATCTCTGCTAATCTAAATTTGGTTTAGCTAACTGAAATACTGTTTCACTGCTAGAGAGTATGAGGCAATAGTTGCATTTATTTAAGGTACTCATTACATAATAATTCTACCAACTAAGGAAAGTACATGCTGTAAATGTATACCTTTCCAGCTTGTCACTGACTCTAAGTACAGACACGCTGAGCATTCTTAACTGGTGTTTCTATGCTTACTACAAAAAAAAAAAAAATTCAGTTGTAGATTTGGGTGGCTTTTGCTTCGACACTGTCTGCAACAGAATTTATTGTTAGAATTACCTTGTGCCTCACCCTTAAAGCCCAGTGCCTGTTGGCCTCAATGTTTGGGCTATGGCAGGTTGTTATGGAGAGTGCAGAAGCAGGCTGTGAAACTAAAGACTCTCCTGCTTAGTTCTTTGACTCTTACCCTACCATAATGCTACATTAAGAAATGCCTGTTTCAATCCACAACTGTCTGTTTCCATACAAGGTGTATAAGCTAAGTAGGTATTTTTCTTCTTTCTACAAACTATACTGTATAGCATCTGAACTTAACATCCATTACATCATCTAGGAATCTATCACCTGTATCCAGAAGAAAATTGTTTTAGAAAGTATTCATATTTTCAATGTTTTCATTAAGCTGACACAAGTCTCTTATGGTATATATTGTGTTGTATGCAGTTTATATAATCCAAATTGTTTTTCCACATTATACAAACAAAGATATCCATCCATCATCAACCCCATTTTCCTATTTTGCACATGGAGTCAGGGTGTCATTTCAACAGTGACAATCATCTCTGGCCAAGGTTCACACTGCTGAGTGGCTAGCCCTGCTGTGGTAGTTCATCCGTGCCACACACACACACACACACACACACACACACACACACACACACTTGCACCTACGGCCAATTTACAGTGTGTGTATACACACACACACACACACACACACACACACACACACACACACACACACACACGTACACACACGTACACACACATACACACACACACACACACACACTTCTTTATTTATAAATGTATGAATAATGGTTAACTTAAAAATTGTATTCTGTGTATTTGCCTACCTAAAATATAAATCATAGAAGACTAACAAAACTTTTGTTATGCTTTGTCTATAGTTTTTACACATGGTCTTGTTTGTCACCTGTCCTTTATATCAGTTTGTATAATGTTTTTTGCTGTGTGGCCCAGGTTATGACTGAAAAGGTTCCCTGAACCAATTCGCTCACTTGGTTATCAAATGTTAAATAAATGAAAAAAGTCCCAAACTACTTAACAGCATCATCACAAAACTATGGTGTGGTCACATTGTCCTAAAAGGTGAGTGAGTTTTGTGCACAGATCCCAGCTACTGACAATTATGCTGTTCTGATTAACAAGAGATGTTGAAGACATTCTAATTTACATCCGTTGTTCTTTACAAGAAAATGATTAATGAAATGAAATGTAAACTTGGAGATAAAATGAATGAACACTCTTTTCTATCATATTTTGCTCCTCTGTGAATAACAAAGGAATGAAATCCAGTGAAAACAAAAATCCAAACTGAAATAATAAAAAGTAAAGCTGCAGTGTGAAATGAGTGCCTTTTTATAGCCAGCTTTTTTATGAAAACCATAAACTCACATAAACAAGGATCTGATAAGCTACCAGCAGCTCCTAAGCTTAATTGAATTTGATAATTCATTTTAGTATTTCTGAAATTAATTGCAATATGCATAATTGTACTATGTTAACTTAAGGGCATATCTACTCAATCTAAATTCAATTTTGGTAATCAAAATATAATGTCAATACCTGCTGAAATGAAACAGTACCTGGATTTATTTAAAATGTTCATAATGTAGTAAGTATGAATATTGAGGCAAGACATATAGTATGTCTCTCTTAAAATAGGTGCAAAATAGGTTTTAATCAATATTAGAACAAGTTACTTCATTTTCTTTTATTTAAATAACCGGCTGTACTTTTCTTTTTCTGTATATAACTGGTTACAGTTTTAACACTTATATAATTAAATAATTATTGGGAAAATTGACTAATTGATTAATTGATTTATGCTGACTGTATTTACCACAATTAGTCTATACCCTGTTTTGCTCCGGTTTCCTCCCACATCCCAAAGACATGCTGTAGGTGGATTGGACACTTTAAATTGACCCTAGGCATGAGTGTGTGCATGTGTGTGCCATCTGTGGAAGGTTGGGAACCGGGCTGGCAACTCGACACCGTAAAACTCCACTGCCAATCATGAGCAGACAAGTGATCCACTGTGGCAACCCCTAACCGGGAAAAGCCGAAAGAAGATGAAGAAGTCTACACCCTATTTTCATGAGAGACCCAAGGTGGCATTTATAGAGATAGGAATTGGATCTTGAATTCCTGTATTCTTTCTGTTTCTGGAATTGTGCCATGGATTCTAGTATTCCTTATGTTTCAGAAGGAAGGAGGCATAGTGTATAATGCAAAAAGAGCCAAGCTCTGTTTGCACCATGGAAGGTACCTATATAAAGCCTGTAGAGGTTTGCAAAGCTGCAGTTCAGGAGATGATGTTGCCTAGCACTTTTGAAACCTGCAAAGGAGCAGGTGGTAGTTTATCTGCTGTGGCTCTTGGCCTCGATATGGAGCTGGAGATGCTCCCTGCTAGTGCAGCTTCATTGGTGAGTGACGGATGGTGTAAGACAGCCTCAGAAGTCTAGGATGTGGATCTTGCTCATGCATAGATGCAGCTGACAAGAAGAGGACTTCAATGAACCCCTGTAGCCAGAGTTTCCATGACCGAGGAGAATGGTCATGAAGACACAATGTGGTATACCTACACTATTGTGGAATTTATTTTATTAATTGTTATTCTTATTTATATTTGATTGTTGGTGTTTGAATATCTGACAGATACTTTGTCACATCACTTCAGGGTTTTGAGTTTTTGTGGTGTTGAGATTTGAACATTGATTGACATAACTGTGGTGGCAGTGTGTAACAAAATCTCTGATTATGTGGCTGGTTAGGATACCTTTTGGGCTAAGTGATATTTGGCCATAATTCCAGACTTAGACTTTATAGCTGTACTTGAACCTAAATCTCAGTTATGTTTCCTAGCTATTCCTTGTCAGATTTATTTTTCTGGTTCTACAAACACTGTACTGCAGTTGGTGTTTGAAAACTGATCATGCACTGTTTTGCCTATTTTATTTTTTCAATTTAGTTAAAAATATATATGTATAGTTTCTCAATATTCTCAATACTGGAAAATATTATGCAATAAACAAGAGCTTTTTGAGACCCCAGACATTTTATGTATCCAAACATCTATCTAGAGCAAAGGATATACTACCAATACCACATAGAGAGCAGAAGTGTAAAAATATATAAGTTTCACTTCTGAGCAATGAAAATTTCTAGCTTCCTATCCACACCTAGTAAGATGGCAAATGGCAAAAGAGTTTTCCCTGCCCTGCAGAATATTCTTTGCCTATAATCTCAGTAGCCTTTATAAAGAACCTAGTTGCTCTTCAAACTTCCATCAACCACATTTGCTAATACATCAGTTTAGGTCCTGGTAGAGAGCTCCACTGTGCGTTTCTTAAAAAAAAAAAAACAATTGAAGACCAATTTGGCACAGTTCTGATGCACTCTGCTACCATATGCAGCCAAAAAATATGCACTTGCAATCAGGATAATTTTGAGATTCAGAATCCTGTTCATGCTTTAAATTCCATGTTCTAGTCTACTGTGGATCATTAAACAATCAGACCTTTGGTGAGGTTTGCCACTATTGTAAGAAAAAGAAGGCTAAAGGCACACCCTTTGTTTTTTTTTCATGACCCACCAATTTTTGTAAGTAAATAAACACTGCTGCTGTTATAAAATTGCTTATCATGCTTATGACATCTTTAGAGAAACAGTAAATAATGTGCGTCAAGACAGTATTTAAGCAAATATGTAAACATTCTGCACATATAAAAGATTATCATGTGTGATTCTTATGGTTTTAACAATCAGAATGTTTGCTGAAAATTGTATACCATTGAGGAATGTATGTACATAAAAAATCGTAAAAGTCATGATAAGGGGATAAGGATGTGAAAAAGAGCAACTGTTATTTCTATACAGTTTCCCGTAACACATACTTTACATACGTTACTAAATCTAGTTCATGATTATATTCACAATATTATTTATGCGAGTCTACAGGTACGTAAGAAGTTTTAACTACAGAAACAAGGGTAACTTAAGTTACTCCACTGTTTCCTGGTAATAAAAATAATGCTCCAAATGTTTAGACTTTGTGCACTTTTGTTGTTATGCAACATCAACAGAATTCTGTTAATGACTCTAAATGTCTGCTAATGGTCAGATTCACACTTCCCTTGCTGCCAGTTAAATCAATCAGAAGACTTTTCTGTCACAAAACAATAAATAAATATCACTTATTCATCTCTGTTACAAATAATAAGAAGGCATAGGGTTTCATTCAGATGCTTTAATATATACAAACACATCAGGATGGATAGCAGCATCTTTAAATATGAATGAACTAACAAACAAAACTTATATACATACATGTTCACATCTCAACATCTAACTATAAAATGTCAGTCAAGCTCGCATGTGCTTAGTGTTTATACTCGAGTGCAAACCCTTGGATAGCTTCTTAAAGGTATATCTTCTTTTTGTTTCAGCTGTTCCCATTAAGGGTCACCACAGTGGATCATCTCTTTCCATTTCTTCCTGTCCTCTGCATCTTGCTGTGTCACACCAACCACCTGCATGTCCTCTCTCACCACATCCATAAACCTTATCTTAGGCTTTCCTCTCTTCCTCTTACCTGGCAGCTCCCCTCTTAGCATCCTCTTTCCAATATACCCAGTATCCCTCCTCAGCACATGTCCAAAGCAACACAATCTCACTTCTCTGGCTTTGTCTCCAAACCACACAACCTGAGCTGACCCTCTAATATACTTATTCCTAATCCTGTCCATCCTCGTCACACCCAATGAAAATCTTAACATCTTTAACTCTGCCACCTCCAAATCTGACTCCTGCCTTTTTGTCAACACCACCATCTCCAACCCTTATAACATAGCTGGTCTCACTACCCTCTTGTAGGCCTTCCCTTTCATTCATACTGGTACCTGCCTGTCACAAATCACTCCTGAGACTCTTCTCCACTCACTCCACCTTGCCTGTACTCTCTTCACCTCTCTTCCACACTCACCATTACTCTGAAATGTTGATGTCACTGACTCTACTCCCTGCATCCTCACCATTCCTCTAGCCTCTTTCTCATTTACACATATATATTATGTGTTAGTCCTGCTGACCTTCATTCCTCTTCTCTCTAGAGATCTAGAGAATATCTCCACCTGTCCAGGGTCTTTTTAACCTGTTCCCCACTCTCACTACAGATCACAATGTCATTGGCAAACATCATAGTCCACGGGGACTCTTGATTGATGTCATCTGTCATCCTATCCATCACCACTGCAAATAAGAAAGGGATCTGAGCTGTTCTTTGTCGTAATCCCACCTGCACCTTAAATGCATCCATCACTCCTACTGCAGACCTCACCACTGTCACAATATCCTCATATATATCCTGTACCACTCTAACATACTTCTCTGCCACTCCCGGCTTCCACATACAATACCACAACTCCTCTTTAAGCACCCTGTCATATGCTTTCTCTAAGTCCACAAAGACACAATGCAACTCTTTCTGACCTTCTCTATACTTCTCCATCAACACCCTCAGAACAAACATTGCAAATGTAGTGCTCTTTACTGGCATGAAATCATACTGCACTGCTCACTAATCATCACCTCCTTTCTTAACCCAGCTTCCAGTACTCTTTCCCATAACTTCATGCTGTGACTGATCAGTTTTATCCCTCTGTAGTTACTACAGCTCTACACATCACCCTTATTCTTAAAAATTGGTACCAAGAGACTTCTCCACTCCTCAGGCATCCTTTCACTTTCCAAGATTTCATTAACCAATCTGGTTAAAAACTCCACTGCCATGTCTCCTAAACACCTCTACACTTCCACAGGTATGTCATCTGGATCAACTGCCTTTCTATTCTTCATCCTCTTCATAGCTGCCCTTACTTACTCCTTGCTAATCCTGATTCACTATCCCCACATCATCCAACCTTCTCTCTCTCATTCTCTTCATTCACCAGCCCCTCAAAGTACTCTTTTCATCTGCTCAACACAGTCTCCTTGCTTGTGAGTATGTTTCCCTTATGATCCTTTATCACCCTTACCTACTGCACATTTTTCCTAGCTTGGTCCCTCTGTCTAGCCAATCGGTACCGGTCCTTTTCTCCCTCTTTAGTGTCCAACCTTTCATACAACTCTTTGTAAACCTTATCCTTAGTCTTCACCACCTCTCTTTTTGCCATATGCCTCATATCCTCCTCCATATTCCTGTCTACTTTCTTCATCTCTCTGACAATCCCATTTATTCGCCAGCCTCTTTCTGTGTATACTCTCCTGTACTTCCTTGTTCCACCACCAGGTCTCCTTGTCCTCCTTCCTCTGTCCAGATGTCACACCAAGCACCTTTCTAGCTGTCTCCAGCTCTGCTGTAGTTACCCAGCTATTTGGTAACTCTTCACTGCCACCCAGTGCTTGTCTTAACTGTTCCCTGAACTCCACCTCACAATCACCCTTTTTCAACTTCTACTATTTGATCCTTGGTGCTGCCCTCATACTCCTCCTTCTCATCTTGATCCCAATGTCATCCTACAGACCACCATCCTATGCTGCCTAACTATGTTTTCACCTGTCACCACTTTAGGGTCTCCAATCTGCTTCAAACTGGTCCTCCTGCATATATTATAATCCACCTGTGTGCATCTTCCTCTACTCTTGTTTGTCACCCTATGCTCCTCCCTCTTCTTAAAATACGTATTCACCACAGCCATGTCCATCCTTTTCATAAAATCCATTACCGTCTGACCTTCTGCATTCCTCTCCTTAATACCATACCTACCCATCACTTCCTCACCCCCTCTGTTCCCTTAACTAACATACCCATTGAAATCCACTCCAGTCACCACTGTCTCACCTTTGGATACACTCACCACCACTTCATGCAGCTCACTCCAAAATCTTTCTTTCTCATTCATCACACACCCAATTTGTGAATCATATGCGCTAACAACATTCATCATCACACCAACTTCTAGCTTCATAAACATCACTCTATCAGACACTTTTTTCACCTCCAAAACACTCTTGGCATATTGTTCCTTCAGGATAACCCCTACCCCATTTCTCCTCCCATCTATATCATGATAGAACAATTTGAACCCACCTCCAACACACCTGGCCTTACTCCCCTTCCATCTGGTCTCATGCACACACAATATAGCAACCTTCGTTCTCTCCATCATATCAGCTAGCTCTCTCCCTATACCAGTAATACTACCAACATTCAAAGTTCCTACCCTCACTACCACCCTCCTAACCTTCCTCTTCTCTTCCTGCCTTCAGGCATGTCTTCCCCCTCTTCTCCTTTTGGCCAACAGTAGCCCAATTTCCACCAACACTCTGTTGGCTAGCAGCACTGGTGGTGGTCATTGGTTAGCTTCTTAAAGGTATATACACATGCATATTGATCTACACCCTCTCTCTTAAAAGATTGCCTTTTATGAAAAATAAAGTTAGAGCTAGACATTCATTACTATGTACATTAGAAACAAAACACAATGTTCATGTCCAGGTTGCTTCATATCTATTGCAAGGTTTAGAGATTCAACCATATCTTGTAACATAACAGCTGGGACTAAATTTAGCAACAGGGACAGTCTGCGGTGCACAACTCATATCAGGAACTTATGAATTTGTCATAGGAACAGGAATGTCCTCTGGAATTTCCTCTGGAATCGGAACCTAGGACAGCTCACTCTGAGATAAAGAGTCTCTCTCACAGGCTATTTGCTGTGGTATAAGCTTGAACACCAGTCTCAAATATTTCCGATTCTGCCTAAAAGATTGCTCCTCTTGATTCTACAATGTGCGATCTCGGCTCTGGACCAATATTCTTCATGACACCGATCTGATTATAACCTTTGGACATTTGCATCCTTACCACTTTGCACTCAGAATGAATTGAGCAGTCTACTGGTCTTATTGTAGTCGGATTTCTGGGATAGGCACTTATTCATCAGATTGGTTTTCATTGATTTGTTGTTCTTGACACATTGAACCAACAATTGACTACTAAGTGGTAATGTGGTTCTGTTTTTGTCTAGACAGAAGTCTCTGGGCAGGTGAACCAATATGTTTATCACAAGGAACATTTCTGAAATTTAAGAGATTCAAGAAAACATCAGTATTATCTCGTTTTGACTTCTCTGGTAACTGTTTTGCACTTTGCACTGGAATGCACAGTTCTGCCATACCATTTGACTCTGGGTACTCTGGACTACATATGACATGAGTAAAGTCCCATTCTTCAGCAAATCTTTTGAACTGTTGGCTTGTAAATTGCATGCCATTGCCAGAAATAACTTTGTGTGGACTACCATGTACAGCAAAATGATGCTTCATCTTAGTAAGGATAGTACTATTTGCTAGGTTAGGAAGTAAATCAATACTGAACCAATTGGAGTAAGAGTCTACTAACACCAGATAATGTTGACCATTTTTATTTAAAACACATATATTTTATATACATTTTATGAAATGCAAATCTTTAGTTTGTTGTTTCAATATAGCTTTGAAAGTTGTTTATTATATATGCAAAAGTGAATATTTGAGTTGTAGTGCATTAGCAAGCATGATCAGTGTAATTGGTGATAGTGAATTAGTTAATTAATTAATTATTTATTTAATTGGTTTGGTCACGTGGTTTTGAATGTATATAAAGGTTTTATGAAGCAGTTGATTATTTATTCTGAAGAAGTCTGTTTGTACCAGAAGATGAAAGCACTCAATTTTGTAATAAAAGGTGCTAGAGTTTTACGTGTTCATTCCATTTTTTTGTTTTTGCTTTAGTTTCTTAGTAGTGTATTTTATTGTTCTTTTACATGTTTCTGCATACATAACATTGTACTTAGAACCTGTGTCATCTATGAACTCTGTGGGTTTTCCATTTATCCCAACAGAAGAAAATACTTCATTCTGTGCCATTAAGTCTACTGCATTGACCGTTTCATGAAGCACTGACACACCATCAACATAAAGAGAAGGTTTGTCACACTCTAACTGATCAACTCACTTCTTAAAATGTTTTCTTTTAGTAAAATAATGTAGGCCTTTTGATTTACAAAATCTTTTGAAGTGATTCCATTTATTACATCTGTGCCATTACTGACCAAAAGCTAAACACTTTTCCCTTTCAGATTCATGACTTCCACCACAGTTAAGACAGTTGGCAATGAAAGTGGGTTGCGCCTGATCACTCCCACCCTTATGCTTGTTTGCTGATTTAGTCTTGTGCTTCACTGAAACTGTGTGAAGTCTGGAATGTGCTAGAAAGTTCTGGGGTTTACCAGTAGGTGCGGCAGGGGTTGCTTTTTGCTTGGACCTATTTCTTTTACTAACGTGCTGCATACTGTCAATATAAGCTTCTAGAGCTGCTCTCATTTGTAAGCATATTTATGTGCTTTTCTGTAAGCTCGTATATCTGACAAATTTCAATGGCCTTATTCAAAGTTTAATCACTGTCACGAAGCAAAATTTTTTTCACAGCATCATCATTTATATCACGCACAAGTCTGGCCTTTATCAACTCATCCCTTAAATCACCAAATCTGCACGTTTTAGCTTTATTTCTCAGGTCAGTTATATATGCTGGAAAAGTTCTGAAAGGCTTTTCATCCCTTGTGTAAAATAAGTGCCTTTCCATTGTAATATTTGTCTGGGGGTTATACATTTCTCTAAATTTATGTTTTAAGCACTTTGGGTCTTCCCTTGACTCAGCCTGTAACAACTATATAATGGTTTTCCCTCTCTCCAGCATAAATGAGCGCTACCTTTCTATAGGTTGTGACCCAGCTAAATTAAATAGAATAAATGCCTTTGTACGATCATCTTTATCAGAAAATGCAGCCTGTATGAAAATGTTGTACTGTTGCTCAAACACTCTCCAGTTCTCAGTAATATTACTGCCAAACACAAGTGCACTAGGCTTTCAAAATCCATCTGCCATGCTCACAAAGTATACAGAAACACACTGAAAATATGGCTCTTGTAATTATGTATGAACAAACTGTGCTGTGAGCTTGTAACAACATTCGAATGCACGATAAACTCTTCAAAATATTTTACTTTGTGAAAAATGCCTTGTAATGGTTGTACTCTGTAAAATATGCCTTGTAATGGATACACTTCATGAAATAACTTTACTGTGACACTGCACAAACATGCAAACACTTTGTACACTTCTGAAAACTCAGATATCTTTGCTTAGTATGAAAATACATATGCTTTGCAAAAATGTGGTTGTTTCACCTTATTTTATTTGTTTTATGCAATTAGACTTTATTTCAAACATTTTCTGTAGCAATTCAAATATCTTTATCAATATCATACATATTTGTTTATGCTAAAATTATTTAGAGCATTCTGTATGCTTCGTTTCATATTATGCTAATAAGAAATAGTGCTGAGCAAGTTTATACCCGAAATTCATTTTTGACCTGTTTTACAAAGTATGCAGTTTTGGAATGGTCCACTGTTGTATATTCCACCATCTGGATAAGTGCTTTAAATTGTTTTTGCCAAGCTGTTTTGAACTTCATGCCCCTTTTGTATGCAGTTTCTGACTTCAGGCCCTTTTAGATATACCATTTCTGGTACCATGTCCTTTTAGACATGTCTCTTTTGGCGCCATGTCACTCATTTGTCTCTGTTACAAATAATAAGAAGGCTTGGAGTTGCATTCAGATGCTTTAATATATACAAACAAATCAGGATGGATAACAGCATCTTTAAATATGAGTGAACAAACTAACTAACAAACAGCTTGTATATATACATGTTCATATCTCAACAGCTAACTACAAAATGTCAGTCAGGCTTGCATGTGCTCAGTATTTATAGTTTAGTGCAAGCCCTTGGATAGCTTCTTAAAGGTATATACACATGCATATTGATCTACAACCAATCAATCAATCAATCAATCAATCAATCAATAAATAACTGTAATTAGGACATTCAAGTGAAACAAGATAACAAGTTTACATTTTTGGAAAACAGGCATTAAGAATGACTTGGATGGCTTACTAGCACTTACCCATTACATGGACCATAAGTAAATTGCCAACACCTTACCCTCACTATGAGGGTCGATATTGACAATGTGTTTATGACAATGGGCACTCTACCCTGTACACTCTATCAATCTAAGAAAAATGGACTTTCCGATGAAACAATAATTCCTGACTGCCAAAAAAAAAATCCTTAGAGGTGACTATCCTCCCTGGGGTACAAGTTATAAAGTAATATGCCTAGATGCAAAAACTAATTGTGGCTAACCACAGGTTGAAGGGATTGTGTTTCATATGTCTGATTTGTATTTAGTGTAAATGGCTTGCAATTCAAATATTTATTTATTTATGAATTTGTTATTCTTTATACAAACTGCTTATTCTAAGTGTACTGCTGTCATCAAATGACAAATTCACAAAACTGTTTGGGCCATGGTGAACTGCAGGGCAGGCATACCAGCAAATCAATATTATAGACCCAAGAGTTTTGGTACACTGTGCGTGACTTGTTCATATTGTGTTTAACAGACCGCCATGTTGTGATGCTTTAGCTGCCCTGTGTAACTGCAGCGTATGCTGCAGTGTTCATATTGTGTTTAACATACCACCATGTTGTGATGCTATAGATGCCCTGAGTAACTGCAGTGTATACTGCAGTGTTCATATTGTGTTTAACAGACTGCCATGTTGTGATGCTATAGCTGCCCTGTGTAACTGCAGCGTATGCTGCAGTGTTCATATTGTGTTTAACAGACCACCATGTTGTGATGCTATAGCTGCCCTGTGTAAGTGCAGTGTATGCTGCAGTGTTCACATTGTGTTTAACAGACCACCGTGTTGTGATGCTATAGCTGCCCTGTGTAACTGCAGTGTATGCAATTCAAATATTTTGTCAGCCACATATTGTGTTTAACAGACCGCCATGTTGTGATACTATAGCTGCCCTGTGTAACTGCAGTGTATGCTGCGGTGTTCATATTGTGTTTAACAGACCGCCATGTTGTGATGCTATAGCTGCCCTGTTCATAGGTTTCATAGGTTCATGCTAGGCTATCTGCCCTAGGGCATTTATAAGCCTAGCCAGAGGGTGTGTGGCTTTCACCACCCCTTAGGATGAGAATACTATACCCATTAGTTTGCTGTGCCTCTGTCCAGCAGTGATACAGAGATGATTCCCGGGGTAAACCTACGATCTCCCATCCACTCGTCAAGATTTCTCTTGAACAGAGTCAGTGAGGGGCTCTGCCTCACATGGACTGGGATTCTGTTCCATAGTGTAGGGAGTCTCTGGGTGATGAATCTGTCCCTCCAGCACGTCCTATTTATATCCGTGTTGATGTTTAAGTCTCTTGCTCTTGTGGCTCTGGTGGATTTGGATTTTTTGAGGTGGAGCATGTCCATTAATTCCGGGTTGGGCATGGCCTTGTATGTCAGGCACAGATCACCTCTGAGCAGATGGTATGCGACTGAATAGAGCTGGAGTTTCTTCAGTCGGGCATCATATGACATATGTTTGAGCCCCTTTATCCTTTTGGTGAGGAACTTTTGGGGTCTGTCCAACTGCTGCAGGTGTCGGGTAAGGTACATTCCGAATGGGGCATTGTACTCAATCATTGGTCTGATAAGTGAAGAGTACAGGGGTGCAATGACCTCTCCTGATCTGGATGTGAATCCCTTCATGATCAGGTGGGCAATGTAGAAGGTCTTCCTAACCACTTTGGCAATGTGAGTGTCAAAAGAGAGGTTACTGTCAACTTGGGTCCCCAGGTCCCTGATAACTTCTTCCGTGTTTAATGGATTACCACCTATGTGGTAATTAGGGGTTACCTTGTTTTACCCAAAGGGTATGACTATACATTTTTTGGCATTTAGCTTAAGGCCATGGCTCTGGCACCAGTCATCCATTTCTATGAGACCTCTCTGGAGGATGTCTGTGTCTGATGGAGTGTCAATTATGGTGCCCAGTTTGCAGTCATCTGCAAATTTTGTCAGCCACAATCCCCCTATGTTTGCCTGCACTTCAGAAAAATAAATGCCGAACAAGAGGGGGCCTGAGCCCTGTGGGACACCGCTCGTGACTGGCTTAGAGTCTGACATGGCACCAGCAACTCTAACCCTGTGTGTTCTGTCCTTGAGCCAATTTGCAACCCATCTTGTGACATATGGGTTTACATCTAAGCTGGTGAGCTTTTCTATGATGCCCGAGTGGGGTATTGTGTCGAACGCTTTTGCTAGGTCAAGGTAAGCTGTGTGAACTGCCTTACCCTCATCAATGGCCTTAGTGACTGTTTCGAAAAAGTTGACCAAGTTCAAGAGGCAGGATCTGCCCTTGACAAAGCCAAATTGGGTAGGATGCAGTGTCTGTAGGTCCCCAATGTCTTTATTTATGAGTTCCATTATGATCCTCTCCATAGCTTTGCAGACAAGGCTCATCAAGCTTATGGGGCGGTAATTTCCAGGGTCCGTATAAGCACCGCCTTTGTGGAGTGGGACCACAGTTGCCGTACGCCATTCTTTAGGTACGTATCCTGTAGTAAGGCTAAGATTAAACAGCAGCCTTATGTGTGGGTTTAGTTCCTCATTGAGTTCGTGTAGCACACAGCCGGGGACACCGTCCGGTCCCATTGATGCTGTGTTTTTTGCTTTAGAGAGAGCAGCTCTCACCTGGGCATCTGAGATGTTTGGGAGGCTAGACTCTGGTGGGATAGATATTTCTCCTTTTGGGGGGGAGGGAGAAATTTGCACTGAACCTGTCTGCCAGTATGTTGGCAATGTCTGTGGGTTCAGTGATTTGTTTATCATTTTGGACTAATTCTGAGCATATCTGGGAGTTTCCACCCAGGTTTCTAACATAGCTAAAGAAGGCCTTATGATTGTCTTTTGTGTCATTAGCAATTTTTCTCTCAAAGTTGGCCTTGGATGATTTTATGAGTGATCATAGTTTTTTGCTAGTATTGATCAGAGATGCCTTCCCTTTTAGGGATTTTGCTCTGTCATGTAGTAGCTTTCTCCTCTTGTTATAGAGTTTGTTTATGGCTGGGGTCCACCAGACCGGGTGCCTGCCTTTGGTGGAAAGGGTCTTGATTTTATTAGGGATTGCTTGATCCATACATTCCTGGAGGTGCTCGTAGAAGGCATTTGTAAGGGTTTCAGCAGCATGGGTTGTGGTTTCCACTGGCTCGGGGGCCTTGAAGGATACCACTCCAGTCTTAAGAAGTGTGAAGTTTGCTTTTGAGAAGTTCTTCACTGTGGTCTTTTTTGCTGGGGTGGGGCGGGATGTGGATCTCCAGTGAGATTAATTTATGGTCTGATCTCACCAATGAGGGATATACTTCTGGTGTGGAGCATTTTGTCCCCATGTTTGTGATGATCAGGTCTAGTATATTTTCTCCTCTTGTGGGAATGGTGACTAGTTGTTCCATAGCATTTGAGTTTATGAACTCCAGGAACCTTTGGGCTAGGGTGTTGGGGCTTGAGTAATGTTCCCAGTCTATGTTTGGGTAGTTGAAGTCACCCAATATGATGGTGTTTGGAGAGACATTCATACTCTCCAGTGTCTTCAGGAAGGCTGTGTGGGTTTCCTGAATTTGAGAAGGTGGTCTGTAGCATGTTACAAACTGTAGGGCAGTTTTACCTATGGTTAATTGCACCTGGATGGTCTCCGATGCTTCGTGCATTGCCACTAACCTGGAGGTGTGGGTATCCTTTATGAATATGGATACTCCCCTCCTTTTGTGGTTCGGTCCGGATTTTGGGGCCGGAACGCATGATATGAGGTATAACCTGATAGTGCTGGGGTGCTCTCAGGAGCCTTGAACCAGGTTTCAGTCACAGCACAGACATCGATGTTCTCCATACTGAGGAGGGCTTCGAGGGCGTGCATCTTGAGGTTTAGACTTCTGGCATTGAGCAGTATTACCCTTAGTTTTTCTCCATTTTTGTTTTCTAGGGTGGTAGGTTTATCATTTGAGCCTTGCCTAAAAAGGCACTATGGGGTGGCAAGAGCCTTTGCCAATATCCGGAAGCCCAGGGGTGACAGGTGCAAGCCGTCCCTTGTGAAGCAGCGTGGCTTGTCAAGCATGTCATCCCAGGCAGACAGACATTGGATCCCCTTAGAATGACACCAGTAATTAAGCCAATTATTAAAGCTGATCATTTTGTCTCTGTATTGTGGCATCATTCTTGGTGAGGGTAGGATACTGCTCAGGGTCAGGGTCATACCGGCCTGGGCTACATAATCTGAGAGCTCCTCTATGTCTCTTTTCATGTAGTCCAGGGAGGTACGTCTCAGGTCGTTCACACCGGCATGGACAATGACTGAGTTATACTTGTACTTGCTGTGAAGTGACCTGAGTGCTTGTGTTATGTGGCGTATTCTAGTGCCTGACAGGCAGCTTACTGTGATCTTTTCCTTGTTCAGTCTGGTGAGTGGGACGTCAGTGTGTCTGACTATGGAGTCACCTATAACAAGTGTGTCTGGCATTGTGTTTGGCCTTAAGGGCTGTGACTGTTTAGCACACTGACTTTGAGAACTATGTGTTGCATGTCTTATGTCTTGAGGTGGCAGTTGCTTGGGTGTCTGCTTTGGAGGCCTCTGTAGTTTTGGTAGATTTTTGATCAGTGCCTCCGAGTATGTCTTTGTGTGTTTATGTGTTTGTTTTGCAGTTGTGATAGTTCTATGTGAAACTGGGTTTGTGGTGTGCGTGGTTTCCTTCTCCTCCTGTCTGGTCTTGCCAGTCCTGAGTTGAGAGAGCTCAGCCTCCAGTTTGGCTATATAGTTGCATCTCTCACATGTATTTGTGTTTTGTGGAAGAAGGAGTGGGTTGTCTGTGTACATGAGACAATTGTAACATTGCCTCAAGATGCCCAGATTAACCAGCTGAACAGGAGAGGATGCTAGCAACTGACCCTTCGACATGCTAGAAAAAGTGAAAAAGTTTGCTGTGTAACTGAGTCAGAAGGGACCTATAGGGAAATGGGTACTCAAGGGGATTCTAGGCTAATGTAGTACTTTGTTTAGTATACAAGTACTTTACCTATATAAAAATGCTTTAGGAGCAAGTGCTGAGCTTTTGAGATAGAGAATAGACTGTTTAGATTGCAAGTAGAGAAGTTCTAAGGGAAAAATTGAACAGCAGACTTTACAGAGCCAGAAATAGTTTAACCGGCGCTGCCCGATGGTGCTCTATGGGCAACTCCGCGCTAAATCACGCTAAAGCGGGCTTTATAGCAGGGGGTTGAAAAGAGCTAGGAATTGACCCAAAATGGCCAATAGACTACAAGTTTCTGGCTGGAACCACTGCTCTAGGGACAAATAGGCTGCTCAGTGGTGAACAAAGAAGCTTCCCTTTATCCAAATAAGGATATGGAATAGCACAGGAACCAAGCCAAAGCCCAGAGATCAGCAAACTCTGAAGAGTGGACTATTCTAGTTCAGTAAGGCGGGAAAACAAGATTTTTTTTTTTTTGCAGAAAACAGAGGAAAAACAGACAGTAAATGCTATAAATGCTTTTAAACGGCTAGCGCACTTGAGTGTGTTAGCCTACAGGTAAAATTAAGCAACAAATAACTTTTTTAAAAGTGCAAAACAGTTAATCAACACAAAACAGTTTAAATAGAATGCAGAGCTGTATAAACAGGTGAAAATGCAGTCGCTAAGCAGTAAATAATCAAAAAGCCAGAAAAAAATACTTAAATCAGGAAAAAGTCACTCTTTTGCTCTCTGCTGCTTGTAGAACTCTGCAGGACACCACGAGGAGCTGTGCTGAGTTGAATACAAGCGAAAAAGCGTGCTAAAGCGGGCTTTATTACAGGGGGCTGAAAAGAGCTAGGAAGTGACCCAAAATGGCCAATAGACTACAAGTTTCTGGCTGGAACCACTCATCTAGGGACAAATAGGCCGCTCAGTGCTCCCCACTCCCACTGGTGAACAAAGACGCTTCCTTTTATCCAAATAAGGATATAGAATAGCACAGGAACCAAGACAAAGCCCAGAGATCAGCAAACTCTGAAGACTGGACTATTCTAGTTCAGTAAGGCGGGAAAACAAGATTTTTTTTTTTTTTTTTTTTTCTTTTTTGCAGAAAACAGAGGAAAAACAGACAGTAAATGCTATAAATGCTTTTAAACGGCTAGCGCGCTTGAGTGTGTTAGCCTACAGGTAAAATTAAGCAACAAATAACTTTTTAAAAGTGCAAAACAGTTAATCAACACAAAAACAGTTTAAATAGAATGCAGAGCTGTATAAACAGGTGAAAATGCAGTGTAACTGCAGTGTGTGCTGCAGTGTACAGTTTTGCTGCTAGGTAAGAAATTGTTTGGTAAACACTGCTGTTGACATCACAGCTATTTTAGGTAATCAAAACTGGCACCTTACTGAATGAGGGACAGCAACAGTAAGTGCACCGCAGGTTAGGTTAGCAACCTGTCATCCAAATCACTCAGTTATGATGGGTTGTAATTTTGGTGATATCAGTCAATAAGCTGCAGTGCATTTTTTTTTTTAGTTTTTGTATAGCTGTTATAATTAATGAAATTATCCAAACAGTAAGCTCTATAAAAGCATTAAGTATGACAACCGCTTTCACTCTGGACCAGACTTTATCAAAGGATTTCATTTCATGTGACTGGAATATGCAGCATTCAGAAACAGTGAGATGGTTCTAGGAAGAAATCAGAAGGAATTTTCATGCAGGGGCTAAGTCAGGATTATTTTTATTTATATTTTGTTAACTTTGACAGATGTTGGGGATGGTATAACGGTTAAGGTGTTTATCTGACAGACACAAGGTACAGGGTTTCATACTCACCTTTGAAAGAGAAGTTGGTTAGGCTTAAAGTGGCCTGCAAGGGCAGCTAGGTTATTACTTACCTATGAACTAGATTAGTCCCACTAAACATATGACTCTGTTTAGGGGAGACATGAGATTGTATTCTAGGGGAAATTTTGCTAGGACATTAGGCAATTTCCTCTAACCTTTTCAAAAGGTAACATAAGAGGAGTACTACTGAAAAGAGGAAGTCATAGATGGCTAGGGGAACAGAGTGGAGATAAGTGCTTCAGATATCTCTGTCAGACAATTTTGAAAACAATAAAAATGCAGTTGCTGTGGTAGTGGAGTATCACAGATATTGGTTGAGTTACAATCTGGGGGGAATTAAAAATTAAAATATTGCAGCAAATGTTGATTAAAGCAGAACCAAGTGAGGAGGCTGCACTTTCCTGGTGAAACTGAGGAAGAAATGAGAGGTGAAAAAAGTGATATGAATGCCCCTGCACTGGCCCAATAATTAAGGAGCCCCAATCCTCATCACTAACACCAGTGAGGGATGTGCACATTAAGAGGACGACAAGTACACACACAGTAAAGTACAATTTCCCTTAAGAGCACACAGAGATCACAGTCAGTCTGGGGCTGTTTTTTCCCCCTCTCTCTAGATCCCAAATAAGTCTCCCCACTGACACAGCTGTAAGGTTAAGATCTCAGCCGAGTGGTCAAGCCAAAACCTCCAGCACCAGTGCTTCATGTCCCTGCCTAAGTAGCACACACACACACACACACACACACACACACACACACACACACACACACACACACACACACACACACACACTTTGAGATTTGATTTATATACAAATGCACATACACTTCTGGGGAAGGTTGACACAGGTTTACCAGCTATGCCCCCTTTTGCCCAGACTATAAGGTAGTAATCACTGCCACCAACCACCCTTTATCAGCTACTTAAAGGCCCTTCCCAAAGGGTGACCAATTCTACTATGTTGTGTTACTGTTATCCAAATGGTAAGTGTGACCTGGACTTTTAAGGCTATTTAAGTGTGGCTTGTACAGTGTCAGCAAATACATATGCAAGTACTCTAGGAGCTTAAATATCTCTTAACATGCCAGCCACAATTAAACTGTTTAAATACATTTAATAATAAATAATCAAAGCACAAGACAATACTCAATAACCCAACCCAGTGACAACAGACTTCAGAATCACAAGAGATATTTTAAAACAACATTACAGGACAGTCTCACAGAAATACAGAACACATCTAAACTAATATTGCTGTATTCCTATCTATCTCTAAGATAAATCACTGTACCTAAATATCTTACTTGCAGAGCCAGGCAAAAACAAGTGTTGAATGGATGTTTCTAGGTCCAAAGACATACAAAATGCACAGACTTTCTTCTGAGAGATAGTTCTTAAATTACTATCAAACATTTCTGCTGGGTTATCTCAGATTACATCATTCTTGTCACATCTGCCTTTAGTTTCTAGGCTGATAGGAACTTAAAATATAACACCTCTGTGTTAAAAATACTTATCTCTAAGAAGTTTTGACTAAAACTGGAAGTCATAAAACTGTTAAATACTTTTACCTTGAAAACATGTAATCGGTTTTGTTTCCAGACAATAGAAAGAATTTCTAGCTGCAGACATTTTGTCTCCAAGCTGAAACTTAGAGATACCACAGTTGTAAATAATTTCAATGTATTTTCTTAGAGTTTTGTTCTTTTAAAGTAGGGTACACTGTAGTTGCACTTCTGAAGCTTAGCACATAACATACAGTTTACTTACATTTGTAAGACAAACATTGAAACCATATTACTATTCACAAATAACATAGAATTATTTACAAAATTCCAGCTAGCTGGGCTGGCAGCCTTCACGTGAATAAACATGTTCATAGTGATAACATTAAAGGTGACCATGCTTTAATAGAATTAGCACAGGATGTATGAGAAAATAATTCAAATAATGACAATTTATTCAGTCAATGTACAAAATGCATATTAATTATTTAGTCAAAATACCTGGTGTTTGTTTGTAATTTGACCTTAATCATGCTGGGGGCATTTAGTAGCTAAAAGGAAAAGGACCTTAATGAAAAAATTAGCACCTCTTTATCTAGAGGGTCTTGTTGGGCCACTGTCAGTGACACCAACACAGTATGCTGGAAGTCTTGGGATCATGTCACAAATGATAGCTATGTTACTCTTTCACTTCTATAATTCTAACTGTGTCTAAGAAGAGGGTTTTGCCTGTACTTATGTGCATATGTGTGTGTGTGTTTGTAATGGGACCTTACTCATTATATTGGGTGTTTCCATGCTGAAAGGATTAGGCTTCTAAGGGGAAAAAAAAGCTCAACACTTACCTAGTGTTGTGGGTCCGGCATTAGTGACCCCAGCAAGGTGGGGTGGAGGTCTTTACATTCAAGTCCTAAAGGAGAGTTAATATTATCCTTACTAGTCAAAATGAAGATGACAGAGGTCAAGATGAAAAATCTGTTGAAAAAAGATCTATTGGTAAGAAGGTAAGGAAAAAGAAAAATAAGAATTAAGTTACTGCAAAAGAAATTTGCAAAAAATGGCAGTATACACTTAATTTCTTTAAATGTAAATACTGTTATAAATGATAGACGCAAGATAAATATAATTTTTTGGTGTCAGCAACAGAAAAATTATTTTATTTGTTTATAAAATATTAGCTATTTAACTGTAATTCAGATGGAATGATTAAACAAATATGGCGTTATAAGATAAAATTGAGTTTTCCAGAGGATATTTGCTCACTTATTGAACTTTATTTAAAAAGAAAGGTACAACAGTACCAGATGTTATACTTATATTGATGTGAAGGTGAGTTATATGTGATATTAGGAAGGGTGGACATTTATGGAGGTTAATAGTAGTATATGAATATGTAAATGATACTAAGACTCAGGAATTATTGAAGAAATTAAAAAAATATGTTGTGAAGTTGGACATTATAATAATGGGCAATTTTAATTGCAATTAAAGGAAAATTAAAAGTCAAATAAGTAAAGGTAGAAAAGGTTATAGACAGATAATAAAATGTGAACAGTGGCTATTATGTCAGCAGAGAAATTTTTAAGAATGTCTAAAAATGGAAACTGACTATATTATGTTTTCAGAAAGTTTATAGGAAGATGGATTGAAATAGGGGAGGTTGATTTGTCAGACCATTGTTTTGTTAAATCAGAAGGTAAGAGTGGAACCTAACTGCTTAGTTCCATATGCAAGTAGTTATATGTTCATAAGATGACACTTCTGTCCTGTGTACAGTAATGTCATTAACATTGTATGAATTGAATATGATGTATGCAATATCCACCTATGGACTTTGCACAGTAATGTGCATTGACCAATTTTACTTTCCCACACATATATGGAGCTGTGACTACATTAAAAATATTCAAAGACCAGTACACAGTCATCAATCATTCATACAGGGTGGTGGTAGGGGAAGAATACACAAGGGCAAGCCTAACACCAAAGATGTGAGCACAAATTTTTGAATTGTTTTGCCTACATGAAAGTTCTGCAGTTTACCCATTAATGTTGTCCTCCATGTCAGAACCAACATCAATGTACAAATTAAATTAAAAAATTAAAGCTCCGTATTAGTACACAGAAGTAAATACAGCCCCCCAAAGAAGTACAGGAAATGAAAAGAAAGTGTGCAGGTTATATAAAAACTGTGTAATTGAGTAGAACATTGCAGCACTAACTAAAGTCATGTACACTTTTCCAGTAGTAATGGCTAAATGTATTCTTCGATGTCCACTTCTGTGGAGGACAAGTCATTTATATATCGTAGGCTTAACACATTTGTGGGCTATAACTGTCAAACCCCTGACCTTGCTAGAAAGTGATACAACATTCTACAAAATAACTTGCCATATAGGCATAGAAAATGTTCCATAATGTCATAATCATTTTTCACAAACTTCTGTAATGTAACAAATAATGGATATACTTGCCTATGCCACCAGCAAGGGGCAAACAATGTATACACTAAGCTATGAATGTATTGTGAAATACAATTCATCACTAAGTTTGAAACACAGCATATTGT
>NC_056731.1:1738238111-1738295611 GCF_019279795.1 Protopterus annectens | reverse complement strand
CTATGGCAAAAGCTGAAGATTTTAATTTCAGCTGCAGTAGTCTGGTTACTTTTGTGTACATGTGCTTAAATGCACTGAGCTATGGGAATACAGAGTAAAGGCAGACTAAAGGCAATACTGGGAAACAGTTATTGTAAGAGTTCTTAGGCTGCTGGATGTAATGAACTTCAAGTTCCTATGTGGTGTGTTGAGATAATTTCCCTGTTTGCACACTGATGTTTTTTCATACTGTGATGTGTTCGATTACAGTTGTAGGCCTAATTATTATTTCATGACATTTCCTGTTGCTGTCATATAATTAACTGCAAACGTGTCTATTTCCGTTTATAACATTTTATTAACACGCCATTTGAATAGTGCAGCAAGACATCATTTGCAAAAAAAAATTGCAGTCCTAACTGGAAGACTTAGTAAGCCTGCTTATGTGTTAAAGTTGGTTGCACTGTCGTATCCCTTTGTTTTCGCTATAGCAAACACTTTTTTTTACAGAACATGACAACTTAATAATGAGTTAATAAATAAAACTAACACACCATACAGATGGTCCTAAATGTCCCCAAAATATTTCTGCTATTCCTTTCTCTGCTTGTGTCTATCTCTCTGTCTTCACCCCACCTTCTTCAGTAAGTTGTCACTGCTCTTTAACTGTGTTATTTAAATGGTGTGAAGTAGCAATTCCTTTGTGGGGTGATGAAATAATGCTCACATGTATAGATAGATTTTTGACTGCATTCAAGGGTTCTAATCCAAGCATTAGCTGAGTGCTGTTGACCTTTTTCGGTATACTATTTTATAAACAACTGTTGGCTATTTATTGCTATGAGCCATCATTATCTTGCTTCTGTCATACGGTACTTTGTCCATACCTCCCCTCTTCCCTGTCTATGTATCTTCATCCTTCAATGTCATTAATCTTCCTCCTCTGTATTTGCACAAAGTCTGGCACTGAGCACTAACTACAAATGAAGCTAAATGGAAGTGCACAGCTTATGACAAAATCTTTTGATTTTTTGCCTTTGACTGCATTACTCTTGTGCCTTTTTTGTTTCTGTGTTTAGCTACATATAGTCCATTTAATCTACTTTTTAACAAGCTCAAGAGTTGAACATGCAGCTTATAGTTGTCAAGAGGGTAATGGAAATGAATATCTGCGATCTGCTGTCAAATGGGAACCTAATGAAGTATGACTGTCCACATGGTGGGTTTAGATTATACTCTAGTATTCATTTTTTTTCTAATAATGCACTCAAGGTTTAAAATCAGATATATGCAGAAATGTTTTTGAATGGCTTGTGTGACTCCTGTGGCTGTAAATATTCTCTACGCCTTTCCTTAACACACCATTGTCATGATATATTAATGTACCTGCTCCTTGTTGTGAAGCCTGTCTTGTGCAGATCTTGCCTGAATAATTATGCTGATAAAGCAAACAGCAACACAACAGAAATATTTTCAGAAATGAAACGTACCAATGTTATTATGTCTGTATTGTGTATTCCAGCCAACAGCTGTCCACTTCTTGCTACAACTTCTCTGTCATCCAATGATCCTGTTTGATTCAAAAATGTTTCTAGAAGCTGTGTTTCCACCAGCAATAGCATGTTTAGACCCTCTTCTGTTTCATAATACACCTACAGCATACATATAAGGATTAACCAAATGCAACTGTCGTGACAAATATATAAATCATGAAATGTGAAACATGACCAAAACACATATCTGTTCTGTATTCCACAAAGTTCCCACATGATTGTATGCGTAAAATGCTTCTTTGTGTGAAAGTCAGCACAGAGCACCATAGACTACTTCTAATTCCCATTCGAAGTTCGACACCTGGAGATATGACTATGCATGGACTAATAGTCTGCCATCAGCAGAGCAATTGAGTTTGGCAGTGCTGCACTTCCAGCAGAGAGTGAAAAAAATACAGTTTAGGTTGCACAAATTATCTTGATTTCAGTGATGTTGACACAATTAATTCAGTTGATTAATGTATGTCTGCTCTCCAACGGCTACACTTGCAACTGTGTTACAATGTTGGTTAACCTATTTACACACAGTCCATCACTGTTAAGCATGAGACAAGACAATTATGCAATCATCCTGGAATGAAGTGGCAGAAAGTTTGAGCAATATTTCACTGGTTTACACCTGTGATTTTCTATGGCATCACATACTGTAAAACATGTATATGTCTGTCACGGTAATACAATGTACATGAAGGACAGTATAAATCTTAGCAGAGAAGTATGTAATTACATGGGACACTCACACTGTTGTTACTTTGTCATGCAAATGCATATGCATTTGTCCCAAACCTGTGATGCATAGCACCTGCTGTTCCAAACAATGGAGTAATGGAGAATGTAATTTACCAATTACAATTGGGCTTTGTCACATCATTAAATTCAGACTTCTCCTGTGGCACTTGCAAACAATACCATGCTATCTAGATTGTATAACTACATATAGAAGAGTTACGATGTTCAACATGGGTAACTTATGTTTGTGTGTGTGTATCAGTTGCTGCTGTGTCTACCTCCCCTAAGGCAAATACATTTAACTTTGCACACAGGTCCCCCCTTTTAACAGAAACATCCTGTCTGCAACACAATGGTGAGGTCATCCTGTCAAAAGTACACTCTCTTTCTTTAAGAGTTAGATTTTGCCTGTGGCACTTGCAAATAATACTGTGCTCTCTAGATTGCATAACTAGACAAATATGAGGTTCAATGCTCAACATGAGAAATGTGTGTGTGTGTGTGTGTGTGTGTGTGTGTGTGTGTGTGTGTGTGTGTGTGTGTGTGTGTGTGTGTGTGTGTGTGTGTGATGAGGGGGTGTATAGACTCAGGTGAGCATGTCCTCCAACACAGCTGAGCTCAATCAACTTCCACTCTGGTGCCATGTTTTAAACTTCTACATAAAGCCAACATCCCATTATCCCACCTTTCACAACAACATATTCACTACAACACACTGATGAGGTCATTCTTTCTAAAGTGCACTCTCACACTATGAAATCAGACTTCTCCTGTGGTGTATGTGATTCATACAGTGATGTCTAGAATATGTAAGTAGCTACTGTAGGTAGGTGGTTTGAATAAAACATTGATTGCCATGTGTGGGTAGACTGGCCTCTGGTCAACTGATGCCCTAGGCAAAAGGGCTCCACAGCACCACCACCATACCAGCCGGTGCCTCCATCCTGGTCTATCTACGCCATCCAGATTACTTTTTCTTCCTTTTTCTCCTTTGTGTTATTATTCAATGTTCCTGCATTCATTCAACATAGTAAAAAAAATTATTTACTACAAAAAATAAACAAATACTGGAAGAGCACCCTTGCTAGAGTGGAGCCCTAGGTGGCTGTCTAGTTGGCCTATGCCTGAGGCCAGCTATGGGCAGAGTTCATAATACATTGGAATGTTTTCACGCACACTTGCTCAAGTGACATGTTTTGCCTAGAACTGCAATCCAACATCAATGAACTGAGTCTTAGCCATAGCAGTGTTTGCACAAAGAAGTGGTGATGTCATCCCCTTAAAGATGCTTTATGCCTGACTTGTAGTCAGACTTCTACTGTTGTGCATGCATGTAATGCAATAACCTGTCTATTATATAACTAGGTAAGTAGGGTGTTTGAATCTCATAATGGTGAACTTTTCTGAATGCGGCTGTAGAATCAGGTAGGTATAACTTCCACAACAGCTGAAGTCAATCCACTTTTATATGGGTAAACCTTCAGACAGGTAGATGTTTTCCCCTTCTCCCACTTTTCATAACAGCATCTTCTCTACAACCTACTGATGAGGTCATTCTTTCTCATACAGAAAAGACTTCTTCTGTAGTCCTTGTGTTTCTTACACTGTTCTCCAAAATGTGTAACTATATGGGTAAGAGGTTTGAATACAACAGTGATTGCCTTCTAAGTGTGTGTGTGTGTGTGTGTGTGTGTGTGTGTGTGTGTGTGTGTGTGTGTGTGTGTGTGTGTGTGCGTGTGATTGTAACTGGATTTAGAATCGGTTTACTCACTTTTGAAGTGGTAACATTTACAACTTCAGATGACTGTAAAACTCATTTTAACACACACATCTCCTTGGCAATACACTGCTGATGTCACCTCTTCATAGGTGCTGTATGCCTCCCTTGTATTCAGAATTCTTATGTGGTGCTGGCTGCTGATACTGTGCTCTATAGATTATAAACAAATTAGATAGGTGGCTCGATTCCATCTTTGCTTAAATAGTGTGACTGTGATTACTGTCATTTACATTTGGCTACGTCACCACCACTGTTATATACACTTCCACTTATGAAATATATATTCAGTGGCACAGTCTTAAACTAGAAAATTCTAGCATCACAAGCAAGGGAGCCCACAGGATTTTTTGCATGGGGGTGCAATCCCAGAACCCCGCCCGCGCAGCCCCACCCCTTCTGCCCATGCAGCCCCACCCCCTCCACCCACACAGCCCCCACCCCACCCACACAGCCATTCCAGTGTCCCATTACTTGGCTATTTCTCCCCATTTGTCATAGACACTGTTTGAATCTCTCAATGTGCGTACTGTTTTATGCTTTACTTCTACAATGATTACAGATATTTGGATTTCATTTACAACTTTTATTTCAAATTTTATAGCACAGACTGATAGACATTTACTAAACCTAAACAAAGCAATAGTCTTACAATGAAAACAGACTTAGCATTAAAACTTCTCTACCTTTGAGACCCACATTCACTGAAACAGCATTGAAACCCACATTCAAAGAAAATGCATCTGGCCAGTGGCAGGGTAAGTTTACCTTTGGGCTATTTTCAAATCATAGGCTCCTTGCACAAATTTTTAGAATCATGCAAAAATTCTTTCATTCACCTGCCTGACTGTATTAATTATACTATATAATAATTGAATTATATCCCTTGTATAATACAGCACCACTTGTTAGAGTGTGTTTTAAATTTATAGTTCTGAACATTTTTCCTTTAAGCAATGAAACAAATCATATGAACCAATAATGACAACCTGACCAATTCAGAACATTTCAACCAGAAAGAGACACTCAAACTTCTGTCATACAATCCACCAATATCAATTAATATGCAGAATCTCTGCAGAAGTAAAAGTCATCTGAATAATTCTACATTAAAGAGATCTGAAACCAATGAAGAGGTCGTTGCTAGAAAATAACTTTATATTTCAATATTTCATTTACAAATTCAGTGCCTGTTGCCCTTGAAGAATAAATTGCCTATGTTACATTAAAAGAAATGGTAAGCTGGTATATTGCAATAGGGAATGGGTGGCAAGCTGAAAAACACGTTCATAGTTATTAGGTGCCTCATCCAAAGGATGACATACTAAGGACTGCAGTACCATACCCCCTTAAAATACAAATGTACATGCTGTAGGAATAGAACCTGCAGCCCTTTGCATCAAGATGCAAGTATGCTACCTGCTGTGCTAACACTGCTTTAAAATTCTACACCACAACAGTGATACCATTTGCTAAACAAAACAGTTGCACATTTTAAGCAGACCTAGAATGAGCAGCAGTAACATTTGCTTCCCTTGAAGCTCACAATTCCTTGAAAAAGCACTTGAAAATAAATTCCACCTTCTAGATCTAACTAGAGTAGGGCATTTCTCTCTCTCTCTCTGACTCTGTCTGTCTGTCTCTCCCTCGCTCTCTCACACACACACACACACCTCAATTTCTTAGTGCAAGAAATCTGGACAAAGCCTAAAATAAACAGGGACAGATTATAAATATTGCTTTCATGAACTTATAAAATTGCTAGAATAACAGGATTTGTGTTGGTATGCATTTTTCTAAAGGATGTGATGTCGAAAACTATTTAGCAACTTCAATCCTTTTTAGGAGGAATATGGGGCAAAAATCTGGACATTCTGCAAAAACCTGGACAGCTGAGGGGTATGCTACCTCCCTTAGAGATTTTGTCAAACTGTCCTCCTTTCCACATTTTTTACTCATTCCAGCCTTGACAATGTACATAAATAGATTTTGTCAAAGTTACAACAAATTGAAACTATGTGTGAACTTGGTGTTTGTTTTTTGGCAGAAAGGTATAAAGGAACTCATAGATGAATCTCTCTGTACTGAAGTACTCCCTACAATCATGCTGCTTCAATAAATAGTGTGTTTGCATTCAGAAACCTTTACATGTTTTATACCGAATTTTATAGCTACATCAACTAGAAAATAACCAATTTCCTTTTCAGAGCCTAAGCTAAAAAGTCCACTCCTTACAAGCACTCCTTCCCCTGGAAAACATCTGTATATGCATCATCACAAAGACCTAGTTCAAGACTGATGACAGCACTCTGTTAATGCAGAATTTCAATACCTGCCACAAGTTCAGGCCTACCACCTTAGATAAAAGGGTGATGGTGTCTACATCTTCTTAAAGAACAATTCATCTCCAGACTTGCTAGGTGAGATAATGAAGTGGAACTCCTCTACATCCAACTTAGCATCAACAAAACTCTTTACTGTGTCATACCTAACTATAGGTCCCCCCTATGTACCCCATCAGTCCATATCTCCTACCAAACTAATATGGTGTCCCTATGCATTAAACCAATGCCATTATTTTAGGAGACTTCAATCAACTACTCCTCCATTAACTGGGAAACTTGTATATCCTTGAGTATGTATTCCCAGACAGTTCCTGATTTCATCAATACAGGATATCTGGATCGGTTAGTCTGTACCAAAACAAGAGTGAGAAAATCCTGGACTTGGTCCTTACCAATATGGGACAACTTTGGTGTCCACCTACTGCCACTTCATCCCTAGTTAATCTGGACCACAAAACATTCACATTCATTAGAAGACTGAAGCCAAAAGCATCTTCCAATACCTCTGTTTTCTGGGATTATGCTAAGGTTAATTTACTAAAACTATGCAATGGCCTGAGTTATGTGGAATCCTTTACTGTCAAATCCTATGCACATGTAAATAGCTGCATTGACCCATCTATCCCTCTCTGAAGTAACTAGAAAGCCATATTTAAGAATAATTACATTTAGTTGAACCGAAATATAAACAGGCTCTGTAATAAAAGAAAATATATTGGTTGCAAAAATAAATTTAACTCTCAAGATGCTAAAGACACTCTTACTAAACTTAATAGGGAGCTCATTACCCTGATCAAATCAATCAAAGCCAGATATGAGGTAAAAAATAACCAACTAGGTGAAGGGTAACCAGAAAGCCTTCTTTAACTATGTTACAAATGTCAGAAACAATTTGCAGCACTGCACAGAAATAATAATACACGATTTTAAATTCCTGGACATAGGCAATTTGCTAGCAGACAAATTTAGTTCAAACTTCAAACATGTATGTGCGTATATATAGCAGAGTGGCCAGAATTCAATATTTTGTGCTCAGACATCATCAATTTACGCATACACCACCCAGCTAGCTACCACTTAAAATATACTCAAAAATCTGCCCTTAAAACTTCAAAAAGGGACACATGTTCAACTATTGCCACTTATAACCATGAAAATGTTATTTTAGTGGTGCATTTCTATCAGGTAGGTATATTTTGGACTCTACACAGTTTAGTCAGGTCTAACCATTCTAAACCTTAGAGCTGTAAAGTTTCTGAGACCATCAGAAAAAATGTAGGAATTTCACTATAAGCATGCCCATCTACACCCATGCCTCGTTATATTTTTATTAGTAAGCAAATAATGTAAAGATAAAGTACGTGTAACAACACCACTAGATTATTCAATATGTTAATGATCAAAATGGAACTATAAACATGTCCAATGAAAAGCACTCAATAGTCATCATAACCATAGTGTACATAGCTGCAGGCAAACCAAGATTAAAAACTATATATTTTTTCAGACTAAGATACCAAACCATTATAATCAGAATGCAATTGGGTTTCATCTCCCCATATTAGTGCTGGCTTCCTAACTTACAAGTATCTATGAAACAAAAACATGGACAAAAGACACTTCGAAAGTAAAAAAGGAAAGAAAACAGTATGTTAGGCTAAATATACATAATGTTATAGTAAATATTCTTCGACATCCTCTCAGCCATGCATGAGTACCCAAGAAAACACAGGTAACACTGACAATCTCTCAGAGAACAGCCACATAGTTAAACTTTAAATCGGAAGATGCAAACCAACACAGTAGTAAGTTAACCCCCCTACACAAGCACTCATGCATCACAGCCATATGTACATAGCAACATAGCACAAAGGAACAGGTACTGCTGCATGTTATTACTCCTCATGCACCACAGCCATATGTACATAGCAACATAGCACAGAGGAACAGGTACTGTTGCATGTTATTACTCCTCATACATCACAGCCATATGTACATAGCAACATAGCACAGAGGAACAGGTACTGCTGCATGTTATTACTCCTCATGCATCACAGCCATATGTACATAGCAACATAGCACAAAGGAACAGGTACTGCCGCATGTTATTACTCCTCATACATCAGAGCCATATGTACATAGCAACATAGCACAAAGGAACAGGTACTGTTGCATGTTATTACTCCTCATACATCACAGCCATATGTACATAGCAACGTAGCACAGAGGAGCAGGTACTGCTGCATGTTATTACCCCTCATGCATCACAGCCATATGCACATAGCAACATAGCACAGAGGAACAGGTACTGCTGCATGTTATTACTCCGCTAACAGCCATCAGTCCTAGTAATGTCAGTTCAGTAAGCTTCTCAAGATGTAGTGCGTATCATCGGCTGTACCAAAACTTCATACCACGCTACTACACCAAGATTGTTACTTTATTTATGTGGCTTTAAATAAAACAATGCACTTCACCACATTCCCACTGCACGTTTACTCCACTACTGTTGAATTACAGATAATTTAGTTGAAGGACGTTATTATTTTTTATTTGCTCAGTTCCTGGTGGTAATGTGCTTGCATGTGGAGAAAAGAGGAAGAAGATTACTCAACGCTACGGCACAATCCTTCTACTTTCCATTCCCTGTTTAAAAGTAACCTGCACATCTGTTTGCATTTCTGAACTTACTAATATAAAAATACCAGTAAAATCACAAATAAGGTATGCATAGGTTACATAAGGCAGTGATAATCTACGGGAATAGACAGTACAACATGTATTTTTTTTAACACTTCCTCACCTTGTAGGTTAAACACTGACGGGGTCCCCATCTAAATTTATCGCACAAAGGACATACTGATAACCTTAAGATAGGTAAAGATACTTCTTTAGTAAATTTTCCCTAGTGCATGAGAAAATATCTACAAGTTCACATGGAGCCAGGTCAGAGATATAGCCTAGAGAGTGAGAGATGTGCTGTCTGTCTGGAAAAAAGACAGCTAGCAGCAGTAGCTGACAGTGAAGAGACAGAGTTGATATAAAAGCAGCAGAGACATTCACAATTAGCATTAGATACAGATCTGTGTATCCTTAAAATGGTACAGCAAACCATGCCTAATCTCATTTTAGAGATAAAACATGAGGTGGGAGAGATGTAGAACTTTGACTGGATGGAAATTGTCAGGTTTATTCATAGAGCCCCACTGCACATGATATTTATTTATTTCCTTATATTGTACACAAGTCCATAGGTAAGTACTGGGTTAGCTACCCTTGCTGGCCATTTTAAGCCTAAACAGTTTCCCTTTTTGCGCTCAAATTAACCTATCCCATTAAGAGACTGGCCTTACCCATCCCACGGTCGATAATTATGTATGACCCTAATGAGAATGATTGGGATCATACCATTGATAATTTGAAAGGACGCATGCATGGGATAAAGCATTTAGGAGCTATCTGTCCATCAGTTGAAATTGTAATACTTAATAATAACAATAATTAGTAAGTGCATACTGAGTACATTATCCTTCAGATCCTCGTGTCGCACCCATATTGGTGTGGTTGGGGGGGCAATCACACTCAGTTTAGCCTCCTAAGAACTACAAATGCAAACATATTATTTATGAGGGACAGCACAATTCCTTATGCACTTTTGTTTACGTATTATTACAAAATAAGATTGTTATCATGGTTACAGCTTGAGTGAAGAAGCTATGCTTCTGAAGTTAGACATTATATGTTTCTGTGCCATGATCGAGCAACTGATTGTCCCCTGCCTGTTTTGGATAAATTGTCTGTTAAGCATGTACATACAAAGAGATGACAAAATGAGAGTTGTGGAAATATGGATGTAAGCGTACAGCTCCACTTCTTAGCCCAAGAAATATGGACAAAGTAAAAAATAATGGGTGACGAAGGCCCCAAAAATATGGACAGATTTTAAACATTGCTCTTATCAACTTAGAAAGTTTTTTTTTTTTTTAAATAACAGGTCAAGAATTAGTATGCATTTTCTGAAAGATATGAAGTTGGAAACTCCAATATCTGTCATTATATAGTGAGTTCAATCTCAAGTTTTTTGCCAGAAAACCACAATTTTGTATGAGGAACAGATCAAAAATAAGCGGCAAAAATTTGGAAAGCTGCGAGGTAAGAACAGTACTAGACAAAGTAAATGCTAAAAAAGGCACTTTTGTTTTCTGAGTTCAAGATAAATGTTTCTGGGGTTCACAAACTTGCATGTAAATTGACAATGGCTGATCAGGAAGTTATAACATGGGATTATACAGTTGCTGTCACGTCAGAAGCCGTATTTCTTGTTAAGATAAGTGAGGATGTTGTATACTGAGCAGAGCTCACATTACAAATATAGTGATTTTCAGTCAGTCAGATACATCTGACCACATATTCTATTTAACAAATATTCAATGAAGGGAAATAGTCAATTTTAACAGAATGCACTAACTTGTCAAGAACCTATATATGAGCAACAACGATAACTACTTAAATAGGTAATATCATAATGTGATATAAATAGGTGAAGAGTCCATCCACACACACACCTCTCAGCCTGCATAGCACTACAAGTAAAACTGACCTCTCAGCCTGCATAGCACTATAAGTAAAACGGACCTCTCAGCCTGCATAGCAAAAGTACATAAATATAGACCTCTCAGTCTGTAACAAACGGAGCTTCCTTTCAGCACATAAATGGAGCTTGGGTGAAAAATCTCTCCTTACTGTGACTCCGGCTTGATGTGGAATTCATTTCCGTGCACTTTGTGTTTGAATTTAATGTCAGTGTGCAATGCGCGGAAGATGTAGACTTAAAACATCAGTCACACAGATGCAAAAGCATCTGTGTGACTGGATTTGAAGGGTGTTCTTAAAGAAGAACGCCCTAAAAAAAGTTTTTTTTTTTTTTTTTTTTTTTTTTTTTTAATTAAAAGAAGATTCCTCAGCATGCTAGTCAGCTCCCAACAGTGTAAGAGTAGGAATAGCTTGGTGCAAGCCCAAGAGTTAGCTGACATCATGGAGGGGGTGTCAGGCATAGTGTAAGCGGATTGGAGCCCTGTGGCTCAGGTTTGCTCCTAGCTAAGCACAGCTCAGCAAGGGTGTGTGTCTGACTCTGCCTAGCACTTTTTACATTGCTAAGTGGGTGTGCGTGCGCGCACCGGGTTATAAAAGTTTTAAAAAAAAAAGTTAAACCAGGAAATAGCAGCTCTGTGCACATTTGAGCACTGTGTTTACACAGCGCACCCCTGGGCTTAAACAGGAAGGCAATGGGAAGGGAAAACAGCAGTAGGAAGGTAATCTAGGAGAACTAGCATAGCTGGCAAGTGAAATGTATCAGAATCAGCCAATTACACAGGCAGCAGACCAGCCCAGCCCAGAACACTACTATAAACTATGCAAACACGTTCCCCTCTGGTTTTTCCCACACTGTACACCACCAGTGTAAACAAGCGAGGAACTTTTAACAATCAAAACAACAAAATGATAGGGGCTACAATAGCTATCATACAACAACTTGTGGAAGAGGCTGAGGGTGGTGAGGATGTGAATTCTGTTGACCAACCCACAGTGAGGAGATGGAGAAGAGTGTACAGACCCAGGGTAACCTACCAGTGGCTACATGAGCTGGAGATAGTGGAGTGCTATAAGGTGGACAGGGACCTCCTACAGCAAATTGTTGAGCTGTGCCAGCCATGCCTGACACACAGAACTAACAGAGGGGAACCCATCCCAGTGGATACCAATGTATTTGTAGGCCTAAGAATACTAGCTACAGGTACCTTCCAAAGGCCAACTGGGGATATGATGGGGATCTCACAGGCATCAGCATCTGGGGTACTCCACCATTTCCTGGATGCCATGTCAACACATGTCAGTGAGCACTTATATTTCCCCAACACCCGTGAGGCGTTGGCCATCAATATGCAACTGTTCCACCGAATAGCAGAATACCCTGAGGTAGTGGGTGCTATAGACTGCACACACATATGCATCAAAGCACCACCCGGTGAGCGGGTAGGGTCTACATCAACTGCAAGGGCTTCCCCTCCATCAACTGCCAGGTCGTGTGCGATGCCCAAGCCATAATAATGAATGTGCATGCTGGCTGCCCTGGAAGCTATCATGATTCCCACATCTGGCATCTGATGCAGCTGTACCAGAGATTTGCCAATGGGGATATCACTCACAGTCACCTAGTGGGGGTTGCTGGATACCCACTGGAGCCGTGGCTGATGGCACCCATCAGAAATGCACACACACCAGAACAAGAACTCCATAATGAGGCGCACACACAGACCAGAATTATAGTACAGCATGTGTTTGGGATGCTCAAGTCATGGTTCCAGTGCCTGGACACATCCGGTGGAACCTTGCACTACTCACCAGCTACATGTACCCAAATTGTCATCGTATGTGCCATGCTACACAATATGATCCTGTAGAAACAGCTGTTGCAGGAACAGCACGGGGCAGGGCCACACAGCCCCCCACCATTGCCAAGGCCTGCACAGGCACAGAGTGACTCAGAGGAGGAACAACCTGAGCCTTCCCCAGTAGGTAGAAGGAGGCATGCCCAGTATGCCCTGGCCGTGACAAACAGGCAAAGCATAGCACATACACTGACACAGGAGGGACCCAGGGAATAACACCTCTCTCTGACTCTCACATACAGTAAAAGGGATGCCAAACATGACACTACCTGTGCTCAACCATGTGTAGGGAGTGTACTATGTGCATCTGACATAGGCAGCCCTGCAGCACCACCCTCAATACTGGGACACCCACAAGGTAAGTGACTCACACATGCCAGTCAGGGGGGGTTCACATACGCAACAACAGTCACAGCCAGCAGGACAGGTGTACACAAACATAAACAAAGGCTGTCCTATGGGCTTTAAATGATGCCTATGGGTAACCTCCCCCAAAGACCTACACAGACAGACCACAGCAGATCAGGCAGTGGGACCTTAGGAGGGTAGGAAGTCAGAAACCAATATGTAGGTAAATCAAAGCTAAGATCTGTAGTACACTGGTATGCCTCTAGTCAGCATGATAGCTTAGAATACAGAATGAAATGGATTACCTGACATTCGAGTACAGTCATAGCAAATGTGTACAAGTGTCAGGTGTGCCCCCCATCCTACGTAGAAATGTAATAGTCAGGTGTGCCCCCCCAATCCTGTGTAGACATGTAGAAATAGTCAGGTGTGCCCCCCCATCCTATGTAGAAATGTTGTAAAAGTCAGGTGTGCCCCCCATCCTACGTAGAAATGTAGTAACAGTCAGGTGTGCCCCCCTAATCCTGTGTAGAAATGTAAAAATAGTTAGGTGTGCCCCCCCATCCTATGTAGAAATGTAGTAACAGTCAATGCCAAATGATCAACAAATACCATGGAGAAACAGTATGCTACCTGTAGGTGTAGAACACAAAGTTCTGCACTGCAGTGCAAACTACCTGGACTCGATCCACACATTCAGTACAGACGAGCATACTGGGCATGCTCACAAACAGAGAAATGAAGGCAATGTCAGTTAACAACATACTGAAAGGTCATACTGGGTATGCTCACACACTTAAATAAATGAAGGCCATGTCTGAAAACACCAATGGACCAGACATATCTGGCAGTCGCAGATGTAAGTGCAGACACTCCTCAGTATGCACCACTCATGCTTTGCACACACACTAGATAGGAATACAGACATATATCTATGGATAACACAAGATAATAAGCCAAAGGTAGACATACATAGATGTGTGGAAGAGGGTGACTGTGACAAGGAGCCATCCAGGCCTGTCCCACCCAGCACACAGCCAAAGGGCCACAACCACATGAGGTTCAGATGTCACTCACCATAAATACTAACCACTGGTATCTGTCAGCATTACAGACTATGGAGTGCAAGTGCTAGCTGTGCAACATGACTGTACAAGAAAGTAGTCATCTAGCAGTTGTATACACATACCTGTGAAATATGACCCTGTGTGTGCCCGAATGTGATGTGTCAACCTCTAGATGAATGGGTTATGGGCCATGCACACACACTACCCTCCCCGTAGCCCTACTATGACAAGCCTGCTGAGGTCATCCACTGTGAAATGCACCTTTGGGAGAGTCGTAGCCTAGTAATCTCCATGGTGCATCCTATAACTGTGTACTGCTGTAATGTGATAAAATAGTTAGGTAGGAGCTCTAATCCCAGACTTGGCAAGTGTGTGTGTGTCTGTCTGTCTCTGTCTGTGTAGAGAGCAATGCATTTTAGACTAGTCACACTCAGTACAATTCAAATGCCCTACTTTGGCAATCCTGCTGATGTCATTCACTGTGAAATACACCTTTGGGGAAGGGACACTCTAGCAATCCCTGTGGCATGTCCTATAACAGCATCATGCTGTAGTGTGATATAGAATTCTGGTAGGGGTTCTATTCCCACAAATGGCAGTTGTGAATGTTTTGTGTGTGTTTATATGTCTGTGTAGGGAGCAATGCTTTTTAGGCTAGTCACACTCAGTACAATTCAAATGCCTTACTTTGGCAATCTTGCTAATGTCATTCACTGTGAAATACACCTTTGGGGAAGGAGCTCCCCAGTAATCCCTGTGGTGTGTCCAATAACAGCATCATGCTGTCGTGTGATATAGAACTCGGGTAGGGGTTTTATTCCCACACATGCCAGCTGTGGACATTTTGTGCGTGTTTCTATGTCTGTGTAGGGAGCAATGCATTTTAGGCTAGTCACACTCAATACAATTCAAATGCCCTACTTTCACAATCCTGCTGATGTAATTTACTGTGAAATACACCTTTGGGGAAAAGGCACTACAGCAATCCTCATGCTGCGTCCTATAACAGCATCATGCTGTAGTGTGATATAGAACCCTGGTAGGGGTTATATTCCCACACATGGCAGTTGTAGATGTTTTGTATGTGTTTCTATGTCTGTGTAGGGAGCAATGCATTTTAGGCTAGTCACACTCAATACAATTCAAATGCCATACTTTGGCGATCCAGCTGATGTCATTCACTGTGAAATACACCTTTCGGAACGAAGTACTCCAGCAGTTCCTGTGGTGCGTCCTATAACAGCATCATGCTGTAGTGTGATAAAGAACTCTGATAGGGGTTCTATTCCCACACATGGCAGTTGTGGACATTTTGTGTGTGTTTCTATGTCTGTGTAGGGAGCAATACGTTTTAGGCTAGTCACACTCAGTACAATTCAAATGCCCTACTTTGGCAATCCTGCTGATGGCATTCACTGTGAAATACACCTTTGGGGAAGGAATACTCCAGTAATCTCTGTGGTGCATCCTATAATGGCATAGTGCTGTAGTGTAATATACTAGTTAGGTAGGAGTTCTAATCCCAAACATAACAGGTGTCTGTGTTTGTTTGTGTCTGTGTTTGTCATTCGTATCCTGTGTGGAGATGGCTGTGAGTGTGTAACATTTGGACTCAATGTGGAGTGGGTTTTGCCAACTTCTTGCATGGTGGGCCAAGTAAATATCACAATGTCCACAGTACATGGATAACAGATGTGAAATATCCGAGAGGCTGGGGTGCAAATCCATACCACTAAATGTGACATCAATGCCAGCTGAACAATATTAGCAGCCCTTGTATTACACAGGCAACACTCTCAACCCATGTCTCATGCACACACACACTTGCCTAGGCAACAGCAGCTATGTTGGTAGTTCTCTGCATATTGCCTACTGATAGTAACCATGGTGTGATTGCAGTGAGCTACAGAGGGCATGGCACCCTGTCCGTCAGTCCAATAGGCATGCACCTCCCCCATGTTCCCCACTGGACACCTGTAACACCTGTGGTGCCATCAAATGTAACCCATAAAGGACATACCATGCCTGAAACACAAGCCCTGTATGGACAGATGCCACTGACACCAGGGAATACCAGTATCATGCTATCAATGTAAGTGTAGGGTCAACCTGCTGTCCATTAACTGTTCCCACCACATGAGGCCAGGGCTGGCACATCTAAAGATAACACTCTGTGTACACAACATGGGCCAGACACCCCAGGTACAGTCCCACATGTCACTGTACATGCATGTGGGAGGTGTGCACATCCCAGGCACTGTCCATATCATGGACTAAGGAACACATGCATGGCAAGCAAAGCACAACATTGGCCACACGCAATAGTCACCCAGGTGACTGGATGGTGAATACAATATCCACTTGTGTGGGCAACTCCAGACACTACACACCTGAGCCACATTGCAGACCATTGTCATGTGGCTTGATGCCAAGGTATACCCATCACCTAGCCTTGTATAGCCATCTGCCACCGTCGACCACAACACACCTGTGAAGCAGTGCACCCATGCATGCCAGTACTGGCACCCATGTCTGTGTGTGTGGTGTATGATGCATATGACCACATTCACAATCACTACAACCCCCATTGGCATACTGAAGCATGCTGTCTGATGTCAGACACCTCCATATAACCTTTGCACATATAAACTCTGTATGACCCCTGTGGTGCATGTGATACCTGCACAGTACTGTGTTGTAGCAATCCCACTAGTGATGAGTTGTATTCCTGGCCCTGCCAAATGTGTCAATGTGTGTGTGTGTCCCTGTGAGAGTATGGCTATCTTGATGCTGACACCTGTTCATACAGACAGGCACGTGTACTACACCTAACACATAGCTACCGTATCCCTTTTGCGGATGTTACTTACCATCACATATACATTCTGAGGGATCCCCAACATGTAACCTACGTGGTGCATCCACTAACTGCATGGGCATGTGATAGCACTACATAGCCATCGGGGGTTTGATACCCTGTACTGGTAGGTGTGTGACACAAACATGCTTAAGTTTTACTCTCCCACCCCTCCCTGGCTTTTCTGTGCCTCTGTCTGCCTCTCTCACTCCCTCTCTGGTGGATGTGGAGACTTACACCTGCATTGCTTAGGCAGCAGCATGTGTATTTTAAGTGATGCTCAGGATCAGCTGATGGCCTCTGCATGAATTGCAGCCCTCCTCTAGCTGATTGCATGTGGAACAGCTGTGGTAACATTCTCATAGCCAATTGCATGGAAACACACACCAATATCTAGGAACATCATGTTGGTGTTGGGCCTTTCATTCACTGTGAGCAAGAACTCGATCTGTTTTTTGCCAAACAGCATATCAGATGGATTTGGGATTTACCTCTAACAACATACACTGTGGAAACAGACCAACATGCAGGAAGGAGATGTGCCTGACCTGACTACAGACTGTAAGTGCTGCTATACTGCATTTGGAGTAATGTTGGTTTAACAGGATGTTTGTGGACATGGCTGCCCTACATGTTTTCATACCTGCCATGTCAGTGCTATGTTTATGAGGGAATACCCACCTGATGGGTCATCTGCAGACTGGCCATTGTGTGGTGCCTTTTGTTTCAGGTGTTACCCACAGAGCACCTATCTGTAAACTGCAGAAGGTAGTGTGAGGATTGCAGTTTGTAGATGGTGACAGCCATGAGAGTTACTGACTTCATAACCCTCACAGGACATATGTTGCAACAAACCCAGTTACAACAGTGAATGTATGAGGTTATCACAGCAACATGTCAATATTGGCCCTCTATATGTGCCTCCAGCCACAACCCTGTCAACCTTTGTACATATGTCATGCAGAAAGGGGTGCATATGTGCTGTGCACCATAATTAGTGACATCATATCTGATAACAAGCCATTGAGATATCAGACTGCTACACATGTTATATATAGTAGGGGTTATATTTGATGACATAACCTGGACATTCTGTGGTTGTGTGTACAGTACTGAGGTCTGTGTACTTATGGTGATTGTCGGCAGAGTGTGTGTATTGTTAATATGTACCTTGGTCTGTGTACAGACTGTGGTAGATGTCATTGTTCTTGGTCCTGTTCTATCTGATGTTACATGCTGCTCCACTGTATGTTACCCTATCGGCTGACATGTTTGTAGGGCCATACACGCACATGTCCCACACCACAGACAGGCATCGGAGCACACTGTGTAGCAGCCCAGTATTTGTAGGGTAAGTGTGTGAGTGGCACATATGAGGTTGGTGTTGAATAGATAGTCCATATACTGTAATAATACACTAGCATACCATATGTGGCTGTGGCTGTGTTCATATTGGTTGTGGTTATGCACTTTCACACAGGTGTATGTTACTCTGTGCTGTGGCATGCCTGTAGAGCCTGCTATATATGCAGGTACATGTGCATTCCCCATAGGAAATGTAGGCCAGTGTTGAGCTGGTCTGCCTGCAGCCTGCACAGTACTTTGTTACATGCCTAGCAGCTTAGTGCATTTACCCAGTGAGATGTAATGTCCAGATACTTGCTAGATGTACTGCCGCCGGGCCACATAACAGTCATGTATGTCAAACAGAGCAGTGGGATGCTGCACAAATGTATGTCAATATCTAGTGAGTAGTATGTGGCCATGCCACCTCTGTACCAATGGTTAGTATGTGGCAGGACAGGCAGGGATGTGTGAATGCATAACCTATGGGGGCACATGTATACCAGTAGTTATGTGTTATACCCATCTACATGGCTGTTAACATCCACATTGTCAGGACTGCTCCACATGTCTTGCACTAAGGGGTTATGTGTATACCTCTGGACTGTCCAGACTGTGTCAGACAGTCCACATATATTGGCCATTATCCCTGCTGTAGTCCACAGGAGCATTACATGCTAGCAGTGGTACTGTACTATGATGTCCTTTGGATGTCTGTCAGTAGCCAATGACGCACATGTTAAAAGCAGATGTGATCTCCCACACACACCATGTCTGTGAAAACACTCCCTATTACAGTAGCAATAGTCTACAAATATACCTGCTATACATACCTGACATCACATTGCACTACAAAGTTGGGACTATAGGGTCTGAGGTAGGGTTACACTCCATGTTCAGGACATATGGTGAGGATATATGTACATATGATTATCCAGATATCTATATAGGCATACATATATACATATCAACATACATAGATGGATATGTATATGTACATAACTATACAAATAAACACCCAGATATATACATATACTGAGCAATATATGTCTACACATATACAGATAGAGACAGATATGCACATATACATATGGATATCTACATATATATTGAGAGTAATAGGTATATCAGAATAGATATATTTGCACATATAGTTATTGATATCTACATATATACCAACATAACTAGGCATATCTGTACACATAGGATGTGCATACATATATAGCTATATATACATATATGTATAGCTATATATGCATATATCTATATATACATATATGTATATGGAAGCGCTACAGAATCCTGAAAACCCAAAGTCCTGAAGACCATCAGGGATGAGCTGCCTTAAGGTATATGGATGTACATTACCATACAATCCACCTTTGTTAAATACAGGCCTACTGCCACCTGCCATACAGACTGTTCTATTTGTCAGTGTGCTTGTGATGGTGTCAGTTGTGCCTTGTTATGTAACAGTTACATGCAATTGTGTCAACTGAGGTCTTTACCCCCTAGGGATTGTCTACAGGGTGTAGCTAGAGGCTGCTGAACTATACGTCTGCATTACTTATTGTTGATTGTTTGGTATCTTGTGTCTTTACTATTGTACTACTTGATGGCCTTGGCCTGGACAGCAACATTTGTTAACTTTTCCAGACTACTATATTAGTATAATTGTTTCACAGTTGCATTACTCAGTTTATGTGGATGTCCTTGTCTAAACAGCTATACCACATGGCATATACAACTGTAATAGTACAAAAATAAAGCTTTTCCATTTATGCAAACCTGTGTCTGGTGTTATATCCTTTGATTTATCTGTGGGTATATGTTGCAGGCAATGATTGTCATTCGTATGGGTGGCTCATACAGTCTCCAGTTGGTAAGGTGGTAACTGTAGGAACAGTGGCTGTTCCATATTGTGTGCACCTACTACATATGCATTTTACTATACATATCTCTGCATGTGTATGTGTAGTTACATAAATATATATATATATATATATATATATATATATATATATATATATCTGTATCTGCATATATGTGTCTGTGTATATGTATCCTAGGGATGCCCATGTCGTGTCAGGTCCTGGTTATGGGATCTGCAACACTTGGTAGTGTATTGCAGGGTGGACGTGTTTGGCTGGGGGGGTATACCTATTCGTACAAGACGTACATTGTTTGGGGCCTCTCAACCCCATTAATGGTGCATGTGGACATATATGTTTTGTTATTTACCCATTGTTATCTACAGATGTATGTCCGTATATACCTATATATATATATCTGCTTACATAAATATAACTATGTCTGTATATACCTATATATATATATATATATATATATATATATATATATATATATATATATATATATATATCTGCTTACATATATTTAACTTGCTGTATATATTTATACATATAGATGTAGACATATATTTATAGATGTAGGCATTTGTATGTATGTTTATATATATATATATATATATATATATATATATATATATATATATATATATATATATATATATATATATATATATATATATATATTTATATCTGTATCTACATATATAGGATATGTTTTATCTATTTAGATATTAGTATATGTACAAACACAGATACATATACATGTTGAAATACATTTCCTGTACTGTTGTATGACTGTGATGGATGATATGTTTGTGAAAACATCATGGTTATGTATACCTGACATGGCTTAGTGGTAAATCCCTTTGGCTATGGTGTTCAGGGTCCTGGGTTCAAGCCTTCCAAAGGCTGTTTATTTTGTTGCTGGGCAGAACAAGGGCCATTGGATACAGAGTGATTAAGGCACTTTTGAGCCGTTGCCAGCAGGTTTGCGTGGGTTTGCACGAGGATAAACAATGCTAACCTCCGGTTACATATGGTTACAGTGAGTTAGCTTAAAAATTGCTTAACCTGTGTGCACATTGCTTTCCCCAGTACAAACGGGGTTAAACTCACTTATTAGTGCTTAAATATGTTTACTACTGCTTATTGGTGCTTAAACCTGCTTACTAGTGTTTTATTCATTATGACACTGACACCTCACATGTGCATTTACTGCAGTACTCCAGTTCATGAATATATGTTATTTAGTGGGTTATGCAACATAAATATTAGTCATAATGTGCTTTGCCATGGAAAATGGAATGTGCTGTAGTGAGACTTGAACTGGGAATGCCTGCTCATAAGGTGAATGCTTTGCCCACTACACTATTGCTATGCTGTTTCATTTGCATATATCTTCCTTGTTATCCTTTTCAGCCATTTAAGCTGCATTAACCATAGTTAAGCAATGGGCACAACCATGCACCTACAGTTAGCTTTAATCGGATTTTAAAATAAAAAAATAAAGGGTTTGTTCATTTTATTGGTGATTACTTGCTGTTGTACATGGGGGGGAATGTTTGTGGGGATATGCGGACACCTATGAGCGGTCTCGCTCATTTCTTACCCCTTTCTGCTGTTCTTCATTGTGGGGGCGTGTATATTCTGAGAGCTCTGCTCTCAGACATGCCTCCTGCACTCTTGCTTGCTCTGTGTAAGATTAGGAGCTCAGGCAGCTAGCCTTATTACTATGCATGGTGTGCTGCCATCCTGCTCCTAAACGGCCACCTCTGTGCAGGACAAAGCTAGTCCTGCACAGAGGAATAGTAAATCTGGGGGATAATCTTTACATAACTGCAATATGTTACAGTTGTAGAGCAATTTCTGCTGTTGTGTATGACCTTGATATTGTGCTTTGTAAACTGTGTACCTAAATAGGTAGGTTTGATTCTAGCTGTGAGTTTGTCCTTCACTCTCATACTATGTAGATTACTCTATAAATGTATATATGATGTGTAGCTGTACAGTGTTATTGTATCCTTTGACCACTTTTTAGCATAAACATCTAGCTAATATACAGTGGTGATGTCATTCATTCAACTTGGCACTGTCACAGTTGTACAGAAAAATGTCTTCTGTTGCTTGCAATTCAGGCACTAATCTCTAGCTTGTGATCTTAGGTAGTTAGTTCAAATCCAGCCATTGCTGCTTGGACTATGTTGTATCATTCTTCTTGTGACTGTACATGTTGCTAATGTGTCTACTTTGACCCATCAAAAGTACATTTCAATGAAACGTAATCAGGTGAGCTCTTTTTTGCGAAAGTGCATTTTTTCGAAAATGCACTTTATCAAAAGAGAAATAAACTGAAAAAAAACCACAAAAAAGCCTAACACAACACTAACCACATTTATGCAGTGGGGCAAGCCCCAATGCACGCCTCACACCCCGCTACTTTTATATTCTCACTCCAAGATCACACTACAGTGGGGAAAAGCGAATATTCCCTTATTCCTGCTATACCGCAATCTAAGCAACAGCTCCCATTGCTGTTCACTTAGTTGCCTTTATGTGAAAGTGCATTTTCAAAAAAATGGACTTTTGTGAAAAGGAGTTTGCCTGATTACGTTTTGTTGAAAAGTAATTTTGATGGGTCGAGACAGACCCATTGCTAACACTGTTGTCACACTCATCTGCTGTGTACATGTATAGATGTTGATTCCTCTTACTAAAATCTATGATAATTTCTCACATAGCAATGATTTTATACAGAGTATTTATGACATGTGAGTACATTTTCCTTGTATAATATTTGTAGTATATGTTCTCCTCTAGCAGGAGGAAATGAGACAAAATTCTGTGTGCTGTTGCCTTACTACAGAAATTACAGGCACACTTAAACCTTGCAGCAATACAATGCTGTAATGCCTTGAAATACTGGCATACAAGTTCATAGGTTCATAGGTGTGTACTAGGCTAATGGCTCTGGAGCCTTTACAAGCCTAACCTATAAGATTACCCTGGCATCGTGCCACCCGACCTTAGTTCCCAGTGCCTCTGTCGAGTAGAGCCACTGGTGTGATCCCCAGGGTGAATTTTCTATTTCCCATCCACTCATCAAGATTTCTCTTGAAGAGGGCTAGTGAGGTGCTCTGTTTGACATGTATGGGAAGTTTATTCCATAGCATGAGCAGTCTGTGGGTTATGAACCTGTTCCTCCTGCTTGTTCTGTTGATTGTGGTAATGAGGTTGAGGTCTCTGGAGCATGTGGTGTGGAGGGATTGGGATTTCTTTAGATGTAGCATTTCCTAACAGAGCTGGATGAGACATGGGTTTGTAAGTCAAGCAGAGATTGCCTCTAAATAGGCAATATGAGACAGAGAATAGTTGGAGTTTTTTGAGTCTGTCCATATAGGACAAGTGTTTAAGGCCTAGGATCCTCTTTTTAAGGTACTTTTGCAGCCTCTCCAGTTGTTGCAGGTGTCTAGTGAGGTACATGCCAAATGGGGCACTGTACCCAATCACTAGCCTAATAAGGGAATAATAAAGGGAGACAATGACCTCTTTTTTCCTGGATGCAAAATCCATAATAATGAGATGTGCTACATAGAAGGACTTCCTGACAACAGGGACAATGTGGTGGTCAAAACAGAGGTTGCTGTCAACCTGTGTTCTCAGATCTCTTATAACACTTTCTGTGTTCAGTGGACTACCATTGATGTGGTAATTCATGGGAACCGGGATTTTCCCAAAGGGGAGAATGACACATTTTTTGGCATTGAGCTTAAGGCCATGGTTCTGACACCAGTTGTTGGTCTCAGCAAGGACTTTCTGTAGGATGTCAACATCACCTGGGGAATTAATAATAGCTCCCAAATTGCAATCGTCTGTGAACATTGTCAGCCAGAATCCCTTCATGTTGGCCTGGACTTCAGAGAAGTAGATACCAAACGGGAGAGGACCCATGACTGAACCCTGTGGGACTCCACTCGTAACTGGTCAGCAGTCTGACTTGGAGTCAGTTACTACACACTGTGGGTGCTATCTGTGAGCCAGTTTGCAACCCACCTAGTGATATAGGGGTCGATGCCTAGCTTAGTTAGTTTTTCTATGATTCCTGAGTTGGGAATGGTATCAAAGACCTTGTCCAGATCAAGGTAGGCTGTATGAACCACCTTGCCTTCATCCATAGCTCTGGTGACTGACTCAAAGAAGTCGACCAGGTTAAGCAGGCATGATCTACCCTTCACCAAACTGTGTGGGATCCAGAGTTTAGAGATTCCCTATATCCTTGTTTATTAGGTCCATGATGATGTGTTCCATAGCTTTGCATATCAGACTTGTCAGGCTGATGGGGCGATAGTTCCCAGGGTCTGTAGTCACTCCTCCTTTGTGGAGAGGGATGACTGTAGCAGTGCACCATTCAGCAGGGACAAAGCCTGAGGTGAGGCTGTGATTGAACAGGGCACACAGGTGAGGTGTCGGTTCACTCTGTAGTTCATGTAGAGCACAGCCAGGGATATTGTCAGGTCCCATAGAAGCTGTATTCTTGGCCTTGGACAGTGCTGTCTTAACCTGTGTGGCAGTAATACTGGGTGCCTGGCAATCTACTGGTATTGTGATTGGTCCCTTGGTGGGGGTGAAAAGGGTAAAGTTGTCACTGAATCTGTCGTCCAGTATATTGGCAATATCTGTTGGATCAGTATAGGCTGTACCATTGTGTAGTAGCTTAGAGCAAATCTGGGTATTGCCGTGGATATTCTTTACATAACTATAGCAGGCCTTGTGGTTGTCTTTACTATCTGCTGCAATTCTGTTTTCATAACTAGCTTTAGAGGATTGGATGAGGGATCTCAACTTTTTGTTGAGGCTGGTAAGAGAGTTTTTCCAGTCTTGGGACTTCACCTTATTCCACATCAGATTCTTCCCTCTGTTGAAGAGTTTGTTTATGGCAGGGAACCACCAGATTGGCTTCCTTTTTTTGGAGGAGAGCGTCTTGCTTCCATTGGGTATGGTGAGACCGATGCATTTGTGTACATGTTCATACACTGCATTGGTGTATGATTCAGCGGTCATGCAACTATTCTCCATTTACATGGATGCCATAAAGTTAGCCACCTCTAAAAGTTTTTTCAAAGTTTTCTTTCATAAATAGTCCAAAATCCAAAAGATTAGCAGCAGAACCAGCAATATGCTACAATTGCAGTGACACTTCTATTATCGTGCATTCATTCTCTACAATATCATGTATTTTCTGTAGTCACATGTTCAAAACCCACATTCAGTGACTGTTAGTTTTGTGTGGCCTTCTACTGTAATGCATGCATGGCATCCACCACAGTTATAATGTGTCCATTTACAGTGGGAGAAGCCTGCACCATCCCTTATCTCAAAAAGGTTGTTAGCAACACAATCATATGATGTGATGACTTAGCATAAGTGGAGTGTCACACATGTTAAAACTTTAACTGTGGAGCTTGTATTTCATTCACATATCATTTGTCAGTAGACCATACCTCCTAACTTCTTAGCCCAAGAAATCTGGACAAAGCCTAAAATAATGTGGGGACAAAGGTCCAAAAGTAGGGACACATTTTAAATACTGCTCTTTTAAACTTAGAAAGTTGTTAGAATAACAGCTTTTGTGTTAGCTTGCATTTTCTGAACAACATGAAGTTTGAAATGCAAATGTTTGTCATTACTAAGTGACTTTATTCCTCAATGATTTGACAGTAAAGCATACATTTTATGAGGAACAGACCAAAAATATGAGAGAATAATAATGCATTTTTATACCATTTAGTTTTAGACCATGGCTTGGGCACCAATCATTTGTTTGTGTTAGTCCTTCTTGTAATATGTTGACATCTTTGGGGAACTCAGTCATTGCTTCTTGTTTGCAATCATCAAGGAACTTGGTGAGCCAAAGGCCATCTACTTTGGCCTAGATTTCTGAGAAATAGATACCAAATAGAAGGGGCCTAGCACAGACCCCTGTGGTGTTCCACTGGTGATGGGTCTACTGGTGGAAGTGGAGCTACCAATTTTTGACAGACTGTGTTCTGTCAGTGAGCCAATTGGCTATCCATCTAGTAAGGTAAGGGTTAATCCCTATCAACAAGAGTTTCTCAATGATGGCAGAGTGGGAAATTGTGTTAAAAGCCATGGCAAGGTTGAGATGGGCTGTATGCACTGTCCTACTCTTAACAAAGCCATACTGGGTTTGGTCCAGCATTTGAAGGTCACCTGTCCTTGTTGATAAGGTCCATGATAATTCTTTCCATGGCCTTGCAGATGAGGCTGGTTAGACTTATGGGTCTGTAGTTCCCAGGGTCAGTTGATGGCCCCCCTTTATGCAGGGGGATTACTGCTGCTGTTCTTCATTCTGCAGGAACATAGCCAGTTCTCACGTTATGATTAATGAGAACACCAAGAGGGTCTGCTAGGTCTTGCTTTAGATTGTTTAGTAAATGACCTGGGATATTATCTGTTCTTGACCTTGGTGAGCGCAGAGATGACCTGTTCTCTAGAGAAACTAGGCAGGGGGCTGCTGTCAGGTATACTTTGGGATATGATAGGTGGGGGTGGGGGGTGATGTTAGCACTGAATTTGTCAGCTAGCAGATTGGTGATATCTTCTGGTGTAGCACAAGTGATCCCATCTACAACTAGTTTGGCACATAACCGGGCATTCCGTTTTAGACTTTGGACGTAGCTAAAGAATGCCTTATGATTATCTTTGGGTAGGGATGCAGTTTTAGTTTCATAATTTGCTTAGAAGAGTTTACAAGATTTCTGATTTTCTTGTTTAGGTTTAGGAGGGAACTCTTACTCTGCAGATTGATATCCCTCTTCCTTTTGGACAACAGTGTCTTCCTCTTGTTATATAATCATCTGTACTTGAAGTCCACCATGGTGGCTTGTTTTTACGGGAAGACCTCATTTTGATCTGGTCAGGTACAGCAGAGTTTATGCAGTTGCTTAAGTGTTTGTACAAAGCATTTGTGTACACTTCTGCATAGTGATAATTGATGTCTGTGATTGTGGGTGGAATGAAGCTTTTTATACTATCACTTAGTAGGCTGGAGTTAGCTTTGGTAAAGTTTTTTATAACTTTTGCTCATGTGAGGATGTCAGTTCCAGTAGTTACTTCAAAGAGACTGATTTGTTGTCTGACCTAATAAGGGAAGGCATCATGTATGGGGAAGTACAGTGATCCCCCATGTTGGTGAGTACTATGTCCAGCACATTAGAGCCCCTAGTGTGGGTGCAGACTATCTGTTAACAAATTTCCAGAACCTCTGGGTGAGCGTGTTTTTGCTCATGTATGTCCCTCAGTCTATGGAAGGATAGTTGACATCTCCCATGACTAAGTTGTTGGGCTGTATGGAGAGGGATTCTGGTAAATCGAGGTAGGCAGTGAGCTTATCCTGGTTCATGGTGGGGGATCTATAGCTGGCAATGATGAAGTATAGTACGTTCCCAATACTTACTTGGACATAGAGTAGTTCGAGAGAGTCATGCTGTTTGACCAGTCTTGAAGTGTATTTGGTTTTAATGAAAATGGATACACCTCTACCTTTGGTTCCTTCACACTCATTTTGAGGTTTGAACGTGTGGAAGGCATTGTAGACTTGCACAGCCAGGATGCTGTCAGTGGTCTTGAACCATGTGTTGGTAACTGAACAGACATCAGCATCCTGCAAGGTGAGGAGTGCTTCCAGGGAGTGCAGTTTTATGTTTAAACTCCTAGCATTAAACAGCATGACCCTGAATTTGTCTCAATTAGATTTTGTTATGTTAGAAGATTTGTTTTGACATTGCCTAAAATGGCACTATGGGTGAGGCAAGGGTCTTTGTCAGTAAAAGCCTGGGGAGGAAACAGGTATAGACTATCTTTAGCAAAGTAGAGAGATGTGTATAGCATATCCTCCCAGGCTGACAGATACTTGAACCCCGTGGACTGACACCAGAAGCTGTGCCAATTGTTGAAGTCAATCATTTTTTGTTTATATTGTGGCATCATCCTGGAGGAGGGTAGAATTCATCTTAGGACTAGGAACATACCTCTCTGGGACACATATTCAGAGAGTTCCATCATATCTCTCTTCATATAGTCCAGAAAGGTACATCTCACGTCATTCACTCCAACACAGACTATGACAGAGTCATAATGATGCTTGTTGAGTGACCTAATTGCATGCATGATTTGTAGGATCCTGGCATCTGATATCAGCTGACCGTGACCTTCTCCTTGTCCAGCTTGGTGAGGGTGTTATCTGTGTGTCCCACTATGAAGTCACCTATGACCAAGTCATTTGATGCATTTTGGTTTTGCCTTAGCAGCTTATTTGTAGAGATGCGTATCTGTATGTTGATATGTGTATTGGTTTCTTTTCGCTTAGTAGTGAGTGTGGGTGGTGTTTGTTTGGGAGGTCTCTGCTCTTTTAATAGGCTTTTAATGAGTACCTCTGCAGATATGGGTTTATGCGTTGTGATCTTATTTTGTGTGAGAGATGAGCTTTGTGTGAGAGCTAAAGCATGTGTGATAACAACCTGTTTGATGTCTAGTTTGTTTTTACGTGACAGAATTGACATCAGTTCCACAGTGTATTTGCATCTGTCACATAGGGTGTTAGTTTGCTTTAGGATTAAATGGTTGTTAGTATACAAGAAGCAATTGCAAAATTGCCTCAAGATGCCTATATCAATCAAGATAGCAGAAGAAATGATGGGAAACTGCCTGTCTGTTGTGGCAGGATTTTTATGAATGTGGTATATGTGAAGGAAGTGAGTTAGCTGGACTTAAGTCACAAACAGCAAAAATGAAACAGTAATTCAATTAAATAGTTAACACAGTGCAGTGCTGACTTAAAATATATGTTTTATTTTCAGTGGATGCCATGAATTTCAGTGCAGATGAAATCCAGACCTCTGGCTAAAGTTGCCAAACATTGAGCAGCTCCGGTAAACTGAGCACAAACTCGTGCAAACACAAGGTTTATGTACAGGCACATTTAAACAGTTTTAACACAGCTACCAATGGGAAAGTCCCAAACTTAGCCTTTCTCCAGCAATCCCCAACTTAGATGAGTCCTGAGCTACACATGTCTCCCACAAGGGTGCAGGGAAGCCCCCTTAATATAAGATGGCTGGTTTAAGAGCACAGTGATACCAAACAGTCTAGATTCAACAGGACTGAATCTAGCCTATGCTATGTAAGGCAAGGAAACACAATTTCTAGATGGGAAGGAGTAAGAGAGAGTCACTTAAAGGTGAAAATGAGTGTGTTTAGTAGTATACTATTAGATGACCTGCAGTGGTGCCATCCTCTGCACAATCTGGCAGCTCTTTGAGCAGATGTGAACAGTGGGAGACTATGGAGTGTGTTTCCTATAGAGGGTTTTAAAGTGGAGTGGCTTGCTTATATGCAAGCATGGAGAACCTTGTTGAGCAATGCACAAATGAAAGGTTTTTATACCAGTAGGATGAATGACTTCTATAAATAAACCATCAGGCCAATCAAATAAAAACAATAAACTATGAACTAATAGTTCCCACCTTGGATGGATTGAATTTAGCTCTCTGCTCCCACCAGAGTGCAAAAGAACCATCCCAATGTAAAACAAGCTGGCTTTAAGCTCAAGTGCATTAACAAATGCTTTACAACAGAAGTAAGAATTTCTGCAATATCAGGAATCCTTGGAAATAAGTTCACTAACCCTGAGAAATGTTCACAATACACAAAAATAATGAGCTGTCACAAAAATGTGATTTATGTGGACAAATAAAGAATAATTGAAGATACTCTGACCACAAGACAAAAAGTAAAAAAAAAAAGTCAAAAAGTTTGACAAAAATGCAGGAGTCAGAGTTGGATGTAGCAGAGTTAAAGATGTCAAGATTTGCACTGGGTGTGACAAGGGTGGTCAGGATTAGGAATAAGTATATTAGAGGGTCAGCCCAGGTTGGAACTTTGGAGACAAAGCCAGAGAGGTAAGATTACATTGGTTTGGACATGTGCTGAGGAGGGATGCTGAGTATATTGGGAAAAAGATGCTAAGGATGAAGTTACCAGGTAACAGGAACAGAGGAAGGCCTAAGATAGGGTTTATGAATATGGTGAGAGAGGACATGCAGGTGGTTGGTGTGAAAGAGTAAGATGCAGAGGACAGGAAGAAATGGAAACAGATGATCCACTGCGGTGACCCCTAATGGGAGCAGCGAAAGAAGAAGAAGAAGACTCTGACCACAAGAAGAAAGAATTGTTTTAATAAATTACTAATTCAAGTCGGTACTAATTATATACCTCTAACAATCGCCCATCATCCCTATAAAAACTGCACCCATACCTGGCCTAAAGGTAACTAACTAAAGTTTTTCTGAATCTGGAATAGCGGTGGTCTTTTCTAACTTCTGCAGGAATAACATTTCAGTTCACTAGAGCCATTTCTAAGGTGTCTGTCTTCTCTACTGTTAATCTAAAGGTGGGCCTTTATTGAGAGTTCTACCAAATCTTACAATCTTAACAGGTAGTCTGGAAATGAAACATGATGGCTAGGTTTGGACAGTAATCTGGGTACATCTTAAATGTGAGGAAGGTTAACAGAAGAGCTATTCTGACTATCATGGATAGCTTCTTCACTTTTATAAGGGAGAGGCAACAATAATATCTGTGAACAGAAAGGGAGATAACCCAACAAATGTTACGCATAATCATTGAAGTATGCTTATGGAAATGAATGAACTGGCAGCTAAAAGTCAAAGTAAACTTTATTGTCATTTAGAACTACACACGTGTAGCATAAAAGAAATCTCTTGCATCAGCTCAATTCTTGAGATTACAAAGGAAAGTAAAACAAAACATTCAAGTAGAGGAATAAACATAACTAACAAATACTACTCCCAGAACATGCAAGAAAGAACAGAGACATTTATCAACACTCATATATGAAAACAATACCCTCCCCTGAGTTAAATTAACTACCCTATTTAAAGTAATACAAAACACACTACAGATTGAACAATGCCTAAGTTTTCTGTCTAGTATTGCACTTGAGTGGGTTAAATAATACTAAGTATAAAATAAATAAATATTGCACTTACTTGGAGTATATGTAAGTATATATTGCACAAATAAATACAAATTGACTTATTATGTGTCCAGACCCCTGAGACTAGTGCCCGAGTTTAGAAGTCTGGTCACTGTAGGGTAGAAACTGTTATTGAATCTAAAATGAGGACTACATACTCTAACTTGGGAACAGGAAGCCAAGGGCTCTCCTATCCTCAAAGTCACAATGTTTAGAAAGCTTACAGCAATTTAAGATGTTTGAGCAATTTTGCAGTGCTTAGTTCAACTTGAACCTTGAGGAGGAGGGATAAAACCTAACTCCAAACAAACTACACTGCTGAATTAGTATAATGGATTGGTTGACAAGTTAACAGGCAATTTAACAGAAGCATTCTTTAGCTTTTGGGAATGTCAAATGTTAAACAGACTCATTGACACTCGTTGACATTCACAGTTACCCTGTACTGCAGCTAGTACTGAAATACTATTAAAAGTCATCCACATCACCCACAGATCTTCAACAGCCTTAGGAGAAGCAAATTGTCAGTGTATAGTGTGACATAAAGTCACAGGAGATCAACAAGATCACTGATAAGAAAAGGAAAAAAAAAAGGTCCAGCACAAATCCCTGAAGGGCTGATCTGTTAAAAATACAACCTATGCTGGACAAGTAGTGTTATTCTGTTATATCAGTCCTGTCAGGCAGCAGGTTATCTTATCTAGCCGATCTCCTGTCAGCTTCCAGATCTCTGACCAACTGGATAACTGCTTCTAGTGATTTTCTTTTATTTTACATCCATTTTAAAGTTACATTTAGCTGTAAACCCTTCAAATGTGTTCTTAATGACATAACCAATGTGCATATTTCTGTGGCATCCATGATTGATATGCATTTCTTTGATACCTGACCTGAAATTTGTTTGAAAATGACAAGACACAAATATTTATTATGCCATTCATTGCTTACAGGCATTACTTATTTTTAAAATGATTATTGCATGTCTTCATCCAAACAGATATTTATTCTTGCAGTTCTTTTCTTCACACTATACAGCTTAACTGCAGATGTGGGCTTCCATAAAAAGTTTCTTACTGTATAACATGCCAGATCATCAGATAGTGTGACTGGGCCTCTGTTGTGACACTTTCTTTTGTATTGGTGCTGTTGAATTGCTGTTATGTTACTGTGTCTTGTAACTCCTTGTGGGCATGCCCAGTATAACAATGTGTGAGATGTGTGCCATTTACCAATGGAAAACTTGAAATCATAAAATGTCATCCAGTCTCTGTTGTCATTAGCCACTTATGTATGTTGAGTGTCATTATATTACCAGTTAGTATTTGCATGACTGTGCAAAACATGCTTGTTTATTACATGCTTATAGGTGATAAAACCCTTTCCCATGGGTGCCAATAACATTTTTTTTTTTGCAAAAACTTGTCTCTTTTTGATGTGCATGACTCAGTAGCTATAAGGTTTATTGTGTATACATGTTGAAGTGAAGAACAAAGCCGTGGTGTCAGTTAGCATATATAAATTCTCTGTGTATACATCTCATATGCAATAACTACAGTATAAGCATTTACTTTGCAATGTATCTAGTGTACTTGCTATCTCACCTCAGCATTTTATTACCATGTATATCACATTAATTCCCACTTGTTACACTGCAGCTGTATGTCCCCCTCACATCGTGTATTAGCATGTTCATTTTTAGTGCTGTGCATAATCAAGTACTGTCATTGAGGTTAATTATCGTTACATTAATATAGCGTTATTTTTATGTTATGTGTTCTTCCACACTTCAGCACATTTGTCTGCTGTGTCTGAGTACTGTTCCCCATTTCCCCTGCCCTCTTAATTACTTCTGCCATGCAACCAATTTTATTTGTTTTCATTTCCCCCATTTCACTTTCCCTCCTTCAGAAATCTTTCAATGTACTTGTCCTTAGCATTCCTGGGCTACATCATGTATAGTAAGTCAATTTGTTTGCATTCTGTGCTCATGCTTGCAAGCACCTTTCCATGTCAATAAAGACTATTGCTGGCTATAAAACTTTGCTTGCAAACATGTAGGTGCGATGAGCAGGAAGTGTATTTGATTAGGATGGTACACTCATGAGTCTAACATTCACCTTTATGCTGTACTGCAGTATTACCATTGGTAAATAAATCCAAGCACCTAGGGTAGGAACAGAGCTCACAAACTTCTGATCTCACTGCACCAAAGGCAAGTTGGCTACATGTGGAATCCATTGACAGAGTACCCAGATATTTGCTTTGAAGAGATTTCACAGTACCTCCATTAGTACTGTTATGGCTTCATTTGACCCCGTCTCTTGACTAGCTCCCAAGCTTTAGGGTATTTGGCAGCCAACTTTTCAAAACTGTATAAAATCTTTTTCTTAAGCTAATTCTGTTACAGTTCTTACTTGTGACTGTGCAAGGCCTTATTTACCTTAAAAGAAAACGTGAAACTGTTTTGAAACTTGATATTATCTTCTTCTTCTTCTTTTCCCGGTTAAGGGTGGCCACAGCAGATCACCTGTCCACACGTGATTGACAGTGGAGTTTTACGGTGTCGAGTTGCCAGCCTGGCACCCAACCTTCCACAGAAGACACACACATGCACGCACTCATACCTAGGGCCAATTTAGAGTGTCCAATCCACCTATAGGATGTGGGAGGAAACCACTGCACCTGGAGGAAACTCACATGACCACAGGGAGGATATACAGACTCCCCACAGAAGGCACCCCAGCCAAGGATCGAACCGGAGAACCTTTTGCTGTGAGGTGGCAATGCTAATCGCTGCACCGCCATGGCTGCCCACTTGATATTATCATCTGAATGATAATATTTTTATAATTCTGCAATTTTTATGCCATTTCCACAAATGCTACAATCACCCACTGCATTGTTTCATATATATATATATATATATATATATATATATATATATATATATATATATATATATAGAGAGAGAGAGAGAGAGAGAGAGAGAGACACACATGATTCCATGTACAGTTAGTGATGAACCACTTGGTAGGAGCGTTACCGACAAGACTGTGTCCCATCTTATCCTAGGCCCTATATTTGACTTTTATTTATAATATCTGTGTTTACCACATTCACCAGCTTTTCTGTCTTCACAAATTCCCAGTAATCTGCTTTGTAGTTTTATATAAAACAAAATATAAAAATGGTCTAAAGTATCAAATCTGCAGGAACTGACTAAGCATTCATCCAGTGTAGTGATCAAATGGCATCCTTTCTTTTTCTAATCTTTAGTTCCACCTCTATAAATTTTCATGTAATAATGTATGTTTACTTTATAGCATAAATCTTGCCTTCTTTACCTACATTTTACTAGGTGCTTGCCATCCATACCAAATGGTCACCTAATTGTTGTATCGGCTGTTCTAGTTCTCCTTGTTTTTATCTATTCCATTCTGAAAATGGCTGAAATACCATGGTGGAAACATTGAAAGTAACCTGACAATGATGGATATGTGTTTAAAATATTCTCCAGTTGCACAATAACTTTAACAATACTTTCTGTACAAATAAAACATTTGTTAGAATAAAGCATTCTGATGCAAGGTGTTCCCTTCCTTCCATGACTTTCACTTCAGTATCAAAAATGCCAAATGTATCATGTTGCATATAGTATTATAGAGACTGGTAACAGACCAATGACCAGCATGAGTAGAACTCTTTTAAAGCTGAGTACATAAATGTATTAATTGATGACTACATGAATCCAGAATGATAGGATCATAGTTGGGTACTAGGCTAATAACCACTAGGGCATTTTTAAGCCTATCCATGCATCCCAAATCTCTGACAGGTTTTGGTACCCTTGATAAGTGTAAGCAGAGGCTTGGAAGATTAAATATTTACAAGCAGGAGCCTGGGAGATGAACCATTTACAGGCTATCAGGGTCCAACATAGGTATCAAACCAGGAATGAATTTCCTGTCCTCTGTCTAATTGTCCAAGTTACACTTGAATTGAATTACTGTGGAATTCTGATTCACATGGATGGGGAGCCTGTTCCAGAGAAGGGGTAGTCTCCGGGATACATACCTGTCTCTCCAGCGGGTCCTATTTATGTCACAGGAAATATTTAAGTCTTTAGAACAAGTAACTGTGGTGCTGTTTTTTTTTTTTTTTTTTTTTTTGTAGATGTGCAGAATGTCCATCAGTGGGGTCTAACAATGCCTTGTATGCCAGGCATAGATCTCCCCTCAACAGCCTGTAGGAGACAGAATACAGGGATTAGGGTTTTGAGGTGGTATGCATAGAACATGTTACTTATGCCCTAAATTCTTTTAGTGAAGAAGTTCTGTGGACATTCCTATTGCTTGATCTGCCTAGTTAGGTACATACCAAAGGAGACCTTGTACTCAATTATAGGTCTGATGAATGCTAAATAAAGTGGAACAATGATCTCCTTGAACCTAGATGCCATGCCTTTGTTTATAAGTTGCACAGCATAGAATTATTTCCTCACTATTATAGAAACATGATGGTTAAGGGCTAAAATACTGTCTATGTGTGTCCCCAAGTCTTTGGAGTGTGTTGTCAATATAATAGTTATCGGGGGTGGATGACTTCCCAAAGGATACTATTATGCATTTCTTGGCATTTAATTTTAGTCTGTGGCACTGACGTAAGTCTGTGTCAGCCCTTCTTGGATAATGTTAGTGTCAGTGGGGGGATTCTGTGACTGCTCCTTATTTGCTATTGTCTGTAAAGTTGGTCAGCCAGAGACCCTTGACATTGGCCTTGACTTCAGAGAAATAAAAAAACAAAAAGGAGCAGTCCCAGGACTGATCTCTAAAGGACTCCACTTGTGACTGACCTCTTTGTAGAGGTGGACTCTCCAGTTCTAACTTCCTGGGTTCTGTCTGTGTGCCAGCTGGCTATCTATTGGGTGACATTCGAGTTTATACCTAACCTATTGAGTTTATCAACAATCCCTGAGTGGTGTATTGTATCAAATGCCTTAGCCAGGTCAAGGTAGGCAGTGTAAACCATTTTGCTCTCATTCATTCCACTGGTGACCTTCTCAAAGAGGTCCACCAGGTTGAGTAGCCGTGACTTGCCTTTGATGAATCCAAACTGAGTTGAGTACAGGTTTCATATGTTATTACTGATCATTTCTATGATAATTATTTCTATGGCTTTGCATGTCAGACCAGTGAGACTTATGGGTCTGTAAGTTCCAGGGTCTGTAGATGGTCCACTGTTGTGCAGAGGGATGACTGTTGCTGTTCTTCATTCAAGAGGCATGAAGCCTGTTTGGCGGTTACAGTTAAATAGCTATTCCAGAGGGCTTGATACATCATGTTTCATGCTATTTAAAAGGCATCCTGGGATATTATCTGGGCCCATCGATGCAGTGTTCTTGACCTTAAGGAGAGCATTAAGGACCTGTTTCCAAGTTGTAGTAGGGGCATTATATTTGATGGTATTTTGTGAGTGGAGGTTGAGGCAGAAAGAGAGGGGTAAAGTTTGAGCTGAATTTGTCTGCCAGTAGGTTTGCTATATCTTCTAGCTCAGTATATTTATGATGACCCCAAAATGTTACTAGCTACTGGAATTTTAAGTCTGCATTCAATTTATTGCACATTTCCTCAAAAAAGTTATAAAATTTAATATTTTTCAAATTTTGAAAATTCCATCTCTGAGAGCATACATTATGAACAATGTCACTGTCCTTGCACCTCCTTAGACCTCCCAGATTCATGTTGATTGCTTATTGTCTGGTGTCAGCTCCTTGCAGTCCTGCAACTTTGTTCAGTATTTGTTTCCTAAGGTCACAACTCATCACTTCAAACTGCCCAGACTTTTATGGAACGTCCCCAATTTTCTTCATACAGTGCTGTCATGTCTCACTTAAAAGTTTTGATTTTCTGGTAGATAATCGACTTTTTGTTGGTCAGTAATGTCATACATCTTACTTCCAAACCCATGTAAGGAGTTACAATTTCTTAAGGTGAAAAAAATAAGATGCAGACAGAGATGATCCACTTATCCTGCACTGCACTGATGTGCTGTGCAAACATACAGACATAGGTATGCATGCGCAGTGTATGAGTATGAAGACAAGGAAATAGAAGAATATTAAAGTGTCATTATACAATGAAATTATTTAAGAAGGGTAAGCAATTTCTTTCTTAACTAATCTCATTTTATAATAGCAGTTATCCATTCCTGGGTGTGGGTATCACAGGATTTACCCATGGTTGCCTTTGCTTAATCACTCAGTCTTCATCCTCATGATCAAACCATGTCAACCATGGGTAAATCCTGTGATACCCACACCTAGTCATGGATTATTGGTTTAGTGTACCGAAAAAAAGGCATTAAAATATGTAGAAATCAAGTATAAGGCCTCATTTTTATTTTGTTGTGAGTTGTAAAAAGAAGTCTATATACTACAGTTATGTGTATAAAATAAATAAACAATGCTTTTAAGACCATGTAAGCCCACTGAAATATAACTCTAAAAAGCAATTCAATTAATAACACAGCAATTAATTTGCTGTTTTGTAATTTTTATGAGCGTAAACCTCCTATGCAGGCAATAGGGATTTTCCTCCAAACTTTAAGAGGTTATGTAATCAAATCTAAGGCTATTGCAGCTTAAGGAGAAGGAAAAACACAAGCAACAATTTAATTTATTTAATTTGCATTTTGGTCAGGTGCTTTCAGATGAACTCATGGCCATGGGCATATGATAGGTGTCTGCCCATTTTTATTATCTGAATGCCACATTAGCTCATTGCAGCATTACTTCCCCTTTATTTTAAACAGTAACATTTGTATATTGGAATCAAAATTGCATCCACCCAGATGAGATACACTGACTCATATACATGCTATAACATAGCTGTAGACACTAAACATTAACGCTTCATCTGGACTTGTTTTTGTTACTGTGTACAACTTCTGTTTACAGACTGTCAGCTGCCATTCTGCAAAAGTGTAGCAACCTACTGGAGCATTTCATTTTTTTCCTTTCTTTTCTTTCTTTTTCTTTTTTCTTTCTTTTGTTCTTTTTTTTTTATTTATTTTTTTTAATTTTAAAGTAAATTAATATTTCAGGTACACGCAGCAAGACAAGAAACAAAACTGCATTACTTGTGTCCGTCTTCAGCCCACAAAACTCATACAGCCTATGTATCTGAGAAGGGTGTTTGCTGTATAATACAATATTTACTTCTTCCTGTCATATCACTGTGGATGATTATTAGTTGAAGTTAATGCTCAGCACTTTTTTAAATTGATCTTTCTCATGTTCTCCTTCCCAACATGACTAGAGGTAATTTTCTGTTTAGCACATTTTGCTTTATTGGGCAAAATAGTTACATAAAACCCAGTGGCTAGATAGGTTGAGTCATGATCTAGGGTGTAGTAGATAAGACTTTAGGATGGCACAGTGGTGCAGAGGATAATGTTGTCACCTCACAGCAAGAGGTTTTCTGGTTTAATTCTTGGCTTGGGTGTCTTCTGTGTGAAGTCTGCATGTCCTCCCTCCATTTGTGTTTCCTTTGGGTGCTCCAGTTTCTTCCCATGTTACAAAAACATGCTTTTGGAGTGTTTCTCCCTGGGCCTTCGCTGAAAATTGGCTTTGTTCCAAGTTGAACTTTCTCGGTAAGTAAATGTTAAATAAATAAAATACTGTATACAGTACAATGTGAGTTTACCAAGACTCAATAATGGGTGCATTGTGAGATGCTAAATACCATCATAATGTAAAATAATGGGTGCATTGTGAGATGCTAAATACCCTTGTAAGGTAAGGGATGCTTTTTTAAACTTTTGAATACGTAAATATTGCAGTATGTTATTACACATTTGCAGATGACAAGGTAAATAAAGCAGCCTGTTGTCAACTTACAAAAGCAGTAAGTTATTTTCAATGTGCAAGATATAAGAATTTGTAAAGTATGAGGCAAATTGCCAAGTGCATCACATCCCCTTTGCAGTGAATTAGCACTGTGCAATTCACATCCTTGGAATGTCTTACTGCACATATGAAAAGGACAGTGCTGCTTATGGTTGAATTAATTTTGACATTGCATTATGCAGTTTAAAATATGGTAGTATACGAATAGGAACCAATCGTATCGCTAAAAAAGTCATGTCCATTAAATGAAGCTCAAAATGAGTCAATAATGCACTATACATAAGCAGCCCTTTGAATACGGCCTGATTACATTCTTCTGTAGCTTATTGATTTACCCTGAGCATCTGACAAGGGTGTTTTGAACACTCCTGATGTCAATTCCATTTACTTGGAAAAAGATACCACACCTTCTCCACCACAGTGTTAATCAGAATCCACCGCTTTTCTTTTTCTTTTCCTTTTAGCTCTTAATGTGCATTGCACAAAATAATAGCTTTTTTAGCATCATTTCCTGACTACAGTCAAGTACATCAGTGCTAAAAATTCCCTTTAGCAGTCATCACAGAGAGCAATTTGCTGTTTCCTGTTTGTAGACTATTAAATTCAGATATTAGTGCAAGTTCCTTTTTAGGATTTAGGAAAGTTTGAACTAAACACATAATTAAAAAGTGCTACATCTGAGAAATCAGGCCTATAGATATTGCATTTGCTTTTTACTGAGGGCTAGGGATGGAAAGAGATACCAAGCTCAGGTCTAGTTATATATTCTACAAGTAGAATCAGAGGAAGACCTTTGGCCGATTTTAAAGCGGGGGTAAATCAGAACAGACTATGATATACAAGTAAATAACTTCAGTCAGTCAATCAGCTTTATTCTTGTGCCTTTAACACTAATAACTTTGCAAAATGTAACAAATAAAATATCGGCTAATTATAATAATAGACATTAAATGGTAACCAATATGTAAAAGAAAAAAATGTGGGGATGAATTTGAATAAGCGTTGAAGTTAAAAGGGTGAAAATGTGTCTGATGAAAGAAGTGTGCCTTAACACACCTTCTGATGTCAGCTTCAGACATGCACTTATGAAGCTGCCAAAGCAGTGAATTCCACAGATTTGGGGCCAGACAAGAAAAGGACATTTACCAAAGTGATTCAAATCTGTACCAGGGATCCTTATCTGCCCCATGGCAGCAGAACAGAGGTTGTGAGATTGATGGTAATTAATCAGAAGCTCCATGACCTAGATGGGGCTCTGGTCATGTAGGATCCTAAATGCTATCACAATTATTTTGAATGTGATTCTATGCTTGACAGGGATCCAGTGCAGAGAGCATACGATGGGATTATTTGGACACACTTATAAATTTCATTAAGTAGTCTAGCTGTAGAGTTTTGCATTTATTGAAAACTGTTAAGCTCAATATTTGGAAGACCCAGATAAAGGACATTACAGTAAACAAGATTAGAGATCACTAAGGTCTGTTTAACATCTGCCAGTCCTTGTCTGGCAGTTGGCAGAGAGGGTTAAGGCTGTGGACAATACTTCCTGTGGTACAGGGATTAATTTCCTGTACCCTTATTTGACTTCTTTGTGACCTTGAGCAAGTCACTTAACCAGATAGTGCTTGGATGCAAAGGAGAATTTGGGCTAGCTTTCTCAATGGTCTTTGGACTGCTTGCCTAGTGACAATGAACCTTGAATGGAATAAAGTGCTTAATATGAGTAATATTCCTTTGGTGGAAGCAGAATCACCTGACAGTGACAGAACATGGTCCTTGACTATCAGCTGGTACTTCAAGGACACTCGATATTTGGACCTTTAGCACAATCATCTATTTGTTTCCTCCACATAAGATATATGGAAGGAGGACTAGAACAGAGGCAGTCCTTAATGTGGCATGAAAGGCTTAGGTTTCTACCTAGTAATGAATAAGTTGGAGCTAGTTAACAAACATCCAAGATAAACTGTACATACATCCTTAACCAGGATCAAATTAGGCCACCTGTTTTTGAGAAAAGCAGAGGGATATATACAAATGTATTTCATTTAGCAGTGTTGCTGAAAATATTCTTTATCTAGACCACCAAGTGGCGACATACACATGGTAGATAGAAGGGAACTCATTATGGATTGCTGTCAGATCCTGCAACAAAGATGGTCCATAGTGGAGGACTTAATTCCAGACACTATCCTCAGTATGTTCTAGGAGGTAGGAGATAAACTACTCATTGTCTGTTCAAGGCACTTCACAGTGCATCTTCAGGTGGTCTGAGAAGATTCAGGTGATCAAACATGTCATAGGCCACAGTGAGAGATCTAAGGAAAAAAGATCAATAAATTCCTTTGATCTCTTGCCACAGAAAGGGAATTAACCACTTAAGTAAGTGTTTTCCTAGTGCTGTGGAAGGGTCTGGAATGGATCTTATAGTCCATAAGATTCTAATAAGGATCCATCTGACACCATCTGATGATTATTACAATAAAGTGAATGTTTGAAATAGGGTAGTAAGTATTTAGGACACCCAGATCTAAAGTGGAGTTCATAGTTTTCTTCAAAGTAAATGGAAAAACACCAGCCATCTGAGAAGACTGGGCAATCCTAAATATGGAAGAGCATTGTGCTTCCATGTGAAATATAAGAAGTTTATCTGGTCCAGGATCCAACCTAGAAGTAGAGGGATGCAGGTTTTGTAGCATCTGTAAGAACCATTTAAAGTTAAGGACTTCAAACATGGCACAGATCCAGTAAGTTAAGTCTTTGTCAAGTCAAATTACAAAATCACTGTGCACTCCAAGGACTGTGTCCCACCAAATGAAGCCCACTTTGCACAGAACTACATAACCCATTTCCAGTTATGAGTGGTCGAAGTGCTCTGAGTGATGTTTGCCAATAGTAACCAAAATAAAGGTACCAAGGAATAAAATTTAATTAAAACCTTTGTCTAAAATTTGCATGACATTACAAAGATGGTTGTCTACCAATGAAGACTAGTTTACAAAATTTCAATTGTATCCCCTATTCAGTCAAAAGAACTCTTGTGTTGAAATGTTAATGTCAGAATGGAATATTATCTACCCTTATTCACACCAAATTCTGCTCAGAACATGCACTCGGCTCAGGCAACTGTAAATAAGATTTGCAAATTACTTAGCTCTAAATTTTCATGTCCAACAGTAGTGGAAAACATAAATAATTGGAGTAGAGGATCCAAAAAAGGGTCGCTGTTTTAATGTTGATATCATTAACTTAGAGCTTCTAAAAAATCCAGCTTTAGGTGGGACAACTCAAGTCCAGTAAAAGGTAGGAGTGTCCCAGCAAAATAGGGACAGCTGAGAGGAAATAGCCTAAGCAAACATCACTGTCACTCAATGAAAAAAAAAATGTTTACCAATAACTGCCAGAGCAACATTTGCTTCATTGTTTCTACTTGCAGCCAAATTCCATCTCAGAAAGCCTAACCCTTTCGCTCATCTGCAGACAGTGCAACTTCTCTTGTAAGGTTCCCACTTCCCTAAGGCAACAAAACTTGCTTCTGCAGCTTAGAATTCTCTACCATAAAGTATAAGAAAGCTGAGAAAATTTACAACTTCCAAGAAGAACCTGGCTAAGTTTCTGATTAATGTACACAAATGCTCTTGTTTTGAGAATTCAAGAAATTCAAGTTATGAAAGAAGGGACAAGTCAGGATATTCTTTTTCTGAAGTGTGATGCATATTTTGTCAGCATTCCTCTTTTCAGCACTCTTAAGCATACTAGTTATAAATGCTAACTTTAGCTTACTGACAAGCATTTCCGCTCTTGTTGTGTGTGCCCTTTCAAGTAGCACTTGCAGTGTGAACTTGTGTATTGTAAACTTCATTGTGTGACATATTCCTTTTGTAACTATTATTTGTATTAAAATATTTGAACAAATTTGTAGCTGCTTTAGAGACATCTGTTGTGGCTGAAAAAAGGTAATTTACCTAGCTAACAAAGTCAATTAATATAAACAATAATGCATAAACAAATGCAGTCTTGAATGTACAGTCTGGCAATTGTTTAGAAGAACTTGGATGATTAACTCTTCTCAAGAGAGTTCTAGAAAAGTAGCAGTCCATTTTATGGTAAATCTCTGACTCGTGCCAGGAATAACGCAGGTCCAGTCTGAATGTATCTTGAAGGAGTCAAACATATCTTAACTGATGTTCCAGTCTTCATTCTTATCAAAGTTCAGCGTTCAAAGCTGTACCACTTGTCTTATAATGAGAGAGATGAAAAGTAAATGAACACAAGAGAAATAGTTCAAAGTTATTATAGTTACAGTTATTATACTCTGTAGCTTGTAGCTCAAGATATCTGTAGTGTCATCCAGAAAGAACAGATAGAGGTATAACTGCATTTGTGACACCAGAAAAGATCCTGCACTTGATGTATTCAACACTGCAAAGAATAGGTAAAAGGGCCAATAACACTCTTAGGTCAATATTTACAAGAGGACTGTTTTAAGTTGGGCTAGGAGTAAAAACATTTTTTGATTATTAAAGGTCTACAATCTGTGTAACCAATTTTCATATATTTATGTATATATATATATATATATATATATATATATATATATATATATATATATGGGTTACTTTCAATTTACCGACAGTCCACTTCCCCGACATGCATTCACCTGACACTTCAAATTACCGACATTCCCAAAGCCGACATTACCCACGCAGTTAGTGAACACTTGAACTTTGCCCCTTACCTCCACTGTAGTGCATTCTCAGAGTTGGTATATTTAGTAAAGGGGGGGTGAAGCCTCCCACATCAGTGGGTCTGTTTTCTTCGGGTAGTTCTTCCATCGGAATGGACAAGTGTTTACTTATGTTATGGGAAATGTCAGCTTTGAGAATGTCGGTTGTTCGACGTGTCGGTAAACTGGATTTCGGGGAAGTATATATATATATATATATATATATATATATATATATATATATATATATATATATATATATATATATATAAATATATATAAGCTTCTCTAAGTTTGTTGAACATTACTTCGGTCGACATTTGTTTAATTGCCACAGTTTGGTTCACTAAACAGATGATTGACAGGCGTTCGAGATCAACAATCCCTGGATAGGGGAATGTACCCTATTTCCCAGGATTGTGCAATCTTGGAGTTAAAATATATAATTAGTAGGGAGTGTGGGGTGTGAGGGGGGGCTTTTCTCTTGGAAAAAAACAATGCTTTCTTTGTTGTTTTTTTAAAGTTTTGCATGAGTTGAGATTAATTCTCAGCACATGCATAGCAGTGTATCGACATGCATAACGTCAATCAATTTAATTTGACATTATGCATGGCAACATAAGTAGTGTTCGACTAATTTAAGTAGATCCATACACACGCACACACACACACACACACACACACACACACACACACACACATATATATATATATATATATATATATATATATATATATATATATATATATAAAATCTATATTTACACAGTGAATACTCACATTATCGAATCCCACTTCATCAAGCCTGACTTCATCGAATCTTCGTTATATCGAACTCCTGGAACAACAAAAATGAACTCCGGGAAAGGAGCCACTCAACCTCCATGAGGACAAAACAACAGCAAAGCAAAAAAACCCTCCAAGTGGGAGGTTTCACCCCACTCCCTCTAAGTGTACCAACTTCAAGATTGCACTACAGTGGAGGAAGGGCAAGGAAGATTAAATGAAGTCAGGCTCGCTGAATTGGTGTGCTAAGATTAGAGTTAGGATCAGGTAAGAGGATAATGTTAGTGTATGCACAAGTGTTTGCAGGTTAGGGCTAGAGTAAGGGTCAGGTAAGGAGACAGATTTATTTATTTTTTTCTGTGTGTGTGTGTGTGTGTGTGTGTGTGTGTGTGTGTGTGTGTGTGTGTGTGTGTGTGTGTGTGAGAGAGACAGAGAGAGAGAAAGAGAGTGAGTAAATGAGCTGTCCTGTACTCCTGTACTGGCAGTGTTATGGAACGTATTTTTATTTTTTGTAAGGTAAGGTGCATAGTTACAGTTAGAGATAGGGCAGGATTGTGGTTAACGTTAGCATATCTTAAAGGTAGAGCAAACATTCTTTAATTCTTTCACTGTTTTGCCCCTAGTCTCTCTCTTAAAACAAACCTTGAAATTCATGAATAGTCTGTCATGCTGAAATCATACATTCTTCACCCTCTTAGTTATTTAATTCTTTCTTGTAACCCCCCTATCCCAAGACATATGACTTGTATCAATACTCTTGTGTCCTGTTATTCACATATGTCCTTTGTATAGGTTGAATATTTCCATTATTTACATTTTCTTGAGGTATTGGAGCATTTCTCCTACTCTTCAACCACCTTTATCAACAATACACATATAAACTGCTTTTAGTCTAACTTTATTTTGTATTTCTGATACAAACTAAGCACTGCTTTTTCCTTCCATATCAAAACTATCTATTACCTATTTATGAGACAAAGACTGTCTGCAAAAGTACACAGTGACTTGGATGGGGTTGTGATGGGGTTTGAGGTGGTGATGGTGGGGTTTGCCAACTGCTTATGTACAAGGGACACTAAAGTAACAGGTCTATGTCAATTATTCGAATGCTTAAAATGTCGAACGTTATATGGTCGAGACCATATGTTCGACATTTCAAATGTTCAAAGGTTGACTTTTAATGGCGCCATATGGTGCAGAATGGGAGAATTTCCCTTTTCTGCACTGAAGTGCGGTCTCGGAGTTGGTATATTTAAGTAGGGAGGGGTGGGGAGTGGAGGGGGGCTTGCCCCCCTGCTCGCACTGTTAGTGTATGTTTTTCTTTTTTTTTTTTTTTTTTATTAGATATTCGAAGTTCCAAATATCGAACATATGGTCTCGACCATATGGTATTCGGCATTTTGGAAGTTCGAATATTTGACATAAACCCAAAGTAACTATATACAGTGAAATCAGTGTAGCAATTGCAGCTGAGTAGGGAAACCACTGATCTGATCAACTCCTATAAATTAGTTGCTTGTAATGATTTACAGTATTGGCTTGCACTTTTGCATGAACATTCCTGGATTTTAATCTGGGGTAAAATTGCTTAATTGCACATTTGAATGTACATTTGCATTTTCCTATCATTCTGTGATAATTAGACTGGTATTTCTCAACGTGTATGAAATGTTAAGCCAAGGCCACATCGGTCTGAATGGGCACTAAGTGAGGTGAATGTAAAAGATTCCATGGTACTTATCAAAAAAACAGTAGAAGCTCCCTTATGCCCTGGCCAAATTCTCTTAGTCAGTATGAATATCACCTTGGGTCTCTTCAAAAAATAGGCCATTGGCCTAGTGGGACTAATCTGGTAAACAAAGTGCAAATAAATAAAGTGATAATAAAACTGTAGGCTGGCAAGGATTCTAACCTTCCAGTGTGTCCCATCACTTTTTGTTTTTTATGTTAGCAATTGTTTTAACCCACTTGTAGAAGGGATTGACTATATTGCATAACTAACTGTATACTGTCAAAACTGTACAGTTATTACAGTGATACCAGTGATTATATTATGATTGTATACAAGCACTTTTCTGTATTTGGGAATACTAACTGTGTGTGTGTGTGTGTGTGTGTGTGTGTGTGTGTGTGTGTGTGTGTGTGTGTGTGTGTGTGTGTGTGTGTGTGTGTGTGAGAGAGAGAGAGAGAGAGAGAGAGAGACGGAACATGCATGTGGATGTGTGGGTGAGTATTTCATGGTTGAGAGCAAGTGTGTGAGGGCTTGTTTGCGGATGTTTGAATGTGTCTGTGCATATGTGGGAGTGTCTGGGAGTGTGTGTGTGGGTGTATTAAGGGGGTGCCTAGGCACCCTCAATGAATGGGTGGTAGGGTGAACACTTGTGCATTCAGGTCTGTCAGTGTGTTGTTGGATCCAGGGACACAGTAATGAGCCATTAATGAGGTGTTTCTTTGTGCAGCTTTACCATGTCTGTGACAGGTGTGAATTATCTTTAGCTAAAAGAAAATGTATCTTCTTAAAGAAATGATATTATTATTATTATATTATTTTCACTATATACAAAAATGCACTATTATGTAAGTTCATTTTTAGCCATATTTTGACATGTCATAGGGCAAGAAATGCCACTCTATATTACATACACACATGTAGATATAAGTTGGAGGATTTTGATTACACTGGTCCCAGAACTAAGCACATGCTGAAAAATGTACATTCATCAACAGAAAATGCTCATGTACAGAATTTATTCAGACAAAAGCCCAGATATGAGTCAAACATCTGGAACAGCTAAAAAATGTTGCAGGCTTCAAATGTACCTGTTTCATACCTTTAGTGTTCCACTTCAGGTCCACAGTGTAGGCAGTTAGAGACAGTCGTCCTTCCTGGGAATCCGTTTTCATGGTATCTGTAGCCATCTCCAGCTGGAATGCAATAACAGATGAATGTATGGAGAGCATACCAGTAAACTGTTTAGTCCATGCACATTCTAGATCAGCTGTTGAGATACAACTGAATTGTTCCTCGTTGAGGATATTCTGTATTGCTACCTTCAGTCTGTTGATCTTTCTCTGAAATTTGTGTGCTTTGAGTCACATACCATGGCTTCACTTGCCCTACTAGGTCAGTTTGTCAATCTTCTATGTCTGATACATCTGTTTTGACACTTACAGAATTCAGATGTATTCTGATGTTTATCAAAGGAAAGTTTTCATCTCTGTCTTCATTTGATCAATTGATGATGAGATCTCAAGCCAAGAACCACACTGGCTATAGCTGGACTGATTGGGAGAAGAGTACGATGCCAAGCACTCCCATAGGAGGCAGCATTCTTGTCACAGGAAAATTCAGGAGAATGAAACTTCAGGCCAATATAATGACCTGCATGACACTGTTTGTCAAACTACCCAGTGCTGGGATGTGTGGAAGGATCCTTAACCCGAACCAATGCTATTGCTGTAGCACTGTGAGAAGGCAAAATGTAGACAATCATCATACAAACTTGAGGGTAAATATACCTACATGAAGTCCTTGTGCTGTCTGGGTATCACCAGCTCCACCTCAACTTGGTATGGATCAAGTTCATGCCCATCTTTTGAAATGATGAGATGGTGATCAATACACCGCAGAGACAAAATAGCATGAGCGGGAGATTAGTACACCCCCAGCAAGAAAATGGCATGAGATGGTGATCAGTACACCTCCTACCAATAAAATAGCACAAGATGGTAATCAGTATAAGCCCCACCAATAAAATTGCATGAGACTATGATTGATGTGCATCCTCAAGCAAAATAACATGAGATAGTGATCAGTACACCCATCACCAACAAAATAGAATGAGATGGTGATTGGTATACCCCACCACCAAAATAGCATGAGATGGTGATCGGTACACCTCCCACAAACAAAACAGCATGAGATAGTGATCAGTGCAGCCCCCTCCCCACCAACAATACAGCATGAGCTCGTGATTGGTAACACAACCACTGACAAAATAACACAAGATGATGATCAGTACACCCACCACCAAAAAATGGCATGAGATGGTGATCAATACACCTCCCCAAAAAATAGCATGAGATGGTAATTGGTACACCTCTACCAACAAAATAGCATGAGATGATGATGAGAATACCTTCCACCAACAAAACAATGTGAGATAGTGATCAGTGCACCCCCCACCAACAAAGTAGCATGAGATGGTGATCAGTACACCCCCAACAACAAACAGTAAGAGATGGTGAATAGTACACCCCTCAACAACATAATAGCATGAGATGGGGATCAGTACACCCATGAGATGGTGATCAGTACACAGCCCACCAATATAATAGCATGAGATGGTGATCAGTACACCCTTCACCAATAAAAGAGCTTGAGATGGAGAGTGGCACACCCCTCACCAATAAAAGAGTATGAGATGGAGAGTGGCACACCCCAAAAACAAAATTGCATGAGATGGTGATTGATACACACCCTGTAACAAAATAACATGAGATAGTGATCAGTGCACCCCACAAACATTAAACAGCATGTGATAGTGATCAGTACAGCCCCATCAAAAAAATAGCATGAGATGGTGATCAGCACAGCCCCACACAAAAAATAGCATGAGATGGTGATCAGCACAGCCCCACCAACATAATAGCATGAGATGGTGAACAGCACAGCCCCACCAACACATTAGCATGAGATGGTGATCAGCACAGCCCCACCAACATAATAGCATGAGGTGGTGATCAGCATAGCCCCTGCAACATAAAAGCATGCGATGGTAATCAGCACAGTCCCACCAACATAATAGCATGAGATGGTGAGCAGCAAAGCCCCACCAACAAAATAGCATTTGATGGTGATCAGCACAGCCCCACTAACATAATAACATGAGATGGTGATCAGCACAGCCCCACCAACATAATAGCATGAGATGGTGAACAGCACAGCCCCACCAACACATTAGCATGAGATGGTGATCAGCACAGCCCCACCAACATAATAGCATGAGGTGGTGATCAGCATAGCCCCAGCAACATAATAGCATGTGATGGTAATCAGCACAGCCCCACCAACATAATAGCATGAAATGGTGATCAGCACAGCCCCACCGACATAATAGCATGAGATGGAGATCAGCACCGCCCCACCAACATAACAGCATGAGATGGTGATCAGCACAACCCCACTAATATAATAGCATGAGATGGTGACCAGCACAGCCCCACCAACATAATAGCATGAGATGGAGATCAGCACAGCTCCACCAATATAATAGCATGTGATGGTGATCAGCACAGGCCCACCAACATAATAGCATGAGATGTTGATCAGAACAGCCCCATCAACATAATAGCATGAGATGATGATCAGCACAGCCCCAGCAACATAATAGCACAAGATGGTGATCACACGGCCCCACCAACATAATAGCATGAGATGGTGATCAGCACAGCCCCACCAACATAAAAGCATGAAATGGTGATTAGCACAGCCCCACCAACATAATAACATGAGATGGTGATCAACACAGCCCCACCAACATAATAGCATGAGATGGTGATAAGCACAGCCACACCAACATAATAGCATGACATAGTGATCAGCACAGCCCACCCAACATAATAGCATGAGATGGTGATAAGCACAGCCCCACCCAACATAATAGCATGAGATGGTGATCAGCACAGCCCCATCAACATAATAGCAAGAGATGGTGATCAGCACAGCCCTATCAACATAATAGCATGAGATGGTGATCAACACAGCCCCACCAACATAATAGCATAAGATGGTGATCAGCACAGACCCACCAACATAATAGCATGAGATTGTGATCAGCACAGCCCCACCAACATAATAGCATGAGATGGTGATCAGCACAGCCTCATTATCATAATCACATGAGATGGTGATCAGCACAGCCCCACCAACATAATAGCATGAGATGGTGATCAGCCCAGCCCCACCAACATAATAGCATGAGATGGTAATTGGTACACCTATTCCAATAAGAAATCATGAGATTGTGAACAGCATACCTTCCACCAATAAAATAATGTGCAGGTGATCAGTGCACACCCATCAACAAAATTTCATGAGATGATGATCGGTACACCCTCACAAACAAAATAACTTGAGATGGTGATCAGTACACCCCTACCAATGAAACAGCAAAAGATGGTTATCATTACAGGCCAACCAACAGAATAGCATGAGATTGTGATTAATACACCCCCCACCAGCAAAACAGCATGAGGTGGTGATCAGTACACCTTACACGAGCAAAATAATGTGAGATAGTGATCGGTACACCCCACCAACAAAATAGCATGGGATGGTGATTGGCTGAACCCAAAAACAAAATAGCACAAGATGGTGATTGGTATACCCCCACACACAAAATAGCATGATTTGATGATCAATATATCCCCCACCAGCAAAATAGCATGAGATAGTGATCAATACAACCCCACCAAAATAATAGTATGAGATGGTGATTGACAGACTTCCAGCAAAAAAAAAATAGCATGAGATGGCGATTGGTACATCCCCAAAAACAAAAATCAGGAAATGGTGATCAGTACACCATGAACAACAAAATAGCATGAGATGGTGATCAGCACAGCCTCACCAACAAAATAGCATGAGATGGTGATCAGCACAGCCCCACCAACATAATAGCATGAGATGGTGATCAGCACAGCCCCACCAACATAATAGCATGAGATGGTGATCAGCACAGCCCCACCAACATAATAGCATGCAATGGTGGTCAGCACAGCCCCACCAACATAATAGCATGAGATGGTGATCAGCACAGCCCCACCAACATAATAACATGAGATGGTGATCAGCACAGCCCCACCAACAAAATAGCATGAGATGGTGATCAGCACAGCCCCACCAACATAATAGCATGAGATGGTGATCAGCACAGCCTCACCAACATAATAGCATGAGATGGTGATCAGCACAGCCCCACCAACATAATAGCATGAGATGTTGATCAGCACAGCCCCACTAACATAATAGCATGAGATGGTGATCAGAACAGCCCCACCAACATAATAGCATGAGATGGTGATCAACACAGCCCCACCACATAATAGCATGAGATGGTGATCAGCACAGCCTCACCAACATGATAGCATGAGATGGTGGTCAGCACAGCCCCACCAACATAATAGCATGAGATGGTGATTAGCACAGCCCCACCAACATAATAGCATGAGATGGTGATCAACACAGCCCCACCAACATAATAGCATTAGATGATGATCAGCACAGCCCCACTAACATAATAGCATGAGATGGTGATCAGCACAGCCCCATCAACATAATAGGATGAGATGGTGATCAGCACAGCCCCACCAACATAATAGCATGAGATGGTGATCAGCACAGCCCCACCAACATAATAGCATGAGATGGTGACCAGCACAGCCCCACCAACATAATAGCATGAGATGGTGATCAGCACAGCCCCACCAACATAATAGCATGCGATGGTGATCAGCACATCCCACCAACATAATAGCATGAGATGGTGAGCAGCACAACCCCACGAACAAAATAGCATGAGATGGTGATCAGCACAGCCCCACAATCATAATAGCATGAGATGGTGATCAGCACATCCCCAACAACATAACAGCATGAGATGGTGATCAGCACAGCCCCACCAACATAATAGCATGAGATGGTGATCAGCACAGCCCCACCAACATAATAGCATGAGATGGTGATCAGCACACCCCAACAACATAATAGCATGAGATGGTGATCAGCACAGCCCCACCAACAAAATAGCATGAGATGGTGATCAGCAGAGGCCCACCAACATCATAGCATGAGATGGTGATCAGCACAGCCCCACCAACATAATAGCATATGATGGTGATCAGCACAGCCCCACCAATATGATAGCATAAGATGGTGACCAGCACAGCCCCACCAACATAATAGCATGAGATGGTGATCAGCACAGCCCCACCAAAATAATAGCATGAGATGGTGATCAGCACAGCCCCACCAACATAATAGCATGAGATGGTTATCAGCATAGCCCCAACAACATAACAGAATGTATTTTAAATTTATAGTTTTGGACATTTTCACCCATTAACAACAGTTCAAAAGATAACTGCTAGAAAACCGGATATAGTGGTCCAAGAAAAGAAGACAAAAGTAGCTTTAATCATTGAACTCACCACACCCAGTGACTACAGTGTCTTGCATACAGAGAGACACAGTCATAAAATATCAGGATTTGAAGGCAGAAACGAGAGCAATGTGGAAGAAAGATAGCCAGATAGTTTCAGAAGTAGTAGGAGCAACGGGTCTTATAAAAAAAGATTCTATAGTCATATTTAGATATGCTAATACATGTAACTCCATACAAATTGTCAGTTGTAATATCAGTTGTAAATACAGAATCATGTCAATTCCTGAATTCTTCTTCTTCTGGCTTTTTCCGGTTAGGGGTCGCCACAGCAGATCACCATCCGCTCATGATTGGCAGTGGAGTTTTACAGTGTCGAGTTGCCAGCACGACACCCAACCTTCCATAGAAGGCACACACACTCACGCCTAGGGCAATTTAGTGTGTCCAATCCACCTACAGCATGTCTTTGGGATGTGGGAGGAAACCGGAGCAAACCCACATGACCACAGGGAGGACATGCAGACTCCGCACAGAAGGCACCCCAGCAGAGGATCGAACCAGAGAACCTGTTGCTGTGAGGTGGCAACGCTAACCGCTGCACCACCATACTCTTTTAATTATGACATTATTAATCATGACGTGAGCTTTCTATATGCAGCTGTTAGTAAAACTTTCACATTATGGGGAGCTACACAGGTATGTACACAAACAACATTCTTAAATTATTTAGAAACTTTAACCCAAACACCACCCATTGAAAATACATATTCACTATCACTTGTTACTGGCTACTGTGCTTATCACCCATGTAAAATAAGTTAATCTTTTATTATTATTTCTCAAGTGTTGTCTCTTTTCCTTACATCTATTTCAACTATATATTTTTCTTTTATATTTCAATTATATTTTTAATCATCATTTCATTTTACTAAGAGCACCAGGGCTGTTGCTGAACTGACATCCTGACGCCATGTACACACAAGTGGGGAAAAAGAGGGTTGTGAATGTATGGATGGATCAGTGCTGTTGAAAAGTCAGATCTGTGTGTCTTGTAACCTATTTTGGCTCTAAATAAAAAAAATAATTTAATTGACACTGTGGCCAGTTTTTGACTGCAGTTACGAAGTCTCTCAATGGGTACTTCAGCCCAAGTCAAACTTAGCATCACTGCAAACAGTATTAAGTGGAGTATGCCATCATCCATGCTGTTTCACTATACCTTGTGGTCTCAGTTAAATGTGTTTAATTAGAGCTTTGTGCTTGCTTGTAGATATCGCTACTGCTCTTTACCCAAAGTGATTAAGAGCTTCTATGACTTGAATGTTTTATTATATTACTGTACATTATTAAGAGCAATGCGTGAGTTTGTGCTGGATTACTTTGGTAGGACACCAACTCTTGTTAAAAGGTAATATCTGGATAGATTATCCGCCTGTTAATATCAACATTTAATGTTATCAGTACGGCACTAGAAATACACATTTGCAATGTACTTCTGACAGCCACACTGTTTTACGATAATTTAGCCACCAGAGTTATTTTGGTGGCTGAGAACTGTCGGAAGTGCAATGTAACACACTTTAGGTTATTTGGTGTTCTATCCTGTGCTCTTATAGAAAGAACACAAAATAAAGTTGCACAAAGCCGGATGACTATGTTTTATTACTGCATTTAAACACCATTGAATGAAGTATTAAAACTGTTTTGATGGTCATCACAGTTGTTGATCTGCATGACAAGTCGTTCTCTCGCCCCCCCTCCCAAAAAAAAAAGAAACATTTCACAAGTACAGGTAAACCCAAACCACTTGGTCATCTAAACATCAAGCACCTTGTGATTGATTCCCTTCACTTTCCATTATGGCAGCTTGTTATAACTTTCATTTTTTATATATATATTCAGCACACTGATTTCATTGGGAGTTTCATTTTGTGCCGGAAAAGAAGCACTCACAGATGCTTAGAAAGTTGGCCGCACCTGTGTCCTGCCTAAGAATAACTGAGTTGCACAAATTATGGTTGGGTGGGGTGGATAATATCCCCAAACACAGTAAAGGGTGCGTATGCGTAATTATGTGAGTAGAGCATTTCCATTTCCCCACTAAGGATCCATGCAGAATTTAAATATTGCAAAAGTTTCATTATTATTATTTAACAGAGAGAGATGTAAACATAAACAATACTGCTAGAGACAGACTTTGTAGAGTCTTCTGCAAACCTGTTCCCTTAATTTGTCATGGAATAAGGGTCATTGGATGGAAGGCCCGTCCTGAAAACAGGATGTTAAGGAACCTTTGTAAATGCTTGTATTTCAGTGATAGGATATGAATGTTATCAGTCACAACACTGATAATACGTTTTAACTTACTTTTGAATAATGACAATATGAAAAACTAAAAATATAAACTAATTGTAATTTACTAAAGATGATAATATCAATTACAGTGCTGCCATCTTTTAAGCTAAATTTATAGCATGTGTAATGACGACAGACTTCTTTCAGACATGTGTTCTGTCTGTAATAGTTTGTGCAAAAGTGACCTGTTCTATAATAACTCACAGTTTTGCTTTGGGACAAAAATGACATTTTTTTCTGTTCTTCATTAAACCTTGATATAATTATTCTCTAGTATCTATGTTGAACTAGCTATATTAATAATATCACACAGTCTACAGTTTAGTAAAACTGTTGTTCACTTTCTGTTGGATTCAAGGATTGCTGTGGAAATGTATGCTGGTGGCTTTACATGACCAAAGTATATACAAACAGCACAATCTCATTTTTTTTTACACAATGGATCACAGTGTGACTGCTTGAATAGTCGGGACTCTGGGCAGTAATTCTGAAGCTATATACTAAATGTTTAGACTTGCTCTTCGTATGGCATTTAGACAATTATGTTTTGAAGCAGTGCGCTAAATGTCTGTTAATATCAACATTTAATGTTATCAGTACAGCACTAGAAATACACATTTTTTTCTGACAGGCTAAGAAAACAACCATAATGTAAACATGAGCCAAGAATATGACCACCTGACTTTACCAGCCAAAATAACAGTAACAGTCCAGCCTGTTAAGCGCCATTATGATAGCTACCTGAATGGATAGAATTCAAAATGAATATATAAATTATTTAAGGTGAGAACTAAGAAAATTATTATCCATTCCATGGTCAATTAAAGAATATAGAGAACTGTATTCTGCCGGAAAAAAATGTGCTGCTTTTTTTGTAAGAAAGTCGATAAAATACAAGAATTAGCATTACCTCAATGCAGATAACTCCCCCACTGCTGAGGAGCAGTTTCAAAGTTCTTAGCCCCACTGTATTTCTATTTTAAAATTAAACTTTTGAAAAAGTGTTAACTTTTACAATATCACAGTGACCGTTCTTCTCACCAAAGTGCCTAATATTATGGAGATGCAGCTGGAGGACCGTTATAAAAAAAATCATCTGACCAAAACCCGCAATCACATCCCCGATGTATTTGGCATGTTTAGTGACAGGGTTCTTTGGGAAGATGTTTTTTTTTGATCAGGTACAACTTAAAAGGGGCCGACATGAGTCCCTGCCTAAATCCATCATTTTATTAAATTAAGAAAATCCAGGGGGAGTGCAAGTGCACACCCTTGCACCTGCCTGCGGGCGCCCTTGCCCACCAACATAATAGCATGAGATGGTGATCAGCACAACCCATCCAACATAATAGCATGAGATGGTGATCAGCACAGCCTCAATACCATAATCACATGAGATGGTGATCAGCACAGCCCCACCAACATAATAGCATGAGATGGTGATCAGCACAGCCCCACCAACATAATAGCATAAGATGGTGATCAGCACAGCCCCACCAACATAATAGCATGAGATGGTGATCAGCACAACCCCACCAACATAATAGCATGAGCTGGTGATCAGCACAGCCACACCAACATAATAGCATGCGATGGTGATCAGCACAGCCCCACCAACATAATAGCATGAGATGGTGATCAGCACAGCCCCACCAACATAACAGCATGAAATGGTGATCAGCACAGCCCCACCAACATAATAACATGAGATGGTGATCAGCACAGCCCCACCAACATAATAACATGACATGGTGATCAGCACAGCCCCACCAACATAATAGCATGAGATGGTGATAAGCACAGCCACACCAACATAATAGTATGACATGGTGATCAGCACAGCCCACCCAACATAATAGCATGACATGGTGATAAGCACAGCCTCACCAGCATAATAACATGAAATGGTGATCAGCAAAGCCCCAGCAACATAATAGCATGAGATGGTGATTAGCACAGCCCCAACAACATAATAGCATGAGATAGTGATCAGCACACCCCCACCAAAATAATAGCATGAGATGGTGATCAGCACAGCCCCATCAACATAAAAGCAAGAGATGGTGGTCAGCACAGCCCTATCAACATAATAGCATGAGACGGGGATCAACACAGCCCCACCAACATAATAGCATCAGATGGTGATCAGCACAGACCCACCAAAGC
>NC_056731.1:1738135699-1738152084 GCF_019279795.1 Protopterus annectens | reverse complement strand
GGAAATCAAGGAGTTTAACTGCAATTAAAGAACATTTATACAACATTAAGATTAAAGATCTCAAAAGTGCATTATTTAAACATTCTATTGTCTGCACAAACTTTAAGAAATTTGTTTTTACAATTTTGGAAGCTTGTACACATGATTTAAGGGCTGGTGATTTTAAAAATTATCTTGAACAAAGAGAGACTTTGTGGCAGATAAAATTAAAAGCAGACCAACCACCAGGTCTTAACGAAACAATTAATGTAAAATGCTTTTTAAAGTATAGGAAACTACACATTGACAAACACAATGAATTATTATTGTCTTCTTTTTTAAATTAATTTTTTGTAATACATTTTTTTGCAATATAACTTTAAGTTTTTAATTGATTAATTATTTATTTAATTGAAGTGTGTATTTAAGGATGTGTTCTTTTTGTATTAAGCATTCTGAGGAAGTCAGTTGATGAAAGCGGTAATTAAAGATTCTGTACGCTATTTTTTGGAGTGTTTGGAGTTCATTGCTGGAAGCCACTATTTTCTGCTATTTGTTCATAATAGCATGAGATGGTGATCAGCACAGCCCCACCAACATAATAGCATGAGATGGTGATCAGCACACGCCCACCAACATAATAGCATGAGATGGTGATCAGAACAGACCCACCAACATAATTGCATGGGATGGTGATCAGCACAGCACCACCAACATAATAGCATGAGATGGTGATCAGCACAGCCCCACCAACATAATAGCATGAGATGGTGATCAGCACAGCCCCACCAACATAATAGCATGAGATGGTGATCAGCACAGCCCCACCAACATAATAGCATGAGATGGTGATCAGCACAGCCCCACCAACATAATAGCATGAGATGGTGATCAGCACAGCCCCACCAACATAATAGCATGAGATGGTGATCAGCACAGCCCCACCAACATAATAGCATGAGATGGTGATCAGCACAGCCCACCAACATAATAGCATGAGATGGTGATCAGCACAGCCCCACCAACATAATAGCATGAGATGGTGATCAGCACAGCCCCACCAACATAATAGCATGAGATGGTGATCAGCACAGCCCCACCAACATAATAGCATGAGATGGTGATCAGCACAGCCCACCAACATAATAGCATGAGATGGTGATCAGCACAGCCCCACCAACATAATAGCATGAGATGGTGATCAGCACAGCCCCACCAACATAATAGCATGAGATGGTGATCAGCACAGCCCCACCAACATAATAGCATGAGATGGTGATCAGCACAGCCCCACCAACATAATAGCATGAGATGGTGATCAGCACAGCCCCACCAACATAATAGCATGAGATGGTGATCAGCACAGCCCCACCAACATAATAGCATGAGATGGTGATCAGCACAGCCCCACCAACATAATAGCATGAGATGGTGATCAGCACAGCCCACCAACATAATAGCATGAGATGGTGATCAGCACAGCCCCACCAACATAATAGCATGAGATGGTGATCAGCACAGCCCCACCAACATAATAGCATGAGATGGTGATCAGCACAGCCCCACCAACATAATAGCATGAGATGGTGATCAGCACAGCCCCACCAACATAATAGCATGAGATGGTGATCAGCACAGCCCCACCAACATAATAGCATGAGATGGTGATCAGCACAGCCCCACCAACATAATAGCATGAGATGGTGATCAGCACAGCCCCACCAACATAATAGCATGAGATGGTGATCAGCACAGCCCACCAACATAATAGCATGAGATGGTGATCAGCACAGCCCACCAACATAATAGCATGAGATGGTGATCAGCACAGCCCCACCAACATAATAGCATGAGATGGTGATCAGCACAGCCCCACCAACATAATAGCATGAGATGGTGATCAGCACAGCCCCACCAACATAATAGCATGCAATGGTGGTCAGCACAGCCCCACCAACATAATAACATGAGATGGTAATTGGTATACCTCTTCCAATAAGAAATCATGAGATTGTGAACAGTATACCTTCCACCAATAAAATAACATGTCCAGGTGATAAGTACACACCCATCAACAAAATCGCATGAGATGGTGATCGGTACACCCTCACAAAGAAAATAACTTGAGATGGTGATCAGTACACCCCTACCAATGAAACAACATGATAAGGTTATCATTACAGCCCCTTCAACAGAATAGCATGAGATGGTGATTAATACACACCCCACCAGCAAAACAGCATGAGATGGTGATCAGTGCACCTTCCACGAGCAAAATAATGTGAGATGGTGATCGGTACACCCCATCAACAAAATACCATAGGATGGTGATTGGCTCACCCCCAAAAAAATAGCATGAGATGGGGATTGGTATACCCCTACCAACAAAATAGCATGAGATGATGATCAGTATATTCCCAACCAACAAAATAGCATGAGATAGTGATCAATACACCCCCACCAAAATTATAGTATGAGATGGTGATTGACAGACTTCCAGCAAAAAAAAAATAGCATGAGATGGTGATTGGTACATCCCCACCAACAAAAATCATGAAATGGTGATCAGTACACCATGAACAACAAAATAGCATGAGATGGTGATCAGCACAGCCCCACCAACAAAATAGCATGAGATGGTGATCAGCACAGCCCCACCAACATAATAGCATGAGATGGTGATCAGCACAGCCCACCAACATAATAGCATGAGATGGTGATCAGCACAGCCCCACCAACATAATAGCATGAGATGGTGATCAGCACAGCCCCACCAACATAATAGCATGAGATGGTGATCAGCACAGCCCCACCAACATAATAGCATGAGATGGTGATCAGCACAGCCCCACCAACATAATAGCATGAGATGGTGATCAGCACAGCCCCACCAACATAATAGCATGAGATGGTGATCAGCACAGCCCCACCAACATAATAGCATGAGATGGTGATCAGCACAGCCCCACCAACATAATAGCATGAGATGGTGATCAGCACAGCCCCACCAACATAATAGCATGAGATGGTGATCAGCACAGCCCCACCAACATAATAGCATGAGATGGTGATCAGCACAGCCCCACCAACATAATAGCATGAGATGGTGATCAGCACAGCCCCACCAACATAATAGCATGAGATGGTGATCAGCACAGCCCCACCAACAAAATAGCATGAGATGGTGATCAGCACAGCCCCAACATAATAGCATGAGATGGTGATCAGCACAGCCCCACCAACATAATAGCATGAGATGGTGATCAGCACAGCCCCACCAACATAATAGCATGAGATGGTGATCAGCACAGCCCCACCAACATAATAGCATGAGATGGTGATCAGCACAGCCCACCAACATAATAGCATGAGATGGTGATCAGCACAGCCCCACCAATATAATAGCATGAGATGGTGATCAGCACAGCCCACCAACATAATAGCATGAGATGGTGATCAGCACAGCCCCACCAACATAATAGCATGAGATGGTGATCAGCACAGCCCCACCAACATAATAGCATGAGATGGTGGTCAGCACAGCCCCACCAACATAATAACATGAGATGGTAATTGGTACACCTCTTCTAATAAGAAATCATGAGATTGGGAACAGTATACCTTCCACCAATAAAATAACATATGCAGGTGATCAGTACACACCCATCAACAAAATCGCATGAGATGGTGATCGGTACACCCTCACAAACAAAATAACTTGAGATGGTGATCAGTACACCCCTGCCAATGAAACAACATGAGATGGTTATCATTACAGCCCCACCAACAGAATAGCATGAGATGGTGATAAATACACCCCCACCAGCAAAACAGCATGAGATGGTGATCAGTACACCTTCCAAAAACAAAATAGCATGAGATGGTGATTGGTATACCCCCACCAACAAAATAGCATGAGATGATGATCAGTATATCCCCAACCAACAAAATAGCATGAGATAGTGATCAATACACCCCCACCAAAATAATAGTATGAGATGGTGATTGACAGACTTCCAGCAAAAAAAAAATAGCATGAGATGGTGATTGGTACATCCCCACCAACAAAAATCATGAAATGGTGATCAGTACACCATGAACAACAAAATAGCATGAGATGGTGATCAGCACAGCCCCACCAACAAAATAGCATGAGATGGTGATCAGCACAGCCCCACCAACATAATAGCATGAGATGGTGATCAGCACAGCCCACCAACATAATAGCATGAGATGGTGATCAGCACAGCCCCACCAACATAATAGCATGAGATGGTGATCAGCACAGCCCACCAACATAATAGCATGAGATGGTGATCAGCACAGCCCCACCAACATAATAGCATGAGATGGTGATCAGCACAGCCCCACCAACATAATAGCATGAGATGGTGATCAGCACAGCCCCACCAACATAATAGCATGAGATGGTGATCAGCACAGCCCCACCAACATAATAGCATGAGATGGTGATCAGCACAGCCCCACCAACATAATAGCATGAGATGGTGATCAGCACAGCCCCACCAACATAATAGCATGAGATGGTGATCAGCACAGCCCCACCAACATAATAGCATGAGATGGTGATCAGCACAGCCCCACCAACATAATAGCATGAGATGGTGATCAGCACAGCCCCACCAACATAATAGCATGAGATGGTGATCAGCACAGCCCCACCAACATAATAGCATGAGATGGTGATCAGCACAGCCCCACCAACATAATAGCATGAGATGGTGATCAGCACAGCCCCACCAACATAATAGCATGAGATGGTGATCAGCACAGCCCCACCAACATAATAGCATGAGATGGTGATCAGCACAGCCCCACCAACATAATAGCATGAGATGGTGATCAGCACAGCCCCACCAACATAATAGCATGAGATGGTGATCAGCACAGCCCCACCAACATAATAGCATGAGATGGTGATCAGCACAGCCCCACCAACATAATAGCATGAGATGGTGATCAGCACAGCCCCACCAACATAATAGCATGAGATGGTGATCAGCACAGCCCCACCAACATAATAGCATGAGATGGTGATCAGCACAGCCCCACCAACATAATAGCATGAGATGGTGATCAGCACAGCCCCACCAACATAATAGCATGAGATGGTGATCAGCACAGCCCCACCAACATAATAGCATGAGATGGTGATCAGCACAGCCCCACCAACATAATAGCATGAGATGGTGATCAGCACAGCCCCACCAACATAATAGCATGAGATGGTGATCAGCACAGCCCCACCAACATAATAGCATGAGATGGTGATCAGCACAGCCCCACCAACATAATAGCATGAGATGGTGATCAGCACAGCCCCACCAACATAATAGCATGAGATGGTGATCAGCACAGCCCCACCAACATAATAGCATGAGATGGTGATCAGCACAGCCCCACCAACATAATAGCATGAGATGGTGATCAGCACAGCCCCACCAACATAATAGCATGAGATGGTGATCAGCACAGCCCCACCAACATAATAGCATGCGATGGTGGTCAGCACAGCCCCACCAACATAATAACATGAGATGGTAATTGGTACACCTCTTCCAATAAGAAATCATGAGATTGTAAACAGTATACCTTCCACCAATAAAATAACATGTGCAGGTGATCAGTACACACCAATCAACAAAATCCCATGAGATGGTGATCGGTACACCCTCACAAACACAATAACTTGAGATGGTGATCAGTACACCCCTGCCAATGAAACAACATGAGATGGTTATCATTACAGCCCCACCAACAGAATAGCATGAGATGGTGATAAATACACCCCACCAGCAAAACAGCATGAGATGGTGATCAGTACACCTTCCACGAGCAAAATAATGTGAGATGGTGATCGGCACACCCCAACAAAATAGCATGGGATGGTGATTGGTTCACCCCAAAAACAAAATAGCATGAGATGGTGATTGGTATACCCCCACCAACAAAATAGCATGAGATGATGATCAGTATATCCGCCACCAACAAAACAGCATGAGATAGTGATCAATACACCCCCACCAAAATAATAGTATGAGATGGTGATTGACAGACTTCCAGCAAAAAAATAGCATGAGATGGTGATTGGTACATCCCCACCAACAAAAATCATGAAATGGTGATCAGTACACCATGAACAACAAAATAGCATGAGATGGTGATCAGCACAGCCCCACCAACAAAATAGCATGAGATGGTGATCAGCACAGCCCCACCAACATAATAGCATGAGATGGTGATCAGCACAGCCCCACCAACATAATAGCATGAGATGGTGATCAGCACAGCCCCACCAACATAATAGCATGAGATGGTGATCAGCACAGCCCCACCAACATAATAGCATGAGATGGTGATCAGCACAGCCCCACCAACATAATAGCATGAGATGGTGATCAGCACAGCCCACCAACATAATAGCATGAGATGGTGATCAGCACAGCCCCACCAACATAATAGCATGAGATGGTGATCAGCACAGCCCCACCAACATAATAGCATGAGATGGTGATCAGCACAGCCCCCCAACATAATAGCATGAGATGGTGATCAGCACAACCCCACCAACATAATAGCATGAGATGGTGATCAGCACAGCACCACCAACATAATAGCAAGAGATGGTAAACAGTACAGTCCCCCAACATAATAGCATGAGATGGTGATCAGCACAGCCCCACCAACATAATAGCATGAGATGGTGATTAGCACAGCCCCACCAACATAATAGCATGAGATGGTGATCAGCACAGCCCCACCAACATAATAGCATGAGATGGTGATCAGCACAGCCCCACCAACATAATAGCATGAGATGGTGATCAGCACAGCCCCACCAACATAATAGCATGAGATGGTGATCAGCACAGCCCCACCAACATAATAGCATGAGATGGTGATCAGCACAGCCCACCAACATAATAGCATGAGATGGTGATCAGCACACGCCCACCAACATAATAGCATGAGATGGTGATCAGAAAAGCCCCACCAACATAATAGCATGAGATGGTGATCAGCACAGCCCCACCAACATAATAGCATGAGATGGTGATCAGCACAGCCCCACCAACATAATAGCATGAGATGGTGATCAGCACAGCCCCACCAACATAATAGCATGAGATGGTGATCAGCACAGCCCCACCAACATAATAGCATGAGATGGTGATCAGCACAGCCCCACCAACATAATAGCATGAGATGGTGATCAGCACAGCCCACCAACATAATAGCATGAGATGGTGATCAGCACAGCCCCACCAACATAATAGCATGAGATGGTGATCAGCACAGCCCCACCAACATAATAGCATGAGATGGTGATCAGCACAGCCCCACCAACATAATAGCATGAGATGGTGATCAGCACAGCCCCACCAACATAATAGCATGAGATGGTGATCAGCACAGCCCCACCAACATAATAGCATGAGATGGTGATCAGCACAGCCCCACCAACATAATAGCATGAGATGGTGATCAGCACAGCCCCACCAACATAATAGCATGAGATGGTGATCAGCACAGCCCCACCAACATAATAGCATGAGATGGTGATCAGCACAGCCCACCAACATAATAGCATGAGATGGTGATCAGCACAGCCCCACCAACATAATAGCATGAGATGGTGATCAGCACAGCCCCACCAACATAATAGCATGAGATGGTGATCAGCACAGCCCCACCAACATAATAGCATGAGATGGTGATCAGCACAGCCCCACCAACATAATAGCATGAGATGGTGATCAGCACAGCCCCACCAACATAATAGCATGAGATGGTGATCAGCACAGCCCCACCAACATAATAGCATGAGATGGTGATCAGCACAGCCCCACCAACATAATAGCATGAGATGGTGATCAGCACAGCCCCACCAACATAATAGCATGAGATGGTGATCAGCACAGCCCCACCAACATAATAGCATGAGATGGTGATCAGCACAGCCCCACCAACATAATAGCATGAGATGGTGATCAGCACAGCCCCACCAACATAATAGCATGAGATGGTGATCAGCACAGCCCCACCAACATAATAGCATGAGATGGTGATCAGCACAGCCCACCAACATAATAGCATGAGATGGTGATCAGCACAGCCCCACCAACATAATAGCATGAGATGGTGATCAGCACAGCCCCACCAACATAATAGCATGAGATGGTGATCAGCACAGCCCCACCAACATAATAGCATGAGATGGTGATCAGCACAGCCCCACCAACATAATAGCATGAGATGGTGATCAGCACAGCCCCACCAACATAATAGCATGAGATTGTGATCAGCACATCCCCACCAACATAACAGCATGAGATGGTGATTAGTACAGCCCCCCAACATAATAGCATGAGATGGTGATCAGCACAGCCCCACCAACATAATAGCATGAGATGGTGATTAGCACAGCCCCACCAACATAATAGCATGAGATGGTGATCAGCACAGCCCCACCAACATAATAGCATGAGATGGTGATCAGCACAGCCCCACCAACATAATAGCATGAGATGGTGATCAGCACAGCCCACCAACATAATAGCATGAGATGGTGATCAGCACAGCCCCACCAACATAATAGCATGAGATGGTGATCAGCACAGCCCACCAACATAATAGCATGAGATGGTGATCAGCACAGCCCCACCAACATAATAGCATGAGATGGTGATCAGCACAGCCCCACCAACATAATAGCATGAGATGGTGATCAGCACAGCCCCACCAACATAATAGCATGAGATGGTGATCAGCACAGCCCCACCAACATAATAGCATGAGATGGTGATCAGCACAGCCCCACCAACATAATAGCATGAGATGGTGATCAGCACAGCCCCACCAACATAATAGCATGAGATGGTGATCAGCACAGCCCCACCAACATAATAGCATGAGATGGTGATCAGCACAGCCCACCAACATAATAGCATGAGATGGTGATCAGCACAGCCCCACCAACATAATAGCATGAGATGGTGATCAGCACAGCCCCACCAACATAATAGCATGAGATGGTGATCAGCACAGCCCCACCAACATAATAGCATGAGATGGTGATCAGCACAGCCCACCAACATAACAGCATGAGATGGTGATCAGCACAGCCCCACCAACATAATAGCATGAGATGGTGATCAGCACAGCCCCACCAACATAATAGCATGAGATGGTGATCAGCACAGCCCCACCAACATAATAGCATGAGATGGTGATCAGCACAGCCCCACCAACATAATAGCATGAGATGGTGATCAGCACAGCCCCACCAACATAATAGCATGAGATGGTGATCAGCACAGCCCCACCAACATAATAGCATGAGATGGTGATCAGCACAGCCCACCAACATAATAGCATGAGATGGTGATCAGCACAGCCCCACCAACATAATAGCATGAGATGGTGATCAGCACAGCCCCACCAACATAATAGCATGAGATGGTGATCAGCACAGCCCCACCAACATAATAGCATGAGATGGTGATCAGCACAGCCCCACCAACATAATAGCATGAGATGGTGATCAGCACAGCCCCACCAACATAATAACATGAGATGGTGATCAGCACAGCCCACCAACAAAATAGCATGAGATGGTGATCAGCACAGCCCCACCAACATAATAGCATGAGATGGTGATCAGCACAGCCCACCAACATAATAGCATGAGATGGTGATCAGCACAGCCCCACCAACATAATAGCATGAGATGGTGATCAGCACAGCCCCACCAACATAATAGCATGAGATGGTGATCAGCACAGCCCCACCAACATAATAGCATGAGATGGTGATCAGCACAGCCCACCAACATAATAGCATGAGATGGTGATCAGCACAGCCCCACCAACATAATAGCATGAGATGGTGATCAGCACAGCCCCACCAACATAATAGCATGAGATGGTGATCAGCACAGCCCCACCAACATAATAGCATGAGATGGTGATCAGCACAGCCCCACCAACATAATAGCATGAGATGGTGATCAGCACAGCCCACCAACAAAATAGCATGAGATGGAGATCAGCACAGCCCCACCAACATAATAGCATGAGATGGTGATCAGCACATCCCCCACCAACAAAATAACATGAGATGGTGATCAGCACAGCCCCACCAACATAATAGCATGAGATGGTGATCAGCACAGCCCCACCAACATAATAGCATGAGATGGTGATCAGCACAGCCCCACCAACATAATAGCATGAGATGGTGATCAGCACAGCCCACCAACATAATAGCATGACATGGTGATCAGCACAGCCCACCAACATAATAGCATGAGATGGTGATCAGCACAGCCCCACCAACATAATAGCATGAGATGGTGATCAGCACAGCCCCACCAACATAATAGCATGAGATGGTGATCAGCACAGCCCCACCAACATAATAGCATGAGATGGTGATCAGCACAGCCCACCAACATAATAGCATGAGATGGTGATCAGCACAGCCCCACCAACATAATAGCATGAGATGGTGATCAGCACAGCCCCACCAACATAATAGCATGAGATGGTGATCAGCACAGCCCCACCAACATAATAGCATGAGATGGTGATCAGCACAGCCCCACCAACATAATAGCATGAGATGGTGATCAGCACAGCCCACCAACAAAATAGCATGAGATGGTGATCAGCACAGCCCACCAACATAATAGCATGAGATGGTGATCAGCACAGCCCCACCAACATAATAGCATGAGATGGTGATCAGCACAGCCCCACCAACATAATAGCATGAGATGGTGATCAGCACAGCCCCACCAACATAATAGCATGAGATGGTGATCAGCACAGCCCCACCAACATAATAGCATGAGATGGTGATCAGCACAGCCCACCAACATAATAGCATGAGATGGTGATCAGCACAGCCCCACCAACATAATAGCATGAGATGGTGATCAGCACAGCCCCACCAACATAATAGCATGAGATGGTGATCAGCACAGCCCCACCAACATAATAGCATGAGATGGTGATCAGCACAGCCCACCAACATAATAACATGACATGGTGATCAGCAAAGCCCCACCAACATAATAGCATGAGATGGTGATCAGCACAGCCCCACCAACATAATAGCATGAGATGGTGATCAGCACATGCCCACCAACATAATAGCATGAGATGGTGATCAGCACAGCCCCACCAACATAATAGCATGAGATGGTGATCAGCACAGCCCCACCAACATAATAGCATGAGATGGTGATCAGCACAGCCCCACCAACATAATAGCATGAGATGGTGATCAGCACAGCCCCACCAACATAATAGCATGAGATGGTGATCAGCACAGCCCACCAACATAATAGCATGAGATGGTGATCAGCACAGCCCTACCAACATAATAGCATGAGATGGTGATCAGCACAGCCCCACCAACATAATAGCATGAGATGGTGATCAGCACAGCCCCACCAACATAATAGCATGAGATGGTGATCAGCACAGCCCCACCAACATAATAGCATGAGATGGTGATCAGCACAGCCCCACCAACATAATAGCATGAGATGGTGATCAGCACAGCCCCACCAACATAATAGCATGAGATGGTGATCAGCACAGCCCCACCAACATAATAGCATGAGATGGTGATCAGCACAGCCCCACCAACATAATAGCATGAGATGGTGATCAGCACAGCCCCACCAACATAATAGCATGAGATGGTGATCAGCACAGCCCCACCAACATAATAGCATGAGATGGTGATCAGCACAGCCCCACCAACATAATAGCATGAGATGGTGATCAGCACAGCCCCACCAACATAATAGCATGAGATGGTGATCAGCACAGCCCCACCAACATAATAGCATGAGATGGTGATCAGCACAGCCCCACCAACATAATAGCATGAGATGGTGATCAGCACAGCCCCACCAACATAATAGCATGAGATGGTGATCAGCACAGCCCCACCAACATAATAGCATGAGATGGTGATCAGCACAGCCCCACCAACATAATAGCATGAGATGGTGATCAGCACAGCCCCACCAACATAATAGCATGAGATGGTGATCAGCACAGCCCCACCAACATAATAGCATGAGATGGTGATCAGCACAGCCCCACCAACATAATAGCATGAGATGGTGATCAGCACAGCCCCACCAACATAATAGCATGAGATGGTGATCAGCACAGCCCCACCAACATAATAGCATGAGATGGTGATCAGCACAGCCCACCAACATAATAGCATGAGATGGTGATCAGCACAGCCCCACCAACATAATAGCATGAGATGGTGATCAGCACAGCCCCACCAACATAATAGCATGAGATGGTGATCAGCACAGCCCACCAACATAATAGCATGAGATGGTGATCAGCACAGCCCCACCAACATAATAGCATGAGATGGTGATCAGCACAGCCCCACCAACATAATAGCATGAGATGGTGATTGGCACAGCCCCACCAACATAATAGCATGAGATGGTGATCAGCACAGCCCCACCAACATAATAGCATGAGATGGTGATCAGCACAGCCCCACCAACATAATAGCATGAGATGGTGATCAGCACAGCCCACCAACATAATAGCATGAGATGGTGATCAGCACAGCCCCACCAACATAATAGCATGAGATGGTGATCAGCACAGCCCCACCAACATAATAGCATGAGATGGTGATCAGCACAGCCCCACCAACATAATAGCATGAGATGGTGATCAGCACAGCCCCACCAACATAATAGCATGAGATGGTGATCAGCACAGCCCCACCAACATAATAGCATGAGATGGTGATTAGTTCAGCCCCATGAACATAATAGCATGAGATAGTGATCAGCACAGCCCCACCAACATAATAGCATGAGATGGTGATCAGCACAGCCCACCAACATAATAGCATGAGATGGTGATCAGCACAGCCCCACCAACATAATAGCATGAGATGGTGATCAGCACAGCCCCACCAACATAATAGCATGAGATGGTGATCAGCACAGCCCCACCAACATAATAGCATGAGATGGTGATCAGCACAGCCCCACCAACATAATAGCATGAGATGGTGATCAGCACAGCCCCACCAACATAATAGCATGAGATGGTGATCAGCACAGCCCCACCAACATAATAGCATGAGATGGTGATCAGCACAGCCCCACCAACATAATAGCATGAGATGGTGATCAGCACAGCCCCACCAACATAATAGCATGAGATGGTGATCAGCACAGCCCACCAACATAATAGCATGAGATGGTGATCAGCACAGCCCCACCAACATAATAGCATGAGATGGTGATCAGCACAGCCCCACCAACATAATAGCATGAGATGGTGATCAGCACAGCCCCACCAACATAATAGCATGAGATGGTGATCAGCACAGCCCCACCAACATAATAGCATGAGATGGTGATCAGCACAGCCCCACCAACATAATAGCATGAGATGGTGATCAGCACAGCCCCACCAACATAATAGCATGAGATGGTGATCAGCACAGCCCCACCAACATAATAGCATGAGATGGTGATCAGCACAGCCCCACCAACATAATAGCATGAGATGGTGATCAGCACAGCCCCACCAACATAATAGCATGACATGGTGATCAGCACAGCCCCACCAACATAATAGCATGAGATGGTGATCAGCACAGCCCCACCAACATAATAGCATGAGATGGTGATCAGCACAGCCCCATCAACATAATAGCATGAGATGGTGATCAGCACAGCCCCACCAACATAACAGCATGAGATGGTGATCAGCACAGGCTCACCAACATAATAGCATGAGATGGTGATCAGCACAGCCTCACCAACATGATAGCATGAGATGTTGTTCAGCACAGCCCCACCAACAAAATAGCATGAGATGGTGGTCAGCACAGCCCCACCAACATAATAGCATGAGATGGTGATCAGCACAGCCCCACCAACATAATAGCATGCGATGGTGGTCAGCACAGCCCCACCAACATAATAACATGAGATGGTAATTGGTATAGCTCTTCCAATAAGAAATCATGAGATTGTGAACAGTATACCTTCCACCAATAAAATAACATGTGCAGGTGATAAGTACACACCCATCAACAAAAAATGTACATAGATCAGCAACCTGTTTTATTAACAACAAACATGAATGTTAGTCCTCTTTGCACACCACTCGACTTCTTTAATCCAGAATTCTGGAATCAAATGAGCTACATTTTTAAATATTACTGTAGTTCATTTTTGAAAAGTGAACACAACTGCTTTGGCATCAGGGTGCATCAATTCACTTAACAATTTTACTTGGAGTGGTGAAAATTAGTAAGTTCAGCAAAATCATGGGCAGTGGGCACATTTTTACTAGACAATGACTCCATGGTCCATTCTGCTATTGTTAGTATCAGGCATAACTGTCCGTATTCTTGTTTTTACAAATACTGCCTATTTCAGAGCATATTTGTAGTTGCAGGAAGGCAGAGTAGTTTTGAATTTGATGTTTGTTACAATGGAATACCCTGGAAGGGTATGCAATGGAAATTATAAATCTTAAATAACATTAAGCAACTGCACACTAAGGTTAGTATGTAAAATAACAATAATATTAACTGGAGAAGCTTACACTTTGACCATTCTGTGGTATAACGTGCAACTTAAGGAACTTTATAATAATTAGTTTGTGCATACTTAGCATTACCATGATTTAGGTAGCAGTTAATAATGGCCCTTTAATTGGGAGGTGACATCACTGCAGTGCATCTAGCAGCATGGATGGGGTAGTGTTGTATGAACCACCTGTGCAAACAGTGTGTCCCAATATTAAATATCACAAAACTTCAGATGGATTTTAGATATATTAAACAAAAAAAAACACACAACTCCTAAGGAACATGGCATTTATTGCACAAAAATACAGCACCTATGTGCCTGGAAAATATTTAAAAATCAACACAAAATAACATACGAAATGATGAAATGAAAGAAACAAGAAATTCTGTCTACTAAAGATTGAGCCTTAATTCACTCATGTGATTTATACAGAGGTAATAGCAGAAAGATCATAAAATTCAGTGAAGGACTGATTCCTCCCCAGGACATATAAAAGTCTTCAATGTGTAATATGTTGTAATGGCCCATGAGATATATATAAGGGGTCATTTGCATATATCACATGGACCTCCACTACAGGAGATTTAAGGTTTTACACAACAAAGACTCTACCTTGGCAGCATCTGTTCTGCAGTTTTTATTGAATGGTTTGTCTGTGTAACCATTATACCCTTTAGTTGGATGCTGTTTGTGAGATTTTGCTAGTACCTTAATGTTTATGTGCATTAGACTGTGTTTTAATCCCTGTGTTTCTAAAGTATTGCTAAACAATCCATTTATGCTGCTGAAGAGTATGCAAAAAGTTCCAAATATGGTGTATTGACAGCTAATGAGGCTTTTTTATTTAGCCTGAATGTGCTCATAGTCATTCATATTCCAAAGCCGTGTGGCTAAAACAGAGCCATGTTCTTAAGGTTGTATTTCAGTATATCCTGTGGGCCACCAATTATATCAGTTTTAAAGTATTATATAGTAAATGTTTCAGCTTAGCAGTTTTTACCTAGTCTAGGTTGATAATAGATATACAATCTATCACTTGCCTAGGTAAGAAACAACCCTATTGCTTAGATCTGTTATGTTATATTCTCCTAAGATGTGGCCATGGTGTAAATACACTTGTTCTGTATCACTTTGGTACTCATTTCATCAGGGGAGGGGTTGCTGGCTGACTACATTAGAAGTATCAGGTTAAGTTTAGTTTTCTTATTTAGCCTCAATTTTGTGGAACAGGAATCCTCTCCATTCTGAAAGAACGAACCCTTTGAGGTCACTAAAGTTACATATTCTCAGGGTGTTATACCTGGACCATGGAAGAGCAACAGCTGTAATTTCTTTCTAAAAGCTGATGCTGCAAGTGAATGAAAAAAAAAGTCCCGAAAAACAAGAGGACAAAAAAAAAATTCTTGTTTTTTGCAGGGGACAAGCCTCTCCAAACTTTTATATATCAACTCTGAGGTCACACCAACTTGAAGAAGGATGAAATCTCCTTAGAATTTGAATCACTGCCGGCCACTGCCAGCACACAATTAGAAATTGCTCCAGCAATCATTTACTTATGCCATTTGTCTTTGTTCCTGCAAGCTACCGAAGATTGAAGAATTTCTCCTTAAGATTGTGTAGGGAGACCTTATATTACATATTTCTCTTACGGTTATGCCTGCTTCATTTTATTCATCCATTTTTTTCTGCTTTTTACTTTTTGTTATTTTGTTTTAATATGCTTAGTATTTAGGTATCTGAATATTGTTAATAGACAGAGAAATAAACTAGT
>NC_056731.1:1737973199-1738130699 GCF_019279795.1 Protopterus annectens | reverse complement strand
TGAACCTAATCCAAACCAAAACAAAGTTCATTCACTCAAGCACACAAACTCAAAGGACTACTGTAAGATAGATGCCAATAACCTATGCTTGAAGCATGAAAGTAAGAACTGGTATTTACCCTGCAGTGATCCTTTGAGTTTGTAAGCTTGCATGCTGGAACTTTGCTTTGTTTTTTATTATTGTGCTGGTTTCCTAGCACAAATCAGATATCCAAATGCTGCATCCAGAACTGACCTTTGCACATGCTATTCTGTCTATGAATACATCTTAAAAAATACAAACAAAAAAAAAACACTATGGCCAGAAGCTGTAAAAATATTTTATGTTACATTGATGTTCACTGCTATGTTATTGTTCTTGTGACACTTAAAATAATTATTAATTTTTATTTTGTTGTAACTTAAAATGCCCTGATGGCACAGACATACTGACATCATTTTGTTTTTTCAACTGGGTTCCTTTTTCCATATGATACAATATGAGTCCTAAGAAGATGAGATTATGTCATCCTGCTCTCTTATGCCAACTCTTACTTACATTTACTTAGATTGGCAGAACTCAGGATTACTGCAAACTTTGAAAATCTTGGGGCAGTGTTTAAAATGTTGGTCTGGTAACATTCTCTGTCTCTCTGTTTTCATGTTTTAACAAACTACAGTAATCAATTTCTTCTGATGCTGTAAAAGTATGTTTATTTTTACTTTTTTGAAAATTACTTAGCTCAGTAAATCACACTGTTTCTGTAACTGCTAAAATATTTACTCTGGGACTTCAAAGTAAAAAAAAAGTTGTGAAATTTCTAGAGGCTTAATAGGCTATGGAACCAGGGAAGGGAAAGAAAGCAGCTGCAAATCTCAGTACACAGTAAAAGAACTGTAAAGTCAAACAAATATTGATAGGTTTAGAATCCCAATGGGAGGGAAAAAAGAAAGCTAAAAATACTTTGCTGCATGGTATTTTTTCTTGTCAAAAACTTAAAATGTGGTGGATACAATCATGTAAGGACCATAGCAAAATCCTAAGAAAGTGTCATGAAATTTCATTCACTCCAAACATGTGTCAAGATTCAGAGGAAGTACTGCTGATGGAGCTATTTGAGCATTGCTGTAATACCCGATAGTGTAACAGAGATATTCTGCAAGTCAGAGTCATGATAAATCTGAATGTACAACATTTCATTAGTGCCTCATTATCATTGTCTCTGAGTTGAACAGATTACTCCTGCCAGCCCATGCAATGCAGCTTCGCAGGCATCTTCACACACATACACACACACACACACACACACACACACACACACACACACACACACACACACACACACACACACACACACACACACAAATGGTCATGCACACTCACACACATTCAGAGATACACGCAAACATCCAGACAGGTACTATCCTGCATCTACAGCCATGTTCATACAGACACATATGCACGCACACACACACACACACACACACACACACACACACACACACACACACACACACACACACACACACACACACACGTGGCTTTGCAGTACTTACTTCCCACAGTGCAACCAGCCCTGATCCTTTCACTCAAGTGAATGTGTGTACATTATCGAATGACAGCATACACTTTTTCTGCTTCACTCTCCAAGGCATGGTAGGGCTATTCTGTGAAGCCTCTGCCACACTATTCAGATACTGACAATATTTCCAGAACAGAGCATATGGCTAATTAACATTAGTCATGCATCTGGACTGCTGCATTTGCATGCAGCTTCAGCAGTGAGACTGCTGCCTTTGGTACAGGCTGCTGCTTTCTTATTGCTGCAGCAGTGCAATGGTCATTCTTTGAAGTCTAATGCACTGCACAGCCCTCTTTTGAATGGGATTGCACAGTCCATTTAGACGTTTCTTTGTCCCAGGGATAGTGTACACTGAGGAGACTAAATAGGTTAGGAATGTCTCAAACAGGAAGAATATCTAAGTCATGTCTTTTATGGCAACATTTTGAAGGGAGGAAAATGCACTCCAGAAATAGGAAAACTTTTGTGTATGGTATAGTTGCCCTGTAACACCTGTCCAGTTCTCTGAACTCACAAGTGCCAAGTCAAAGACTGCCATTTCTTAGAATATTTTATTTTGTCTGAGGTGTGGCAATCTTGGAGTTAGTACATATAAGTTTTGGGAATATGGAGGACATGCCCAACATCAGGGGATGCAAGGGGGGGGGGGGGCTAGCAAGAAAGGAGTTTAAAGAAAAAGAACAATGTTTAATATCCAGTCTGCTCCTGTATTATTAGTATTTTTTGAGTGTTTCAGTACTCAGTAGGAAGCCACCATTCCATCCTAATGACTAAGAATTTTAAGCTGACTGATTTTTTTAGTTAGGAACTGCTGATGTCTCCAAGTTTGAGTTATACGCTTAGACAAATAAATGCCAAGAGGAATTATATTTAGTAATGGGTCTGATTAAGTATTACTAAAGGGGACTAGGACTTCTTTAGATGTAGAAGAGATGCCTTTGGAACTTAAATGATCCAGATAGAAGACTTTCCTAAATACTGTAGTGACATGATGGTCAAACGATAAGGAATTATCAACAAGAGTAACTATTTCTGTTATGACAATGTCTGATTGGAGGGGCGTGCCATTTATCTGGTATAAGGAAATATTTTGATCATCAAAATTAGCTATACTTCATTTTTTCACATTTAATTTGAGACAATTGTCCTTTCACCAGTTGTTGGCATTGTCTAACCCATATTTAAGGAATTGTGAGTCAGTGGAAGATGTGAGTCAATGGAAGATCAAGTGACAACTCTCAGTTTAAAGTCATCCACAGACTTAGATATCCATAGGTCAGGAGTGCTGGCCTGAAGGTCTGAGAAATAGATGCCAAATAAGAGAAGGCCAAACACTGAGCTACATGGTACATGACTGATTTGCTTTCAGAAGTGACACTTGCAACTCTAATCACATGGGTTCTGTCAGAGAACCAGTTAGCTGACTGCTGCACAGCATAAGTTCATAGGTTCATGGTTACATACTAGGATAATTGCTCTGAAGGGTCATTTTAAGCCTAAAAAAATAACCTGAGGTTAGAATTAAACCTTGTATTTTGAAGTGAAGACATTAACTATTATGTCAAACCTACCTCCCTAAGATTATAGCACCCCTGGATGGGATTCAAACCCAAATTCCCTGGCTTAGGAGGCCAGTGTTTTACCCACTATGCCACTGGGGCCTGACATAAGGATTTATATTCAGATTTACAAGTTTGTTAGTAATGTCTGCATGAGCAGTAGTGTTAAAGGTCTTGTCCAGGTCCAGATATGTTGCATGTATTGTGCAATCACTATTCACTTCTTCAGTGACTTTTTTCTAAAGAAATGAATGATGTTATAAATTTGTTTAGATCATCAAGTAATTGAAGGGACCAGATGACATCCCAGGCTATGTACTACATGAACTACAAAAGGAACTGGCACCTCACCTAAGTGTCATGTTTAATCATACCCTCACCTCAGGCTTTGTGCCCACTGAGTGGCGCACAGCTACAGTTATCCAACTCCACAAGGGGGGACCCACCTTGGATCCCTGGAACTAACACCCCATCAGTCTGATGAGCCTGATCTGCAAGGCCATGGAATGTATTATCAAGGAACTTATAAACAAAGACATTGGCAACCTTAAATCACTGGACCCCACCCAGTTTGGGTTTGTGAAAGGCCGATCTTGTCTCTTGAACCTGATTGGCTTTTTCGAATGAGTCTTCAGAGCTGTGGATGAGGGTAAGGCAGTCCAAACAGCCTATCTGGACCTCTCCAAGGTCTTCAATACCATTCCCCATTCTGGAATCATAAATAAACTTATTAAGCTGGGCATTAATCCCGACGCCACTTGATGGGTTGCCAACTGGCTTACTGACAGAACCCACACTGTAAAAGTAGCTGACTCCAAATCCAGCTCCAGACAAGTGACAAGTGGAGTACCTCAGGGTTCAGTCCTGGGACCTCTCTGGTTTGGCATCTACTTCTCTGAAGTACAGGCCAACACTAAGGGACTCTGGCTAACAAAGTTCGCAGATGACAGTAAACTGGGAGACATTACTGAATCCCCAAATGGTGTGGATACTCTACAAAAGGGCCTTACAGAAACAGATGCTTGGTGCCAGATCAATGGGCTCAAGCTCAATGCCAAGAAATGTATATTTATCCCCTTTGGGAAAAAACATATACCCATGAATTACCACATAAGTGGCAGTACACTAAACACCGAAAGTGTGATAAAAGACTTAGGGGCACAGGTGGACAGTGGTCTCACCTTTAATAACCACATCGCCACAACAGTCAGGAAATCCTTCTATGTGGCACACCTCATCACTAAGGGCTTTTCATCCAGAAAAAAGGAGGTCATTGTCCCACTGTACTCATCCCTGATTAGACCCATTATAGAATACAATGCTCCATTTGGTATGTACCTCTCAAGACATCTGCAACAACTGGAAAGACCACAGAAATACCTCACTAAAAGAATCACAGGCCTAATGCAGATGCCCTATGCTGACCGCCTTAAAAAACTCCAGCTCTACTCTGTCACATATCGTCTACTCTGAGGCAATCTCTGCTTAACATACAAGGCCATGTCAAACCCAGAGCTGTTGGACATGCTACACTTAAAGAAATCCCAATCCCTCAGAGCCACATGCTCCAGGGATCTAAACCTTGTCATCACAATAAACAAAACATGCTGGAGGGATAGGTTCCTGACCCAGAGACTCCCCAGACTCTGGAATAGACTGCCCATGCATGTCAAGCAGAGCGCCTCTTTGGCCCTCTTCAAAAGGAACCTTGATGATTGGATGAGAGAAAGGAAATTCACCCCAGGGATCACGTCAGTCACCCTGCTAGACAGGGGTCCAGGGAAGTAAATAGTGCGGGAAGAAATAGCCAAGAAATTGTTATGGCTAGGCTTGTATAGGCCCTAGGGCCGATAGCCTAGTACCAACCTGTGAACCTGTGAACCTGTGAAGAAGGTTTGATTTTGGGAAGCTCCTAAATACAGAGTTATTTGCAGGAGAAGTACTACCAGTGTTGAATTAAATGATCACAGATTTACAGTTTGATTTAACAAGGAAAGGATGCATGGCTAGGCTTAAAAAGGCCCTTGTGGTCATTAGACTAGTATACACCGATGAACCTATGAACATGTGAAAGTATGCAAGAAGTAGCTATATTCATAAAGACAAGGTCAGGGATATTGCAGCCCTTAGTAAAATGTTTAACTAATTGCACAAGTGTGCAGGCATTTATAGATACATTATTAATAACCTCCACACCTCCACACCTCCACTCACCATGCTAGTTTAGTTCAGTATGCAGATGACTCAACATTAATATGTGCAGCCTCAACAATAAATAAGCTCCAAGACATTGCCTAGAAATCTTTCTCCTCTGTAGAAACCTGGCTCAAAGAATCAAACCTCCTACTCAACCCCAAGAAAACTAAGTTAATGTTTTTTACTTCAAAAAGTTGCCAAAATCAAAAACAATCTTTTACCGTAAAGTCAGCAAATAATACTGTCATTGAAACTATAACTCACAGTAAACGTCTAGGCATTATAATAGATGACAATCTGAAACATGACAACCTTATACTGCATACCATTAAATCTACACACTAGAAACTAGGATCCCTTTATAGGACCAATGGATTCCTTACAGATACTGCAAGAAAAACTCTAACCATCACCTTCTTACTGTTGACTCTCTTATATGCCGCTTCTATCCTAACAAATATACAAAATAATCAAAGAAATATACTTGCCTTCTGCTACAATACAATAGTTAAATTTGTCACCAGTCTCCCTCATAGGACCCACTATTGTTTTAGCTTAAAGCAATTAAACTAGCTTAAACTGCACAACAGTCTAAAATATTCTCAGCTGACTACAGCACACGAACTCACTCATCATCCAGAAAAATGCCCTGTACTACAAAACTTATTACTACCCTTCTGTCCAGCAAGGGACCTCTGTTCAAGTAACAAATTCTTATTAGTTACAAATAAGTCAAATAATGTTGTAGGAGACTTGCTCCACTCCCAGTGCATTGCTAAACTCTGGAATAGTATCCCCATGCAAATAAAACTCTCTGACAAACTCAGTAGTTAGTTTTAAACCACTGCTTAAACAACATCTTAACCAATTCTGGTCCTGTACCTGCTCATCACAGGGTTAAAACGTTTTCACTGTACAATACTATCCAAATACTCTCCTTAAACATAATATTCTCAACCTCTTACTGAAATGAAAAATATATATATATACATAACTGATGCCTGTACAATCCACTAAGTTGCACATGTGCTTTCTTTTTAGTAACTTCCACCTCTGTAAAACCTTAGAATGTATATGTACAAATGTACCTACTGTTTGTACATAACTGTATACATAAATAAATAAATAATAGTCTCAAGGAAGCTTTGGGCATGCTGACCTCAGCCAGTATATTGATGGATAGTTGAAGTTGCCTAGTTAGGTTTAATAGGAATTTCAGTTAAGGTGTTATGATAGCTATCATTCTCAGAAGGGGACACCAAGGTTGTTCTATAGCTAGCATTTAAGTAGCAATTAATCTTGTTTAGGGTAAACTGGACATCTAGGAGTTCAAATTTGGTGTCCCATGCAATCTGTCATGAGGTGATGGTATCCTTGACAAATAGAGATACTGCCCCACAACTGCCAGCATGTCTAAAGACATTGTAGGCACTAAACCCAGGAAGAGAGGGGTGCTTTCATTGTTTTGAAACCACAGTTCTATAATTACACATATATGAATGTATTCAAGTTACAGGAGACCCTCACATTCAGGCATTTTTGTTTAGACTCCTGACACAGAATACAACCACAATAATGTGCTCCAAATTAGAATTTACGAGGCTGGAATGTCCAGCAGATGGATTCTGCTAAAAAGGCAGTATGGAGTCACAAAAAGCTTTGTTCAGAATATGAAAGTAAGAGAGGATGAAACCATCCCTGGCAAAACAGGTAGGTTTGTCAACCATCTTGTCCAAAGCTGACACATGCTGGATCCCCCTAGAATGACAACTGCTACATAGCCGAGTATTAAAACCAATCAGCTTGTCTTCACATCTTAGCATCATCCTTCATGATGGCAAAATGCCATTCAAGACCAATGCCTTTCTTGTTTGAGACACATGAACAGCAAGCTCAGTCATATCCTTTTGCATGTCACTCTGGGTAGAGTGCCTAAGGTCATTCACCCCCATGTGGACCACTATCAGGTCATAATTAAATTTGTCAGGCTGGAAGGCCCTGAGAGCCCTTGTTATATCTCAGAACCTGACATTTAAAAGATAGTTAACTGCTGCTGTATTCTTATCCAGCCGGGTAAGGGTGATGTCCGTATGCCTGACAGTAGGGTTACCAATTACTAACAGATTGCTGCATGGAGATGTCTCAATGTACTTCTTTCATTTCCTGCCTCTGCCTGCTGTTTCCAAGTCTATATATTCAAGATGGTGTAGTCTTCTGTCATATAGCTTGTGATGAAGACCGGACACATATTTTGCCCTGCCTCAGTCCTCTGTCCTCACAAAAATTAGATATTTAGAACACTGCACAATGTCCCAGCTGGAGTTTTATCATCTATCTGTTAAGATAGATGTTGCCTTCTTGCTTTCTTCTGCCATTCTTATATATGTCATTGGTCTGCCTGCACTCTTTTTTTTCTTTTGTCACATGCTGCCTGCTTATATTCATATCACATGATGGCAGTACCTTGTGTCCTTTTCAAATTCTATTGTTGCTGTTGCTTCCATTCAAATGTTATACTCCTTTTGCAGGTAAACCCCCTCAATATACATTATTTTGGATTTTTACTGAATTTTAAGCTACCATGCTATGTCCCATTCCTCATATATTATCAAGCTGATTTCATTCTTTCTTCATCTACCTGTGCATCGACTCTATTGTATGTGATTGCATCATTGATAAAAAGACATGCGTACTTTACCTTCTATTACTTCTGCAGTGTTTTTATTTACTTTTTTGTGTAAAAATGTGTACATGCATGTTTGCTGTTCCATTGCAGAGCCCTTTTATAGTGGAGCCTTAAGGAAGACAGATCCAGCCATGGAAAAGTCAAAATCAAAGTCAAAGTAAGCTTTTTTGTCATTTAGACCCACACCTTAGTGCAGGCTACATTAAATTTTGTTGTTTCAAGCTCTGTGTGGAGACAATACATATAAATATAACATATAAATAAAAAAAAAAACATTTGTAACATTTGACATGACACTGGGACATAATTACATTTTTGTATCTCTGTCTATTAGCAGCACTTAGTATTGCACAGGTAGATGTATTGCACAGTTGGGACTTGAGCCTTATGAGACTAGAGCACTTTCAATTGTACTGACTGTAACTTGTTCTTTGAGTTATTGTACAAAAAAGTAAGAAGTTTTCAATGAGCTATGGCACAGGTAAGAAGAACCTAACAGTTTGACTGCACTTTAAGGAAAGTGATTCCCTTCAGACTGTGTGGCCTCTGACTAGGTGACCTGTTGGCCTGCACTTTGACTCAAGTTTAGTAGTGGAAGATAGTGTTCATAAAAAGTATATAGTGTGAATATTATTTCTAAACACTTAGAAATTAGTATACACATAAGACTTTAAAAAGTATTATGACAATAAAGAAAACAGGTATGTGTGAACAGTAATTAAGTGATGGTTGAAGAACTTCACAGTGTCATAATGTATAAATTAACAATAGTCCTATAATTGTACTTATATACTGTCTGATATATGAAATAAGCTAAAACAAGACCAACAGTATCCTATGTATATTGTACTCTGAATTGTTGTTGTTGTTGTGTCTTTCGGCTTTTCCCGATTAGGGGTCACCACAGCGGAACTCCGGTCTGCTAACGATTGGCAGTAGATTTTTTTACGTGCTGAGTTGCCAGCCCTGACGCACAACCTTCAACGAAGGTACGCCCATTCACGCATGTCTCCACACAGAAGACGCTCTAGCTGAGAATCGAACAGGACAACGTCTTACTGTGAGACGACAACGCTACCGCAGCACCACCACCGCAGCTTATATTGCACTCTGAATACACAAGCAAATTCATGACACTAGCATATGTAAAGAACACAAAATTTATAAGCAGTACCCTATTTGTTTTATGCGCAAATATAAGGAAGACACAAATATACAATGCATGGCAATAGAGTAGGTGCATAGGGTAGTCTTGTGAGTATCAGAGATCAGAAAGTATGGTGTACCTGGTTGCAGAAGGAGATTTCATCTACTAAAAATACAGAAGAATCTTGAGTCAAGTAATGCAATATCAGTAGATTTTGAGGGACGGATATCAAGAAAATGGAAATGCATAAAAAAGAAGGAAGTGGGAGTTTGTAAGAAAGACAGGATGGGAAGACAGGAGGACTGTTAACCATAATTTAGGAAGGTGTGAATATGAATAAGAATCTCAGAGAAAGAAAACTGGTATGTGAGAAGACGTGAGGGAGTATGACAGAAACGTAGAAGAGAAAAGCGGGATGAAAATACCTGCAACTTGCAAAGAGTCTGTTAATAGTAAGAGGAAGAAGAAATGCTGAGAGTGAGGAGAAAAGAAGGGATGAACACAATATAAAATATTGGTGGGGTAACACATTAGATGCTACATATGTCATTGAGAAGAGGGACTGTGGAAAATGTTGATAAAAGATGAGATGGAATTTCAACTGAACAGGTGCACATAGTCTGGAAAAGTAGATGGAGACTTGCAAACACTTAGGTTGGTGAAGTGATCCCAGAGCGACAATACTTTGCCAATTGCTAGGAGTGACTTGATAGCCATTTTGAAGCTTTGTTTGCCAACAAATTTCCATATATTAAGGGAAAGTTTATTCCATTATTTTTCTTTGAGTTTCATTGTCTGTTGGGAGATGGACTGATTTCTAATAAGGCGGCACTACTGGACTGAACTGGTCAGGGGTATACCAGGCCAATATCTATATTTATTTTACAGGACCTGTTTCTACCATGACTTAATTTTTATGTAGCCCCCATTGTTTATCTACATTGCTTTTATTTCTGTTAGGCTAGGCTTTTCTGAGATATTTTTCCATACTGACAAAATCTGCTCTCCTGAAAACTAGAACCAGCATTTGTTTGTCAGGCCTGCCATCCAACTGATTGTGAATTTTGCTGTTTGGAGATATTTGTTACCAAATGGCTACCCAATACCAGTTCTAAGATATTCTCTTACTTTGAAAATCATAAAACCAGCTCGGAAACTTTTTTAGCCAAATGATGCCTGCCCTTTGTAGGGTATCAGGAACAGTTTTGCCCTTAAATGTGGCAGTGTCATTCTCATGTTACATTTGGGGCAGCTTACCAAAGGTAATTTTAGCAAGCCTAAATACTGCAAAAAGGATCACTGAAAAGCACTTTTAATGAAACAAAAACTTTTTTTGCAGCAGGAAAGCCTCCCTGTATCCCCCAACATAAGGAGACACCCACAACCTCCCCCAAATTAATGCATATAACCCCATGCTTGCACAGCAGCATGAAAAAGGGCAAAATCAATGAGTATTGCAAAGAGGTTTCAGCTAAACAATTCTTATTGGAATTCACTTAACGAGCTGTTGTACACCTGTCAATTTTTCTTCTTTTTAACCTCATTCATATGTAATTATGCTATCATTTTTGCTAGCTCTTTGTGTGGTCTCTATGGTGGAGGGGCATGAATCCCTAAAAATAACCCAGACAACCTGAGTCAAACTAACACCTTGGGTGCTAGATGAACCGACATATGGGTCAGAAGGGTGACAAGACAGTAAGTCTGCTCTCCTCTCTTCAGTTGGAGGGGAGGAGGAGAAGGGGTTTGCTGGGGAGGCTTGTTGTTACCTATTTATAGTGGAGAACATGAGTACAGGAGATTACCGACTACTAGGTGGGCATATATCTAGAGATGTGGTAGGGTGTACTTCACTAAGTGAAATGATGTGCTCCACTTGCAATGAACTATTGCATGAACACATGCAGTGACATCAAGCCAGCATGTGCTTAAGTATTAGGGCTACCATCATAGCTCACTCTAGCCAGTCAAAAACAATATGAAGGCTTGCCTACCTGTTTGCTACACTGGCCACTCCTGGGGCCCAAATGCTAGCAAAGTCAAGAAGCTCATTCCATATGAAGGGACAAGGCATACCTTCTAAATATCAATAGAGGTGGCCATCAGTCAAACATGAATCCACAGGTCAGGTGGAGGACCTGAAGACAGTGGATGGAAATGCAGACATGTCAGGACAGCAAAGCTAGGCAGGGTTGTGAAGACTGCAAAAAAGCCAATAAATCAATTACCAGCTCTGTGGTGCTGAGCAGAGGGATAAAGCCCTGAGTGTGATCCAGATGAACCCACAGTCAACTAGTAAGCCACACTGCACAGAATCTCAATGAGAAAGGTGAGCGAGTGGCAGACACCAGCTTACCAATGCTGGTGAGGGACACAGACAGGCTTACTGTATGACTGATGTGTCAGTGGCGGCAGATATTCTAGCATGCTGCTGAAGTGCTAAGATGTGTATGTGTATCAAGATGTATATCAATACAGTAGCTACAAATATACAAGTGTCAAGGCTGAAAATGTCATTGTAATACTATAGTGGGTGTCCACAAGCAACAGGCTTGCATGGGGGTAACAGGTTAGAGCTAAGCATAGCACTAATTGCTGCCAGGATGATGGCCTCCCACATCTGTCTTCACTGAAAGAAGAATGACTGGGTCAGATGTGTCAGCACGGTTTGGTGGCAATGGGGAAAAAAGGACAGAGGAAAGATCTTCCATCAGTAATACTGTCAATTTATCTGTCATATTATGCATATGTTCTCCTATTCTCTTATAATTTGAATCATCATGAGGAGATACTCTGTACAGAGCCACTGCATGGATAATGATGCCAATCTAGACACCGGTGAGACTCATGCTACTTGAATTATTCCAGCCTTACTCATTCAATCTATTGTTTTGATATCTTATTTTATATATATCAGGATACAGCTCTTCCCCCTTGCTTTACTTTACCCACTCTGTCTTTGGCAAAATATAAAGACATTGTCTCTTCCCTGAAAGCCACAACATCAAATAGTTTATTATCTAGATTATAGACACTGGTACTCATTATCTTCCATATTTCATTTAATTTTGTCCATCTTTGTCTCAATCATGTTTATACTGAAATGTATTTCTTTCCATTTACTATTGATCATGTATATTAGCTTGCCTATTGGCTTGTATATCATTAACTTTTATGGCAACCTGAAGGAAGAGACAAGAATTTCCCTGCTAAATTTTTGTGTCTCCCCTCTTAGGTTGGATTTGATCAGAATCAGAATTACATTTATTAGCCAAGTATGTATGCATGCAAGAAATTTGTCTCCGGTTTCAGTGACTCTCTAAGTATGAATTACATAAATGACATGCATACAACTACTAAGAACAAGGCAAACGACATACATGCAACTATTATGAACAAAACAAAAAAGTAAATATACATATACATATTCATGTACACATATGGATGAGCTGATAATAACCGTAACAATAATTACATATCCTCAGCTCTCTTCTTGGATCTATCCAAGGCATTCAACATGGTCGATCACCAACTTTTGATTGACACCCTGCAAACTTTTGGCCTAGACTATAAGCCCTTCAGTGGTTTACATCCTTCCTCAGTGGGAGGCAGCAAGCTGTTCTCTGGCAGAACAAGCTCTCTAACCTGTTACCAAATACGTTTGGAGTACCACAAGGCTCCATACTAGGGCCCCTACTGTTTTCCATCTTTATTAATGACCTACATACTGTCATCCCAAATGTCACCTGCATTCAATACGCTGATGACTCCACCCTGGTCTGCTCAGCTACATCTCCCTCAGACTTGAGGTCTGCTACCCAGTCCACATTCAATACTGTGGAAAACTGGCTCACTGATCGGAGATTGTTATTAAACCCCAAAAAAACTAAAATGCTACTTTTCTCACCAACACATAGGTCTACTGCTTTTACCTTCACTATAAATGCAAAAGATGGCAAAATAATCTCCCCTGACCCCTCTACAAAACTACTAGGTGTCATCATTGACAACAACCTAAAATTTGACCTACAAGTAAATCAAACTATCAAGACCATCAATAAAAAACTTGGGTCTCTGTATAGAATAAAAGCCTTCCTAACCCCTCCAGACAAGATTGCTATAGCTCGCTCTCATCTACTTTTTACACTGCTATACGCTTCCCCCTTCTTTCCAATCTAAACAAGACTGTGCTCAACAGACTGTCAACCTGTTATAATCACATTGCCAGATTTGCCACTGGCCTGCCTTTTAGAACACACCACTGTATCAACCTCAAACAGCTTGGGTGGCTTGAACTACCCAATCTAATCCAATACAACCTTCTGATTATGGCCAATAAAATTCTCTATAATCCAAATAATACACCAGCTCGTAGAAACATAATCATCCCCCATACCAATCCAAGATTGCTTCGATCCTCAAATAAACTATTAATTCAATCCATCAAAACTAACAATGCAGCTAGTAATGCCCTATTTGCAAACTCTACAAGTAGAGTCTGGAACCTTCTTCCAGCTGACATCACAATGCTGTCCTCCATAGACCAGTTTAAAACCAAACTTAAACAACAACTGGCACTAAACTGGCTTTGCCAATGTAATAAGCCTGGCTAACTCTAATTAAGAAATGTTAAATAAACTAGTAATCTAGTTACTGTCTATTTGTTCCCCAGGCTGTAAACAGGGGTAACCTTTAACATGTGAACTTGTCTATTCATGATTGTCTATGTATTCTTTGTAAATATGTCTATATTGTTTCAACACTATCTATTTACCTGTAGATTTTATTTTGTAATTGATTTTGTAATGATTTTTTATTGTATCTTTTTATGCTGGAGCTTTTCTCCCCGGGCCTCTGCTGAAAATGGACATGTATCCAGTCGGACTATCTCAGTCATCAAATGTAAAATAAATAAATAAAATAATAAATATAAAGTACAAATTGCAACTCAGTGCAAGAAATACTGAAATAAACTCTGAAAGAAACAAGTATTACAATATGTAAACAATACTGCAGAATCCTCGTGGTCTTCAGAAAAAGAATATCCTTGTTAACTGTTTATGAACTTGATGGCCTGTGGAAAAAAAAAACTGTTCTTATATCTGCTTGTTTTAATACGTATTAATCTATAACACCTGGCTGATGGTAATAGTTCAAAAAGATGGTGGCCTGGATGTGAAGGGTGGGTGATGATCTTCCCTGTCCTTTTCATAACTCTAGAATAGTACAGGTCCTGTAAGGAGGGCAAACTAGCACCGATTATATTTTCGGCAGACCTAACTATTCAATGTAACCTATTTTTGTCATGATTAGACAGAGATCCAAACCATACTGTTATGGATGAGCTGAAAACAGACCCAATGACTGCTGTAAAGAACTGAATCAACAGTTCCTGTGGGAGGTCAAACTTCCTCAGCTGTCACAGAAAGTACATTTACTGTTGTGCCTTTTTTATGATGGACCCTACATTGGTCTCCTACTTCAAGTCACAGGAGATTATAGATTCAAAAAACTTGATGAATTCCACAACTGACATAGCAGTATTAAATGTAAAGAAGGGGGATAATATTGTAGTACCACTCCTAAAGTCCACTGTCATCCCCACAGATTTAAGACTGTTCATTTTCAGATTAGTCTGACTATACCAAAGGGCCAGATGGTCAATCTCCCATCTGTATGCAGACTCATCACCATTCCCGATGAGCTCGATGATAGTTGCATTGTCTGTATATTTAATAAGTTTGACAGAGGGGTCCTTAGAGGTACAGTCATTAGTGTAGATGGAGAATAGTAGTGGGGATAGCACACATCCCTGGGGGGCACCTGTACTGATCGTGTGATAGCTAGATGTAAATTTCCCCAATTTCACCTGCTGTTTCCTATTGGCTACAAACTTGCTGAGCCATTGGGAGGTTTAAGCAGGAATGGGAAGCTGGGAGAGTTTCAAGGGAAGAAGTTCTGGAATCATTGTATTAAATGCAGAGCTGAAGTTCACAAACAGAATCCGTGCATATGTCCTTGCTTATTTGATGATTATATTGCTGCATCCATGAGTGATAAATCTGATTTTGAGAGATTAAGACATTTGGAGGAATCTGAGAATCTTGTCCACTATATGTTCAGCAAATTGTCTTTCAGCTTTTGATATCTATTCACTTTCTACTGTACTTTCTGTTTTCATTGTACATTCTGTTCATATCTAATGACATCATAACACATACACAATGATTCTTAAAATACTACAATGTCGGTTTAACAACCATCAGCTATAACACAACATGCAATAAATATTTCTGCAAACTATTGCTGTTATAATTTATTGTCTTTCTTCATGCTGCTATGCTCTCTGAGTTTATTGTGGACAGTAATAGCATGTACAGTACTGCTGTTCAATGCTATATTTTGTTTCGTGTCTGTTAAAGTCCCATTAAAAAGAAAAATTACAAAAACGGTTGGTTAACTCCACCAAGTCACTCCTATTTTTATTACATCATCGATATTATGTCATTAAATATAAACAGTGAGTACAATACTCAGTGAAAAGTTTCAGTAGCTTTTTGAATGAATTGTTGGAAAAAGCAATATGTTCCAGGAAGAAGTAAAATTGCTTGCTGATATTATTTTAGTATATTGCTGTTTTCTTGGCCTTTTCTAAGCACTGATTGAGGAATCAGTTCAGAAATCACTGTTTTATGGATTAATTTCAGCACATATGTTGCGAGAGAGCAAGCCAATCCTTTCTGCAGCATAGCGTGGCATCCCAGCAGATGAAGTCTAACTATCCTTGCTGGAAACATTTTCACTTAATTTCATGTCCAGATATTTTCCAACATATATTAACTGTTCATTTGGAAGCTGGTTTTTTACAGGTGTTAACACTTCCAGATGCTGTTAACATTTTGAAGCAATTTAATACAGTTTTGCCTGCCAAAATAAGCCTGAATATTTCTATAAAATGATGGGTATCTGTTGCCAAATCTTAGATAATGGTACATTTTGAGACATATTTGACAGCTATTTCTTTATGTTAATGCATGTGTTTAAAAAGCACATTTCTTCACTAAAATTAATGTGAAAGGTAGTTTGCCAAGTTGTCGTTAATCCACAAGGCATATCCTTCTGCAATGTAACTCTTATACTGCACTGTTTCCATGTTTACTTAATAAAATCACATATTTTCATGGATTAAGAATGTTTTGTGATAATCTACCAGTTTTATAACCTACCAGTCCTCAGATAAAACCATATTTGTTATTGATGACTGTGAAAATCTGATAGAATAATAACCATTTCTAGTGAACACTGACTCTGGAAAAGCTTTAGGCACAAAAGTATTAATATTAAAGATAATACAGGGTTTACTACACAAGATTATGACTGTGTGGCCAGGCATAACAGGGTTAATTTTGTTTTATAACTGCATTGAATCCAATTCAGCTTGAGAGGAAAGACTGAGAGATGAATTTAATACAACAAGAAATAAAAGTGCACTATATTGCAACTTGCAACATGACTGCTTTGTTTTTTGTGCTTTTCCTGTATTATTTTAGAAAAGATGTTCACAGTCCTTCATGGAGAAAAACATGGTGTTGAGTTTTAAGTTACATAATGAAAATGCAAACCTTTTCTTAAACAAATCCAGTCATTGTTTAAGTATACCATAAAAAAATCAGTTTGTTATGGCTGGCTGAGGGGTAGGCTGCAACATCCATTTCTACTGCCTACAGGGCCTCTTGACTGCTAAAGGGTGTTGCCATCAAAGGGTACATTTTGTTGGTTGGGGACTGTTTTAAAACCATTAAGATGGTTGTTAATTCCATTTCATTAGTTGTTCATTTGCTGAAGATAACTATTTAATAGTCTAATTTAACTTTTTTGGGGGAGTGTTCTTGTATGGAGGTGCATTATTTTTCTCTACAACTAGTAATGTCTTTCGGCTTTTCCCAGTTAGGGGTCACCACAGCGGAACTCCGGTCCGCTAATGATTGGCAGTGGATTTTTACGATGCCAAGTTGCCAGCCTGATGCCCAATCTTCAAGGAAGGCACACCCATTCACGGTTGCACCTACCTGCATGTCTTTAACATCACTTGACCGTTGGGACGACATGCAGACTTCACACAGGAGATGCTCCAGCCGAGAATCGAACAGGAGAACCTCTTGCTGTGAGGCGGCAATGCCAACCACTGCATTATTTTTCTCTACAACTATAGAACCTAAATGCTATTATGGTATTGAGTATAAATGCATTTTATTTATGGACTCTACAGTGATTTTGAGAATCTAAAGTATAACAGATCACATTGGTGAAGTATAAATCCTTTCAGGAATACTACAATATTTAAGCCTAGGAACAGAGTAACAACACTAAACTATAAGCAGTGAGATTTCTGCTTTGCAAAGGGAACTGGCATTCCACAATTCCACAATATTTATTTTATTTCAAAAAATGGTGTATAAGTGTACAGCAGGGGGGTTTGAGGGGTGGTACAACTTCCCTTAGAATGCAATACTGCCAGTATTATAGTTAGATTTGTTACATTATGTTAGGCATGAAAAATTATGTGTGTGTGTGTGTGTGTGTGTGTGTGTGTGTGTGTGTGTGTGTGTGTGTGTGTGTGTGTGTGTGTGTGTGTGTATGTGTGTGTGTATGTGTGTTTTCATAACCATGAATACCAGGATTTCAAGTTCCACCTGAATTTGCCAACATTAGCCAAAACTGGAATTTGAATTTTGTGTTTGTACTGGGGTGAAAGTCTCACTCCAAACCCCATGGGGGGAGGTCTTTGTTCCTATACCCTTTTATTTAATATAATAAGCTTAGAAGGTGCTGTTGCCACACCTTAGGTAAAGGGAAATTTCCTGTGAAAAGACCTTATTTAGAAAAAGAGTTCGTTTTCATGCTTTGTGATGATTTTGAAAGTGTTTCGTACACTCCAAGTGTACTTCCAGTTCACACTTATTGGATTAGTAAACAATCTAAGTATAAACAGCAGGGTACTCAGATATTTGAACATTTAAAAAGTAAAATGCAATTACTATAAAGTACACAAAAAGAAATATCAAACAAATCAGAGAAACTTCAGATCTCCATACATTCAGTTGGGCAAGAAATGGCCTGATGAAATAAAACAACATTACTAGGTAGACCAGACATCATTAATTAAATGAAAGGCATATTTTTAACTATGGAAGCCTGAGTGGGAGAATGCTTAGAGATTGTGGTGGTACATTTGTTTGTTTGGAAACTAATGTGATAACAGTGTGGGTACCGTTCAGATCACTCTACAGTCTCATTTATTATAAAACATTTATATAGATAGATAATAACAAATATTGTTTTGCTACTGTCTTTCTTTAGAGGTTTTTATGCTGAATGTGATTGGTAACAGCTAGGGCTGGCTTTAGGAGAAAAGGCATCTTAAGAGAAAAGGTCCATGGCCCATCACACTTTTGTCCCTCCAACACATCGTACATCGCACATCACAGAGTGATCCCCTAGTCCCCCATCACTGCCTTCCCACATTATCCAGATTACATTTATTTTTTTTTTTTACCTTTTCTTATTTTGTCCTACCCTACAGCATTTTCCTCCATCTTCCATCACATTCTAACTAATCCAGAATGTAATATATAACTGTGGAGGAAATAGCTGAATTGAGAAAGAGATCTAGGAACATAGCCATGAAGGTTCCAATGTGCATGTTAGATTTTTTCCAACCTTATTGATCCAAAGATGGCCTGAACAAAAATCATGATTATGGTAAGGAATTCAGTCTTACTCTCTGACTTTGCTTATTTTCTGGACCATAGCAACACCCCAGAACTAGCCAAGAATGCATTGTAAATACTATGGAATAAATAATCAAATTAAGCTGGGTCTTATAGGTTCATAGGTTGGTACTAGGCTATCGGCCCCAGGGCCTATACAATCCTAGCCATAACAATTCCCTGGCTATTTCTTCCCACAGTATTTACTTCCCTGGACCCCTGTCTAGCAGGGTGACTGATGTGATCCCCGGGGTGAATTTCCTATCTCCCATCCAATCATCAAGGTTACTTTTCAAGATGGCCAAAGAGGCACTCTGCTTGATATGTATGGACAGTCTATTCCAGAGTCTGAGGAGTCTTTGGGCCAGGAACCTATCCCTCCAGCATGTTTTGTTCATTGTGATGAGAAGGTTTAGATCCCTGGAGCATGTGTCTCTGAGGGATTGGGATTTCTTTAAGTGTAGCATGTCCAACAGCTCTGGGTTTGACATGGCCTTGTATGTTAAGCAGAGATTGCCTCTGACTAGATGATATGCGAGAGAGTATAGGTGGAGTTTTTTTAGATGGTCAGCATAGGGCATCTGCTTTAGGCCTGTGATTCTTTTAGTAAGGTATTTCTGTGGCCTTTCCAGTTGTTGCAGATGTCTTGAGAGGTACATACCAAATGGGGCATTGTATTCTATAATGGGTCTAATGAGGGATGAGTACAGTGGGACAATAACCTCCTTTTTTCTGGATGAAAAGTCCTTAGTGATGAGGTGTGCCACATAGAAAGTTTTCCTGACTGTTGTGGTGATGTGATTATCGAAGGTGAGACCACTGTCCACCTGTGTCCCTAAGTCTCTTACCACACTTTCGGTGTTTAGTGTACTGCCACCTATGTGGTAATTTATAGAATGTCTCCTCATCCATACCTCCAAAAGACAGCCACCTTCTGTGTACCACTCTGACATCAGACTTAGAAAAAACTGAAAGAAGACAGAGAATACACTAACATTTTCAATCAACTGCTCTAAGATATATATAAACAGCATGCCTCCTTATCCCTACCCCCAAAAGAGATCCACTTGTATATGCATCTAATGTCTAATTGCAAGGAAAGTGTAAAATAATGATTACAGTAACATGTTCCAACGTGTTGCTCCTAAACAGTATGCTTCCCTAAGATAAGCAATAATAACTGTAGAATAGTGTGTATGTTGTATCTTTAAGAAGCATTTCAAGGTCGGCAGGTGCATATAAATAGCCAGCACGTGCTAGCTTCAGTGCCATTTTGTCAGTGCAGCCAGAGAGTGAGCATGTATGAGTGTAACAGCTAATTTGTTTATAAGTTTATCTAAGTTAAAGTTATTACACTTGGCAGTATGCGGTGCTACATTCTCAGTCTTCAGTAGAGAACTGCGTTGGGAAAAACACAATTTATGCCGTAATTTATTTATTTATTTATTCTGTCTAGTCTTTGGTGCCTTAGACCAAATTATCTGTTGTGTTTAGCTATAAATTTGCTGCATTTGAGTGTTAACTATAATGTACAGTGAAGTTTATTGTGATGTGAGCCTATACATTATTTAGTTATCATATATTAAGCTCTACACATTGTTTCCACTGATATTTGAATAATATTTTGCCTCTAGAGACATGAGAGATATATACATATACACAGAGATAGTCCTTAGTCATTTCATTCATAGTTTTATATTAGATACATGTTTTTAATATTATTATTATTTTTAACACTACAGACATTACAGCTTTTACACATATTAAGTTTTATATGTTTTGTGCATTGTTGGTGTGTACACATATGCACGTGTGTTTTTAACTTGTTTTTATCTTGGCTTAAAGCATATTACTTCCAGGTTGACTTTAATATGTGCTGGTGATTAATTATGAGTTTTAAGTACCTAGCAACCTGAAAATGCCTCTTTCATTGATTGGATGCATTACTGAGTTTGTACTATAAGTAGCTAGTGCTTTACTCTGTTTTTTGATCTGAAGAAGCTATATGTGAAAGCGCTCATCTGTGTGTTTTATTCTTTACATTAAACTACAATTTGGATCTACATCTGCTGTGTACCACTGGTTGTAGTTCTCATTTTTACTTCTTGTATTTGTTAAAACTATTATCAGAAAAGCGCATAAGGGGTTTGGAATTTCTTCAGAATTGCAAAACAAGCATGTTTAAAGCAAAATGGGCATGTTTAGAGCAAATTGAGCAGAAGAAAAGTATAATGGGCATGGAAAAAGATTACACGAGCAAAACAGATATAATCAAGGGCAAAATGGGCACATTAAGCATAAATAAAGTAAGGAGATAGCATTTTTTTGGCAAAGTATTATGTTTTGGCATAACTACTATTTCACATTCTATTCATGGCATAACTAGAGTTATTTGAAGTATCTCAAAGTGTGTAAAAGTGCTTACAGTATGCATATTACTGTGCATTTATTTTGAAGAGTTTATTCGTGTGAAAGTTGCAACTTTTTCATAAAGTACAGTCAAAATACAGCCATTTCGAAAAGTTTCTTGTGCTGGGTGTGTCTATTCACAAAGTGTCGCCATTACGTAGTGTTTCTTGCACTGTAAAGAGTTATTTAGTAAAGTACAGCTATTTTGGGGTAGTTTTAGTGTGTTGTGTACTAGTTTATTTGCAAAGTACTGTTACTTTGAAATGTTTCTTTCTCTGAGCTTATTCTGCCCAATTCATTCACACAGTGCAGTTATTTTGAAATGTTTCTTACAAAAAGTGACTTTTACAGTACAGTAATTTCAAGAGTATTACAGTGCCCAAGAGTGTTAGTTCGCAAAGTTTCTTACACTGATAAGAGGTAATGTCTTACAGTACAGTGATTTCAAGAGTTATTACAGTACCCGGAAGACTTATTTCCCAAAGTTCAGTTATTCAGAGGCTTGTTGTTCTATTTGTCATAGTTACAAATACTGGGATACATTTCTGGCATATGTGTATGTGTGTGTGTTGGTGCATACTTGCAAAAGCCTTCACTGGTATATGTTAATATGGCAGATGGATTTTAAAATACATCACATTGGTGTTTGATCAGAATATTGAAGAGAACTGGAGAATATTTGAGCAAGAGTATGATGTTTTTATACAAGCAGCTTATTTTGAAAAAGATGCATGCACCAGGGCATTCATTTTGCTAGATCTAGCTGGGCCAAAGGCCATTGAAAGAGAGCATTCCTTTGTGCATGCATCAGCAGTATATGAGGGAGAAGGTGAAAACATCATATTGTTGTACAGGATGAATCAAGGGAAGACTCCAAGTGTTTGAAGTGCAAATTCAGGGAAATGTGTAACCCACAGACAAATATTACATTGGAAGAGCATTTATTTTACACAAGAGATCAAAAACCAGGGGAAACTTTTGAAGCTTATATAACTGACTTGATAAATAAAGCTAAAATGTGTTGGTTTGGTGACTTAAAAGATGAGTTGGTAAAGGACAGGCTTGTGTGTGGTAGTAATAGTACTGCAGTGAGAAGGATTTTTTGCTTTGTTATAGTGATTTAATGCTGAGCAAAGTTATTGAGATTTGTCAAATCTATGAAGTTACAGAAAGGCACACAAGTATGCTTGCAAGTGATAAGAGCATGGTTTCAGCAGGCTCTAGAGCAAATGTAGACAGCATGCAGCATGTGGCTAGCAGACGCAGGCCTAAGCACATGGCAGCTGCAACCCCTAGGGGTTTACCTGGGAGATTCCGTAGTTTTCCAGCAAGTTGTAAGAAAAGAACATGCTCATTGCTGTACAAGGGTGAGTTCGCAAAACCCAGCATTATTGTTAAATGTCGCAAGTGTGGTACCAATCATGAGTTTAAAAGAGAAAAATGTTTAGCATTTGGTCAGCAATGCCACAAGTGTAAAAAATGGAACCATTTTCAAAAGTTTAGCAAATCAAGTAAACCTCACACTGTTATAATGAAGGGTTATTTGAAAAAGCAAGTTGATCATATAGAGAGCTGCAATTCTACTTTCTACATAGATGGTGAATCAGTAATTGGTGAAAAGGTTGATGCAGTTAATTTGTTGGCAAAGAATGAAGTGTTTTGTACTGTCCAGATTAATGGTAAATCCACCAAGCTTTAAGTGGACACTGTGTGAAAGTGTAATGTTATATCAGCAGACACCTTTGCTAAGATGAGAACTAGTGAACAACTCAGTATGGCTACTTGTGCAAAACTTGTTGCTTATGGAGTTGAAGAAATTCAAATCGAAGGCTCAGTAGTAGTTTCATGTTATTTGGCTAGGAACTGTTACAGCTTGTTATTCTATGTAGTCTGAAGACATGTGCAGTCATTATTGGGTCTCAGAGACCATTTGAAAATGAATTTGCTTTCTTTTACTAAAGAAATTCATCATATAAGCACATATTCTAGTTCCAATTTTACTGAAGCTATTTTTCTCAGAATATGTTGATGTTTTTGATGACAAGTTGGGCAAACTTCCAGTTGTGTATTCCATGAAGTTAGACCCAGAGGTCAGTCCAGTAGGCAGACCAACAAGAAAAGTTCTGATAGCTATACAGGATAAGGTCAAAGCTCAGTTGGATAAAATGGTGCAGCAAGGTGTAATTTGTCCAGTTACAGAACAAACTGAATGGGTGTCATCCATGGCAGCAGCCCACAAAAAAAGGCACAGATGAAATCAGAATATGTATTGACCCAAGAGATTTGAACAAAGCATTAAAGAGACTGCATCAGCCACTGCATATAGTTGAGGAAGTCACAGCCTAATATCTAATGCCACTGTTTTTCTGTCTTGGATGCAAAAAGTTCATTTTGGCAAGTGATGCTTAATTGCAAATACTCGTTACTGACTTTCAGTACCCCATTTGGCAGATATAGATTCATCAGGATGCCATTTGGAATAAATTCTGCAAGTGAGGTCTTCCAGTGTGCAGTGGAGCACAATATTTGAAGTTATCCTTATGTCATAATAGTAGATGATCTATTGGTTGGAGGCGATGGTGAATCAGAGCATGACAGAAACCTTAAGAAAGTTCCAGACAGAGCAAAGCTATTGAGATTTGTCAAATCTATGAAGTTACAGAAAGGCACACAAGTATGCTTGCAAGTGATAAGAACATGGTTTCAGCAGGCTCTAGAGCAAATGTAGACAGCATGCAACACGTGGCTAGCAGAAGTAGGCCTAAGCACATGGCAGCTGCAACCCCTAGGGGTTTACCTGGGAGATTCCCTAGTTTTCCAGTAAGTTGTAAGAAAAGGACATGCTCATTGCCGTACAAGGGTGAGTTTGCAAAACCCAGCATTATTTTTAAATGTCGCAACTGTGGTACCAATCATGAGTTTAAAAGAGAAAAATGTTTAGCATTTGGTCAGCAATGCCAAAAGTGTAAAAAATGGAACCATTTTCAAAAGTTTTGCAAATCAAGTAAACCTCACACTGTTATAATGAAGGGTTATTTGAAAAAGCAAGTTGATCATATAGAGAGCTGCAATTCTACTTTCTACATAGATGGTGTATCAGTAATTGGTGAAAAGGCTGATGCAGTTAATTTGTTGGCAAAGAATGAAGTGTTTTGTACTGTCCAGATTAATGGTAAATCCACCAAGCTTAAAGTGGACACTGTGTCAAAGTGTAATGTTATGTCAGAAGACACCTTTGCTAAGGTGAGAACTAGTGAACAACTCAGTATGGCTACTTGTGCAAAACTTGTTGCTTATGGAGTTGAAGAAATTCAAATCAAAGGCTCAGTAGTAGTTTCATGTTATTTGGCTAGGAACTGTTACAGCTTGTTATTCTATGTAGTCTGAAGACATGTGCAGTCATTATTGGGTCTCAGAGACCATTTGAAAATGAATTTGCTTTCTTTTACTAAAGAAGTTCATCATATAAGCACATATTCTAGTTCCAATTTTACTGAAGCTATTTTTCTCAGAATATGTTGAGGTTTTCGATGACAAGTTGGGCAAACTTCCAGTTGTGTATTCCATAAAGTTAGACCCAGAGGTCAGTCCAGTAGGCAGACCAGCAAGAAAAGTTCTGATAGCTATACAGGATAAAGTCAAAGCTCAGTTGGATAAAATGGTGCAGCAAGGGGTAATTTGTCCAGTTACAGAACAAACTGAATGGGTGTCATCCATGGCAGCAGCCCACAAAAAAAGGCTCAGATGAAATCAGAATATGTATTGACCCAAGAGATTTGAACAAAGCATTATAGAGACTGCATCATCCACTGCATATAGTTGAGGAAGTCACAGCGTAATATCAACTGCCACTGTTTTTCTGTCTTGGATGCAAAAAGTTCATTTTGGCAAGTGATGCTTAATCGCAAATACTCATTATTGACTTTCAGTACCCCATTTGGCAGATATAGATTCCTCATGATGCCATTTGGAATAAATTCTGCAAGTGAGGTCTTCCAGTGTGCAGTGGAGCAAAATTTTTGAAGTCATCCTTGTGTCATAATAGTAGATGATCTATTAGTTGGAGGCAATGGTGAATCAGAGCATGACAGAAACCTTAAGAAAGTTCCAGACAGAGCACGTGAAGTGAACTTAAAGCTCAATCCTCTGAAGTGCAAATTCAGAGTACCAGAAGTTACATATGAAGGTCATTTGTTTACTAGCACTGGCTTGAGACCAGACCTGTCCAAGCAAGCAGCCATTCTAGAGATGCTAGCACTGGATAATGTTCAAGCTGTATAATGTTTTCTTGATATGGTCAGCTATTTAGGCAAGTTTATACCAGACTTCAGTGAGTTGACAGCACCTTTGAGAGAGCTGACATGCAAAAATGTTATATGGTCTTGGATGGAACAGCACCAAAGAGCATTTGAAAACTTTAAGCAGAAAATTGTCAGTTCACCTACATTAAGATACTATGATGTCAATAAACTAGTAACTCTTTCCTGTGATGCTTCAAAATTTGGACTTGGCACAGTCATTTTTCAAGAAGGCAGAACAGTAGCCTATGCATCTAGAACTCTTACCCAAAGTAAAATCCAATATGCTCAAATTGAGAAAGAACTTTTGGCAATAGTATTTGTATGTTCAAAGTTTCATGATTATATCTATGGTCGAACTATTCAGACTGAAACTGATCACCAACTTATAGTTACTATTCTAAAGAAGCCCTATGCATTCAGCTCCAGCAAGATTACAAAGAATGAGGCTCAAATTACAAAAGTACAAAATGGTCTATAAAAAGCAAACTTCTTTATCTGGCTGATACCATATCCAGATCTCCCAGAAATACAACAGAACAGCTTCATGCAGAGAATTTTGACTTTGACATCGTGGAAGTGCATAATTTTTTCTCCACGAGACTTGATGAGCTGAGAGATCATACAAAGACTGATCCAATTTTGCAAAAGCTCAACCACTACATTAATGTTGGATGGCCGTTAAAGTAATCTAGTGTACCACCTGAAGTGCAAACTTGCAGAGATGAGATGTTGATGGAAGATGGCATTATTTTCAAAACTCCTAAAATTGTTTTTCCTGCTTACTTACATCATGAATATATCCAGATTTTGCATCGTGGTCACCCAGGTTCTGAATCTACCAACAGAAGGGCAAGAGAACTAGTATTTTGGCATTCTCTAGTAAAAGACATTGATAAAGTACTCTCTTCTTGTTCAGTATCTAATAGTACTAAACCTCATTTGCAAAAAAAAATCACTTCAGCTAAGTCAAGTTCCTGAACTACCTTGGTCAACAGTAGCCATTGATATATTTGAGTGGAACAATCAGCATTACTTAGTGTTGGTAGATTCTTATTCGAACTGGTTTGAGACTGATTTACCACCTAATCTAACATTCACTTTTGTTATCACTAAGTTGAATTTCTCAGTCCATGGTAGTCCACATAAAGTTGTTTCAGACAACGGTACCCAATTTACCAGTCAGTTGTTTCAGAAATTTCCAAAAGAATGGGACTTTGTACATGTTACTACTAGTCCAAAATATCCACAGTGAAATGCACTAGCTGAATGTGCATTGCAGAGTGCAAAGCAATTACTTGAGAGGTCAAAGTATGATAATACCAATGTCTTTTTGAATTTACTTAATCTCAGAAACATACCCCATGACAATATACTTGGCTCGCCTGCTCAGAGACTTCTATCCAGGCAAACCAGAACAACACTGCCTATTAGTTCCAGTTTGTTGCGGCATAAAACTAAGAACAACAGGACAATTAGAACTCAACTTTTCAGAAAGCATTCTTTCCAGAGGTCCAGCTATGATAAGATGAGCAGATTTCTTTGACCATTGAAAGAAGGAGAGACAGTCAAGATACAAACAGAGAAAGATTTAGACTGGATTGGTCAAGTAACACATATATGTACCGAGGCAAGATCCTACTTCGTAGAATCTGAGGGTGTGGAGTACAGAAGAAATCGCAGACATCTTCTTCCTGTACAAGAATCGATATTGCAGCACTGTTCCTGTGATACAGACTCTAGATCTCAGAGAAACCCAGACAATCTTCCTGTTGCAGAACATGCCTTAACCTCTACTTCCATTCCTGATGATGTTCCTGATGTCCATAAAGTTGAACATTCATCAGAGACAGTGCCAGTTGCAGACCTGATTCTGATTTCTATGTCACATGATTTGTTCATATTTCCAGACCTAATGTGAAATACATAGCAACCTGGACCTAATTATCTATATGTATTTAGTTCTGTATAATTGCATGACAAAAAATTATTTGTACTGATTGCATGTCAATGTCATCAATATTGCAAGACTTATTTCTCAAAGAGGGAGGATGTTGAACAGTGTGTGTGTGTGTTGTACCTTTAAGAAGTGTTTCAAGGATAGCACTTGCATATAAGTAGCCTGCACGTGCTAGCTTCAGTGCCATTTTGTGAGGGCAGCTAGAGAGTGAGCATGCATGAGTGTAATAGCTAGTTTGTTTATAAGTTTATCTAAGTTAAAATTATTAAGCCTCAATCCTGGTCTGTTTGTACATAATAAAGTTGCTTGAACAGAACTCATAATGACTCGTCTATTTTATCTCGATTAGATGAGTGACAATAAACTTCTGTGCACTTTTGAGGTTTGTAAAGAAAGTTAAATAAAAATGACCACATTGTGCCCAACCCCATCACAAGCTATAATGACACTGTGCAGATTTCGAAGTTTGATTCTGATGGATATTAAACTAGTAATAACCATATTATCATCTGCCCCCACACGAGCTACAGTGACCTTAAGTGTGTATCTTTGAACAGGGTCAGTTTTAGACAAGGCAAGGTTCAGGGCAGAGGCCATTACTAAGCCTGTGTCAAAATCCTCTTACATAGCTTGGTTTGTAGAAGCTGACAGGCCACCAGAAAATCTAACGGTCTGGCTGTTTTATGATATATATTATGCTTTATTTTTGAAAGATAATGTTTTTTATCACACACATGTATACCTCACATACTGCCTTTAAAAGCCAGGTCTATCACAAGATGCACTATTTTACACTCATGCATACACACACACACACACACACACACACACACACACACACACACACACACACACACACACACACACACACACTCTGACATGTCCTCTGACAATCCAGGTCTGTCACAAGATGCACAGACCCACAAACACACTGCACATTTATGTATGAGCAGACTGGAGGAATGTCATTTCATCCACATCTCTGAGGTCCTGAAGGCAACCAGAGATCATGGGTAAACCCACTCAGGCCCTAAACTCAATCAAAGCTATGAGATGGCAATGCTACACACTGCAGCACTATGTCAGTGATGGCTGCTTTCACACATACTGCTCTTGCAGGACTACAAAAGACAGCCACTTATTATGTGGAATGCTAATGTTTCTGTTGTTAAGTGATAGAAACTATGACCAAATTGTTACTCTTAAATACAATGTACCACCCCCACATACACATATGAGCATAAGCTGTATCAATAGTAGTCTTTCACTGATTTCAGCAAATGCACTTCATTGTTTGACACTGTTTCTGCCACACCAGATTGACTGCTTAACAGTACTCAAATAACAACATGGGTAAGTTACTTGTATCTGCAGATGGCCTTTGTGCCCATCAGTTATATTCATGTTACTGTACACACCTCAGACGTTTGATTGTGGTAAAATAAATATATACATAAGCGAACAAACAAATAAATAAATAAATAATAATGTTCACAATAAAGTATTCCATCATACTTCCCACAAATGCACACCAGTCTTGCAAGACCAGATTAGTGATCATACAAGCTGTGCATATGACAATAGGGTCAGTTACTTTTATTCACATATAACTCCTATCCTAATACAGCAGTTATAGCCACGTCTGCATAAACTCAGATGTCTGATTGTGATTAAAAAGTAATAGCCATGTATTTTATTTCAAATTCATTCTACAAAACCAGTTGCCACACATTAAAACATCCCAAATTGCTTCACACAAATCACATTAGTTTTGCAAAGCCATAATAATGAGCAAAGAAGAGCAGGCAGACAGATAGATAGGCAGATAGATAAGAGGTCTGAAACTTAAGTCTTTTATTATTTAGTGACCGCAACCCTGATGTGCCTGCCGAATGTGTGCCAGATGGTTTGCAGGTATCTGGTTGCTGGAGGTGTGGCTTTTACTGAATTCCACAAGCCTGCCATAATCTAGGAAAGGGATGAAATATCTTTAATGTAGATAATTTACTACATAAACATTGTTCGAGCTAATGGCTTGGAAGAGGTGATGGTCGAGCATGAGATGACTCCAGTGTATCCTGGAGACATGCCCCATCCCTCTTCTAGGGTGTCACATCTGAGTAAATATTTCCCACAGGTTTACAGTGTAACAAAATACAAATGCCATTGCTCTATTTCATGGACAAAATAGACTTTAACACAGTTAACAGTTACTCGTAGCAGGTCTGACTCAGGCTTCACATCATTCCTTTTACGTGCAAGCAGTGTATATTATGCATCTGCATATACCATTGTGAAACAGAACTCCATAGTTCTTCTGCATTATATTAGTCATGCAGGATGTGAAGCAGAGGGCCAAAACTCTTGAGTTTAAATATTTTACATAGAGTATACTGAGACATATTGCAAACAAGTGGAAGTGATACCGGTGGTAGTAGACTAAAGACCTTTGCATGTATTACTAAAAAAACACAGATTTTATGAGGAACCTCTCAACTTCTTTGTTCAATAACTCAGGAAAAAGCCTAAATCAATGAGGAACAAAGCTTCAAAAGTATGAATAATTTCTAAACATTACTCTAGTTCCTTTATAAATGTAAGACAACAACATGTATCCATCAATATGCACCTTTTGGACAATAACAGTTATGAAACTAATGTGTAGCATTAGTCAGTGACTACAGTCTTCAAGTTATTTACCAGAAAATCAAAGTTTTATAAAGGACAAGACAAAAATATTAAGCAAAATCTGGGACAACTGAGAGGCAGATGAGAAGCAGATGAAAAATAAGGCAAACATGGGGACATTTTCCAAAACTGGTGCAGCTGAAAGTTATGACTATTTGGCCAGCTGCCTGCCAGTATTAAAAACAATTCTGCTTCACACTGGACCATTCACGTAGATACAATCGCACTGCAGCTTTCTTTTGAAGATTTTCACAATGTCACCAACAGACCCCTAACAGTATTTGTGGTATCATTACAGTCATTACAGTCCTGTTTTTAGGCTATCAGCTTGGTCCCATCCACTGCAATCCAGACAATGACTTAAAAAGCTTTTGAGGCTTCATAGACTCTGTGATTGGTTGCCTAGAGACCAAGCAAAACACCTGGAAACTAAGCTGCATGTGGTACTTGTTTTACACCACTCTTCTTTCAGCAGGGGTCCTTACATTTTGTAAGGAAAAGAAAAAAAAGGTTGAGTTTGTGAACTTTAGTTCCAGTGGTACAGGGTTTGATTCCCTCAGCCCTTGTTTGCCTACTGTGTGACCTTGAGCAAGTCACTCAACCAGACATTGCTCTTGGGTCACCTATGAAAAGGGACTGTGCATCCAGTGGACCTACCTGGATAACAATTATTATTATTATTATTATTATTATTATTATTATTATTATTATTATTATTATTATTATTACTGGCCATTTTAACAGTCAACAAAACCATTATTAAAAGGTCATGGGGGGTGATTACTGATGCTTTCTTCATCTCCTCATTGCTAAGAAGACTCACCTTATATTGCTACATGAAAATATTTATGCAAGTTGCATGCCAGATATAAATCTCACCAACCTCACTATGATCCTGGTAAGCTTGGAAAGTATATTTTAGCATCGTTATTTGTTAATTATTTAAGAAGAACTGTTGCAACAAAGGAAATAAAAAAACAGCATAAATAGAATAAAAACATAAAAAGGTTGTATGGCAGAACAAGGTGAATAAGAACTTTCAAAGCTGTTGGTTGATTAGTAGTGAGCTTTGTTTCTGATTGCCATTTGTGTATCAGTACAATGTTTATTGCAGCTTTTAAAGCTGTTGTTTTCTGGTCAACTTCTCTTGAGTGATTGCTGTCTCTGTGGCAGCAGAAGGCTCATTTAATTTTATAACAGTGACGTTTCATACATAATAAAATCCTTATAATAACAAACTTGTTACATCAAGGTTCTTATATATGAATCCCACTATAACACGGTTAGCATTTTTTTTCTCATTTCAGAGCATAATTAGAGTACTGAATACATTACTTTTAATTATATATATTCTGTATATGACAGAGTTTATGTCATGCATGCAAAGGATGTAAAAGTTTCCAGGCTGCTGGGAGATAATGAGGTTTAGCAGGCTGATGGAGCTGTCAAGAGATCAGGATTCTTAAAATCTCTCTTGGGCTATATTACACCAATGATTCAGTTTAAGGTATTTGAAGTGAACCCAGAGGGATCTGTTATATTAATTTATTTTTGTTAATCAGGAACACCGTGAAGAAAACTGCTGCCAACTACAGACTGGAAACTCAACATGCACTGGGGATTCACAAAAGTATATACTGCAGAGTCATAACATCAGCAGAGTATCATCTATGAGAATGTACACAAAGCAAGAAGCACAGTAAAATCTAAGTCATTAAAGAGACAGTGCCTTGTTCAAAAAGAGTAACAGTTATCAGAAACAAGTATGAATTCCCCATTAATATTTTGCTTTCATCCACACTTTGGTTGAAATACTTTTATTTTCCTGACCATAAGAGCTGTGATATTAAAGAATACTGATTTCTTACCATTAATTACATTGATATTTTGGACAATAATCATCATGACATTAAGTATTTTGTTATTTTTTCTTCTCATCAGTGCATCATAAGCACAGTATTCACATTAACTGAGGTTTTAGAGATGCTTAATATATTAATTTAGAAAACACAGTTTCCTATTTTTGTTTTGCTGTCACTGGTGATGTCAAAATGCTGATAAGTGCTGGGGACAGAACTAGATATAGCTTTCATAACACATTTTGCACGTCACAGTAATTGCACAGTAAGGCATGGCTGAATTTGCATCATGGGGAGGCAGAGGGTTGGCATAGTGTGCACATATAGCAGGAAAATGCATATCCTGTTTACTGTGATTATAAAAGAGGCTAATGAAATTGCTTCTGGAGATGTTGTAGTGAGGAACATTTCATGATGAAGCAGAATTTATATCATCGCCATCATCAACATCATCATAAAACTGCAGTAGATTGAGTGTAATATCCATAGTACATTTCATCATAGGCACATCATTTCAAGTTTGTTATAGGTTAGGACAGTATCCCCAGCAAAACACAGGCATTGGAGAAAATGGTTTAACTTATTAACCTTTTTTTTAAGTAAATTTTATTAAAGTTATTACTTAAACATACAATTATTAACACAGAACTGAACATATTTTATGATAAAATAGGTAAAGACAAAATACTAATATAAAAGATAAAAAAAGACAATGAACTATGTACAAAGATGTTCATTATGCTATTAACAAATAATTCAAGTTAAAACAATTGAATAAGAGCTGATTAATACCTTCAGTTTATTGATTTTCTAATAGATCACGTATATTCATCCAATGATTATACATTGCTTTATTCCTAGAAGATCTAGACTTAATTGCCATTAATTCTTATTTGGATACTTCCAAGAGAATTTATTTATTTTATTTTATTTTATTTTACATTTGTTTACCGGGTTAGTCCGACTGGATACATATCCCTTTTCAGCAGAGACCCAGGGAGAAAAGCTCCACATATGAAAAGAAACAACAACAGTACACAAACAACATAAGCAGCAATAATAGTATACAAAGTTCAGAGATACTCAATTACAAATACACTCTTTTAAATACCACAAATACATGATGAGTAAATACCCAGATATACAGGTAGGTTAATAAGTAATGAGGTTTGAGCTTAGATCACCAGGGAGAAGGATATATGATCATTCACAGGTCAATTCTATGGTTATAGGGGGGGGGGCGTCTATGAGGAGCCAACGTGTTTAGAGATTAGGTTTAAAGGGATCTAGAGAGATTTAAGGTGGAGAGTCCTTTAGATAATTGTGTGTGGGTAGTAGGCAGTTATATGGTCAGTCAGGATTGTCACAAGGGCATAGCCAGTGGGCCTTAAGTAGTGACTTGAGACTAGTTTTAAACTGGCTGAGGGAAGTTGTCAGTCTTAGGTTATTAGGAAGGGAATTCCAGAGCCTTCCAATAGAATTGATAGCATCACCTCCTGAGTTATTTGATTTCATGGTTTGTACCAGGACACTATTATAAGATCGTAGGCAGTTAAGGTTGGAGTAGGGGGTCAGGAGTTTGTTCAGAGAGGGTTTTTCTGGTTCCTTAATTATTTTATATGCTTCCGTAAGTTGGTTGAATTTAAGAAGGTTAGGTAATTCTAACCATTCAAGTTTCTTTAGGTTGTGGCAGTGATGAAGGTGAACCAGTGACAAATCTAGCGATATGGTTATAGACAACTGAGAGTTTGTTGAGCTCATTTTATTGAGGAAGGATAGGACAGGGGAGGCATACAGTAGGGTGGAGAAGATGTGACCGTGCTATAGTTAGTTTGGTATCTAAGAAAGTTCTTGATTCTGTACAAGGAACCTAGTTTCTTGTTTACTGTCTTAATAGTTTGACTAATGTGAACATATTTGAGCTTGTGGTCAATAGTAACACCTAGTAGTTTGGTGTTGGTGACAGGCTCGATGATGGTGCCGTTGATGGATTGAACATGAAAGATCGTATTATTAGAATGTGGTGGATTTAGGCCTAAGGGGTTCCAGTGGGAAGATTAGAAGTAGCTTAGCTTTTATGGGATTTAGAATGAGTTTCCGTTCAGAAAACCATTTTTCAACTGTCGCAAAACAGTGTTGGGTGACTACTTGGAGATTATGGAGAGAGACATCAGAACAGATCAGGGTGGAGTCATCTGCATATTGGATGCAGGTGGCTTTGGGGATGACTGAGTGTAGGTCGTTTATGAATACAGAGAAGAGAAGGGGACCAAGTATAGAGCCTTGGGAACTCCTATGGTATTTGGTAGCAAGTGAGATAGTATGCTTTGCCACTGGACTGCTTGTTGTCTACCAGAAACGTAAGCATTAAACCAACGTAGGGCTAGGTTATCAAGGTGAAGGGTTTTAAGGGTGTGGAGCAATAGTTGGTGATTGACCATGTCAAAGGCTTTTGACAAGTCAAGAAAGAGAGCAGAAGTAATTAATTTGTTGTTCTGATTGTTGTTTACTGAATCAACAAAGGAAAGGAGGGCAGTGGTAGTACTATGATGAGGGCGAAACCCATGTTGAGTTTTTGACAGAAGATTATTTAGGGTAAGGTAGTGTAGGAGTTGCTTGTGAGCACACCTTTCCATAATTTTTGCTATCAATATTGCTATAGGTCTATAGTTTGTGAAGTGGGATGACGTATGATATTTTCCAGATTGAGGGAATGGTGGCCTCAGTGATAGTTCTATTTATCAAGATTGAGATGGGATAGGCAATTACGTCAGATGCTAGTTGTAGGTATTCGGCTGGGAGACGATCAGCTGATAGGGTGGATGGTTTGAGTTTCTTTAATAGAGTTCTAATATAGGAGGTGGATATTGGTTGAAGACTAAAGGCGGGTAGATTTTTTCCAGTAGGACTGGTTAAGGAGGTGGAAGAAGTAGGTAACTGACTGGCTAGTGCCTGAACGGTCTCAGTAAAGAAAGAGTTAAAGGAGTTAGCTATTACTTCAGGATCTTTACCTATAAGTTTTTCCGGGGTAGGGGTAGTTGATTTCCCAGAATAAAGGAGGTTATTAAAACCTGCCCAAAACTTCTTTGGATTATTTTGGTGTTTGTCTTGGAGATGACGGAAATAATTCTTTTTATCTCGGGTAGTATCTGCTTTTGTTGAGTTTCTAAGCTGCTGAAATTTGATGCGATCTAGAGGTTTTTGGTGGTATTACCCAGGCCTGGTCTCTGAGCTTAATTTTAGATTTGGTATCTTTAGTTAGCCAAGGTGCAATCCTGATTTTGGCTCTGATGGATCGGTTAGGTGCATGAGAGTCCAATATTTTAAGGAATGTGTCATTAAAGTATGTAACACTCTCGTCAATGGGGAGTGTTTTTAGCATGGACCAGTTACAGGATTTAAGTTCTGCTAGAAATTGTTCAAGAACAAATTTCTTCTTGTTTCTAACTAGCTTATATATGGGAAGGTTTGTACACGTCAGTTTATGTTTTATGATGAAGGTGATAAGGTGGTCACTAAGATCATTGGGGAGGGTCCCCGTGGTATAGTTAGGTGTGTCTTTATTGGTGAGAATCCAGTCAATAATGCTTTGTTTTTGTTGAGAATTACCTATTCTTGTGGGAGATTTTATATTTTGGGAGAAGCCATATAGGTTAATGGGCAGGGGATTCATCTGGTCAGAGTACTGGGACCAGTCAAGGTTGAAGTCCCCTAGCACAATTGTTTCTTGAGGGTAGTTTGAGGTAAGCTAGCTTAGGGTTTGCTCCACAGTTTCTAAATTTTTCCCTGGTGGGATGTAGTCTACAATAAGATCTTTAAAGTTTTGGAAAGAGGGAATTTGTGATGATTTCCAGTTTCACGTGATTTCTTTCCTGGCTATAGACAGCACAGACCAAAGAAGCAAGTATTTGTTTGATTTTACATAGGATGGAATTGGAGAATTACATAAAACTAACAATTTAGTAAGTAGAAAGTTATCAGTGAATATTGCTTGTAAGAAATTATTAATATCTTCCCCAAATTTTTTAACTTATTAGTCTTTTGACATCACATTTATTATCTTTGCTTTTATTTTCCTCATCCATTCACATTTATGCAGTTTTGCACATATGTACACACACCCACACATACACAGACACACAGATACAACAATCACATAGATACACATACACACAGTCAGACAAAGAAACAAACACAATATCACATGCACATTGTACTTTTGATGCAGACTATGTTGACTGGGGGTCAGAGGGTTGCAGTCCTGATTTTCAGGTTTGTATGAGGGAACATTTTCCCTGCAGCTGATTGAGGACCAGGTGTTTAAATTTTAACTACTCAAATTCAAATAACTGAATCAAATCATGATTGTACTATGGACAACAGCATATGTGCTTAAGCACAGCAGGACAGCCCCAAAAGAACATTGTGTGTCTTAGTAGGGAATTTCATTTTTCCCTACTGTTGTCCTAACATCTAAGGAAGTGAAAAAACTAAAGCAAAGATGATGGTTCTGATTCCACTGATGGCCTTCCACCATATAAGACCTTGGCTAGCATAACTAATATCTATACTAATCAATAGACTCTGCAAGATGCTATTGTGCTTGAAGATTTGAAAAAGACTAAAACTTTCCCTATTTCTAAGGGTAGTGATTCCCATGAAATAGAGAACTAAAGACCAATACATATATCTCTCCCTTCAGAAAAATGCTGGAAAATATTATCCAGCTTAAAGTAAGATCATAGATGATATTTAGCGTCATTCTGCACTTAGGCTTTGCATGATTTTGCACTGGCTACACCTAAGCACAGTTTATGTACAGCTGACTTAGTATGTTTAGGAAAAAGTTATGCAAATGAGCCAGCAATGACATGTAAATGAGGAATGACTGAAAATGATGTGAATATCATATGTAAATAAAACAGCTTTCTCGCCTGCATGCAATTCATAGTTGCATTTTTATGCGCATCAGTATCGTGTGCAAAAGCCTTGTAAAAGTTGCACCTTTTCTATCTACTTTTCAATCCATGAAGATGGTGCTATTGCTGCCAGCTTGGCTGTTTCATTTCACCTTTGAGCTGCTTGTTTCAGCCATGCCAAAGTCCCAGGCACTCAGCTGAACACACATTGGCTTAAATGACCTGGGATAAGTGTACACAGGCTCATGCATGGTGTGGTGTAACAAAAGAAGCCATAGCAAACTGAGACTTTACATACATATGTCTTCTACCACAGATAACTACACCAGTTTTAATCCATTTTGCACCACTGAAGATAAACAAATTTCTTATGGGCATTTCCATGCTTTTCCATAATTAGCATTGTTCCTCCATGTTTAGCCACTTTGCATACAGGTGAAAATGTACTTTTTGCTGGTTGTCCTTGAGTTTTTGTTAATCCCAGGACTAAGAATACCACCTAGTATCATAAAAAGGAAGGTATCATATTGCAAACTCGCTATGGTTGCAGATTAGGTCACAGTACCAATGCATTGATTGTTAAACTCATTGATTATGTATCAGTATGTAGGGACCAGAAGGAACTACATATCAGTATGTAGAGACCTGCATCTATTATAGCACTTAGAAGTTTACTGTGAGTTATAGTTTCAGTGACAGTATTATTTGCTGACTTTATGGTGAAAGATTGCTTTTAATTCTGGCAACTTTTTGAGGTAAAAAGCATTAGCTTAGTTTTCTTGGGGTTGAGTGGAATGTTTGATTCTTTGAGTCAGGTTTCTACACAGGAAATAAATGTTTGGGTAATGTCTTTAAGTTTATATATTGTTGAGGCCACACATATTAATGTTGAGTCATCTGCGTACTGAACTAAACTGTCATGGTGAGTGGAGGTGTGGAGGTGATTAATAAATATATCAAATGTGAGTTGACCCAGTATAGAGCCCTGAGGGATACTTACAGTAACTGGTTGAAAGGATAAGTAGATTTCTTGCCATTAACAGCTTTCTGCCTTTCAGATAGATAACTAATTAATCATGACAAGAAGTTTAGTGAAAGGTGAATTAAGTATTGGCTGTGTGAGACAATATCAAATGCCTTTGATAGGTCTAAGAACATGGTGGATACAAGCAGACCATTGCTTCTGTGTTGGTTTATTACACTAGTAAAATGTAATAGAGCAGTAGTAGTGCTGGGGTCTATATTACCATATCGAATGGTAAAAATGTTGAATGCTCACATGAGCAAAATCGTACGAGAACAAACTTGCACCCCCCGCTAAATATATATTCCAACTCTGAGGTCTTACTACAGTGAGGAAAGGGCAAATATTCCATTCCTCACTGTACCACAACCCCAAAAAATCAAGTTCATTTTTGTACGTTTTCGTTCATGTAGTATTCAACATTTTTACCATTTGATATGGTAATATAGACCCGTAGTGCTGTGTTGGGGCCTAAAACCACATTGTGCTTCTGAGAGCAGGGTATTTAAAGTTCAGTATTGCATCAGCTGTGTATGGATGCATTTTTCTAATATTTTGGAGAGCGGGAGAGAAGTGCTATTGGTCTGTAGTTATTAAACTCTGCAGATGTGCCACCTTTGTGCAGTGGGATGATGTAAGATTTACTGTGTCAGAGTTGCCACTGTTTCCTATGCCTTTCCTTGTTGTGCAACTCCAACTGAACTTTTGTACTGGTTTCCAACTGAAGGCTCCAGAGTATCTTCATGTGGCAAGTGATCTTTCTGTTCCACATGTTTCTCCCTAATTTGGGGACTCATTGTGGCATCAAGCTGTGACATTACCCGCGTTTGATTTTCTACACTAAATCCTTCCCATCACAGGTAATCCATAACTTTATTTTCCATTTCTTTAACTTCGTCATTGCTAATCCTCTTTTCTAATTTCCCCTTTTGTTTTCTTAATTTTTGTTTTGTGAAATTTTTCATATCCTTTGCTTTTATTTCTCTTCAAATATATTTAGCCTGCTTTTTTGCATTGACTAGTTTTGTTTTCTCCTTTACATAAATATTGCACCATATTACATTTCTTTTTCTTTCTTATGTCCATATTTCTTCTTCAGATGTCTCCTGTTCCACCTTTTTCTCCTTAATGTGGGGACTCGTTGTTCCAACATGCTGTGACATAACCTGTGTTAGACTTTCTACACTAATCCTTCACTTTACAGGTATTCCATAATTTCAACTTTTGTTTGTTTAATGTCTACTTTACTAATCTGTTCTATGCCCCCCCCTTTGTGATCTTATTTTTTGTATTGTGAAATTTTCCACATCTGGGTGCCTTTGCCTATGTTTCTCTTCAAATATTTTTGGAGCTGCTTTTTTGTATTGATTAGTTTGTCTTTCTCCTTTGCATAAATATTGCACCATATTAGATGTCTTTTTTCTTTCCCATGTCCATGTTTCTTTTTAACACCTTTCAAAAATCTCTGGGTTTTGTTTTTGTTATATTTTCGTACTTCATCTGTCACTTCTTTTCCAAGCTAACCAAAGTTTCTTTGTCTGTGAAATGCTTTGCATAGATTTGTTGTATTAATGAAAACAGTTTTCTATTTAATGCTTTTGACAGTTTTTAGTGTAAGTATTTTTCTTTCCTCTAATTTCTCTCTTAATCTTTTTGAATACCTTCTATCTGGAAATTCTGGGCTTCTTGCATAATAGTAATAATACATCATTTCTTTCTTATCCTCAATAGTCCGCTGTATCATCTTTACTCCTCCTTCTTTTGGCGTGTCATTTTTTTGCACTTTTTGTGGACTACTACTCCTTCTATAATGGGGGGGGGGTCATCCTCCCCCTGAATATGACCTAACCTTATTGTAGGAATGTTTCCATGGCTTGAAGATTCTACACTGTCATTTTTTTCAGCCCTGGCATCAGTGTGTATACTAGGATTGTAATTTTTTTATCCTATGTTCTTGTGCACCCAGCTGTCTTTTGTATTTTTTAGCCTATCTCTCTCTTTGTTATATAAAATACAGTCTATATATCAGTGTCATCTTAGAGAGATTTTGTGAAAACAGGGTCTACCTCATGAAGGTACACACCAAGACTTGAGGATGAATTCATTTCCAGCAATACTACTGTCCTTTTCTTGCTGATTTTATCATCTCTCCATTCAGTTGTATGAACAGGAAAAAAATAACAAACCAGCAAGTGTCTTTCACATACTTCTCCACAACATTTGTGTCCAGATTTAGCTCATCAGCTACACTGTCATGTTCTTATATGGTCACTCAGTAAGTCTCTGCTAAGTGTCTATAAAAAAGTTCTGTGCTAAGTGGTAGGTCTCCCAGGCATATCCTACCTGTGTCATGGAACAAAGTTAGTCTTGACAAATGACATGTCAGACAGCTTCAAAAGACAGCTAAAACCTAATGGAAAAGTACATCCCTGAGACAGAGACATGCAAGTATAGAGTCCTCCTTACTAAAGCCCTCCACCCAAATCATTTCATATATCCTGAGAAATCTTCATTGATTAGATTGGATGATATTTCAATGCCCAGTTCTATGTGTTGTCTCATTGTGTGCTATTCATTAACTGTACTTCAGTAGCTTAAGACTATATAATATATGCCGATGCCAGTGCTTTTCATATAGCATGTAGATAATTTCACTTTTCCTAAAGACTGAGATATAACTCTTGATATCATGTTTTTATCATTTCATGTGCCATATTTTGTTGTTTTATTATATTATCTAAAATGCATTCATTTTACATATCTTGCTAAAGTACTATATATGCACTGTTTTTTTTCAACTGTCATTGCTATAAGGTGTGGCTGCACAACATAGGTTTTTGCTGTCCATAGCTTGCCAGCTTTCACTTTTCAATTTCTTTTGACTGCCTGTTGTTTTTACCACAAAGTTCTCAGGCTCAAATATCCTGTCTAAAGTTGCTAAGTAGAGCAGAGAAACAGTAAAGAAAATTAATAACAATGAAGTAAAATAATGACGAGCAAATTAAACACATTTCTTCTCGTTTCTCATATGTCAACATCACATAAACTGCACAATGCTAACTCCTGGTGTGCAATGGCATAAGTGATATGGCTGTGGCAGGCAACATAAGAGGAAGAGAGGCATCAATCAGTTCAGTCAGTGTGACTTACAAAGCATTATTGTTATTTTTCTATAGAAATTCATGTTTAATTCAAACTGAATGTTTTGAAAACAGGACGAGTATTTTAAAGGGGACAATCTCAGTGAATTTTCATTTCTTCCTTTTGTGCTTTTTCAGGTTTTGGGGCTAGACTGCCATAAGAGTTGCAGGGCAATAAGACCCATATCTCAGGGGTAGGTGTTATTGCTGCTTTCTTGTTAGGTGGATGTGTGGAAGGTAGTAAAAGACATTGAGTCAAGTATTTTTTTGTTCAGACTAGGTTTTATGGAGAAGCTTCCCACTTTGGGATGTATATTTGTGTGTGTCTGTGAGCATGAAAGTGTGTTTCTGTGTTTTTGTTGATGTGTGTATGTTTGGGTGTGTCTATGTGCTGATCGAAAGGACCTTAAAATCTGAAAGACCATGTTAAAGTACACTTTTGTTTCCAGTTTTGAGATTATAGGATACATCCCTTGCCTTTATATTGTGCTGTAATATGCTTTTTTTAGTGTTTACTATCTTATGAGTAAAATTGTAAACTAGTGCTGTCACTGGGCTTGTACCTTTTACAGGGTGAGTAAGGCATTCTCTCCTGCTTCATTTTTTATAATGGGAATTTTGCTATTATGTACAACAGTGAAACAGAATTATCATTGTGCTATTATTTGTACTATCAGAGCTTGAAATTGTTGTAAGCTAGTGAAATAAACTATCACTATGCTATGCTTTTCACAGTTGTTTCAGTCATTTATAACAGTTCTACTAAGTAAGTAAAGTGGTGAAACGGTACTATTAATGTATTTGTAAATATAACACTGTTGCCTCTTGCTTCAGTTTTTAGAGGGGAGTTTTGCTAAATATATACAGTTGTGGAATCAAATTATTGCTGCCATGCTTTTTACAAAGTGAGTGTGTTGTGGCTTGCTACAGTTTTTATAAATGAATTTTGCTAAGTGTGTGAAGAGATGAAATATATTATTTGCAACCTCAGATTATGATGCAATCTCGTTTCAGCTTAATAAATCAGCTTTGCGAGGTGTGTAAAGAGGTGAAACAGATCTATTTACTGTGCTATTTGTACCCTCAAACTGTAGTGCTGTCTCTTGCTTTAGTTTTTTATAAATTAATTTTCTTAAATATGTACAGTAGTGAAATAAAATTATCACAGTGACATACTTTCTACAGTCTGAGTAACTCATCATCTCTGGTTCATTTTTTGTAAGGGACGTTTGTTATTCAAGTAAAATAGTTTAAACTAGCTAACTATTCATTTTTTATTTGCGGTGTAGACTTGTTAGAATGTGCTCTATGACAATTCCAAAAGCTAGAAAAGAAACTTACTTTGAACTAGATTGCATCAAAGCCATTCATTGCCTTTGTGCTGACAATGCATTGTCTATATGTGGAAAAAAAATGGAGCACTATACATCAACAGGTTTTGTGTACAAAGTATTATTGTTTGACCATGTTAGGTCAGCAATGGTTGGTCCTGTAAATTATCTTCACTCTAGAGATTTAAAACAGAGGATATATCCAGCCTTCTTAATTTATCATATTAGTCGAGTTGCGGAAGACTACTTCATAATTCATAGGTTCATAGTTATACTGGGCTAACAACTACCAGAGCCTTCATATGTCTAGCCATGCAATCCAATCCAATTGTGTCTTTTATCATTGGCATTTATTAAGAGGGATATGTTAGTTAGGAAGTTCCTAAAGGTTATGTGGGAGGTATTTTACTGTATTGCTGCCATGCTTTTTTACAATGTGTTGTGACTTACTTCAATTTTTATAAATTCATTTTGCTAAGTGTGTGAAAAGGTGAAATAACATATTATTTGCAACCTCAGATTATGATGCAATCTCATTTCAGCTTAATAAATCAGTTTTGCTAAGTGTGTAAAGAGGTGAAATAGATCTATTTGGTGTGCTATTTGTACCCTCAAACTGTAGTGCTGTCTCTTGCTTTAGTTTTTTATAAATGAATTTTGTTAAGTATGTACAGTAGTGAAATAAAATTATCACAGTGATATACTTTCTACAGTCTGAGTAACTCATCATCTCTGGTTCACTTTTTATAAGGGACTTTTGTTATTCAAGTAAAATAGTTTAAACTAGCTGACTAGTCATTTTTTTATTTGCGGTGTAGGCTTGTTAGAATGTGCTGTAAGACACTTCCCAAAGCTAGAAAAGAAACTTACTTTGAACTAGATTGTATTGCCTTTATACACCTAGCCATGCAATCCAACCCACTTATGTCTGTATTTATCATTGGTGTTAATTAAGAGGGTATGTTAGGAAGTTTCTAAAGGTTATGTGGGGGGGATAGTTTACTTTGGGCATTACTGTCTCCCTCTGTCTATCAGAGACATGGGGGTCACACTCAGGTGTGAATTTTCAATTTCCCAGGTAGGGTAGGCTTAAATAGGGTTAGGGATGGACACTTTTTCACATGGATGGGGGGCCTGTTCCAGAGCATAGGGATCCTCTGAGACACATATCTGTCTTTTCTACATGTCTTATTTGTGTCGCAAGCAAAACTTAAATCCTTGAATGTAGTGGTTCTGATACTGTTCATTTTGTAGATGTGCAAAAGTTCCATCAGAGCTGGATCCAAGAATGCCTTGTATGCCAGGCATAGATCGTGTCTCAGTAACCTATAGGAGACAGAGTATATAGATATGGCTTTAAGACTATCTGTATAGGAAAAAGTGTTTATATCCTGGATTCTCCTGCATTCCACCTGTATCCTATGTTTGGTCAGGTACACACTGAAGGGGCATCATACTCAGTGATGGGTCTGATAAGAGCCAACTAAAGTGGCACTATGATTTCCTTGGACCTGGATGCCATGCTGTTACTTATAAGTTGGGTGTCATAGAACAATTTTCTTACAACCTTGCCAACATATTAGTGAAAGACCAGATTACTGCCTATGTATATTCTCAAATCCCTGACTACTGGGTCAGCTGTTAGGGGTGTCTTATCAATGAAGTAATTTGCCTGGGTGGTAGTATTCCCAAAAGGCAAAATAATGCATTTCTTGGCATTGAGTTTTAGTCTGTGATTTTGGCACCAGTCATTTATTTGTGTTAATTCCTCTAGTAAGATATCTGTGTCATGGGGCAATCTATGATAGCTCCCAATTTGCAGCCATCTGCAATCTTGGTCAGCCAAAGTACTTTGACATTAGCCTATTCCTCTGAGAGGTAGATACCAAATATGAGCAGACCCAGCTCAGAGCCTTAAAGTACCCTGCTGGTGACCAGTCTCTTAATGGAGGTGGTATCACCAATCCTGACATGTTGAATTTAGTGAGTTTGTCATCTATACCTGAGTGGGGTATTATTTCAATATACAGGTAGGCGGTATGCACCATTTTCCCCTCATCCATTGCCTTGGTGATCTGCTGAAAGAAATCACCCAGGTTTAGTAGGCATGATCTTCCCTTGACTTGGGTTCAGTGTCTGAAGGTTATCTGTGTCTTTGTTGATCATTTCCATTATTCTTCATTCCATGACTTTGCATATTAGACTAGTCAGACTAATGGCCCTGTAGTTTCAGGGGGCAGTTGATGGTCCATCCTTGTGAATTGAGATAACCATTGCAGACCTCCATTCTTGTGGTACAAAGCCTATTTTGAGGCTATAGTTAATAAGTGACTCAAGTAGTCCTGATAGATCATGTTTCCAGTTATTTAGGAGGCATTTCAAGATATTGTTGGGGCCCACTGAAGCTGTGTTTTTGGCCTTAATGAGCACCACATGGACCTGCTCTCTTTTAGTAGTTGGGGGTATACTAATAGGTATTGCATGGATGGAGGTGGGGGAATTGGTCGTGATGTGTGAGCTAAATTTGTCAATCAGCAAATTCACTATGTCACTTTGCTCATTCAACGAGCAACACTGCCACCAGTTTGGCACACTGATGTGTTCTGTCTTCGAAGTTTTGGAGATAGCTGTAGAAGGCCTCATGGTTGTCTTTAGCCTATGAGGCTATCTTGACTTCATAATTGGCCTTGTTGGACTTAATTAGTCCTCTTAGCTTCCTGTTAGTTTAATTAGAAAGCTCTTATCGTCATGGGAATGGATCTTGCTGATTTTAGCCATGACTTTTTTCCTTTTGTTATATACCCTGTTAAGAATTCGGGTCTATATTATAACATCGAAATCTACAAAGATCAAATGTTATAATATCGACCCGGTAATGTCGAACACTGAAAACAGTGAAGGTGCAGGACACCAAATTCTTTCCCAGGGAAAGAATTTGGTGGGCCGTTGCTGTGGCTTCGCTGTTTTCAGCGTTCGCTATGTTGGAATGTTACAGGTCGGGTTCAGGTAAGTGTGCGATTGTGTGTAGGTTAGGGTTAGAGGGCGGGTTAGGTGAGTTAGGGTTAGGGAGCGGGTCAGGTAAGTGTGCGGTTGTGTGGACATTAGGGCGCAGGTCAGGTAAGTGTGCGATTGTGTGTAGGTTAGGGTTAGGGGTCAGGTTAGGTGAGTTAGGGTTAGGGCGTGGGTCAGGTAAGTGAGCGGTTGTGTGCAGGTTAGGGTTAGGGGCGGGTTAGGTGAGTTAGGATTAGGGCACAGGTGAGGTGAGTGTGCAATAGTGACAGACCTTAGGGTTAGGGTTGGGTTAAGGTAAGTGGATAGCTAGTAGTGTATGTAAAGTTTAGTTTAGGTTTAGGTGTAGGATTTTAAGTGTATGTGTGTGGATTGCTGTTTTTTGTGTGTGTTTGTGTTGTGTGTATGTTTCTCGGAATAGCAAATTTTTTCCCTGGGAAAAAATTCACTATTCTGACTGTTCGATGTTTTCAGATTTCGGTGTTTAGGGTTCAATATTATAAAATTCAATCTTTGTAGATTCTGATGTTATAATATAAACCCAAGAATTCCACCAGTCTGGATTGTTTTTAGATTTTGTTTTGGGCTACTTCTAGGATGTACAGCATCCATTATACAGCAATTTATATGGATGTACAGGGTCTCTGTGAGTAATTCTGCATAGATTGTTGTGAACTTGGGGTTTGGAGGGGCATTGCATTTTGATAAAGTATCACTTAATAGGGTGCCATTTGCTTTGGAATAGTTCCTAACTATTATAGGGTTTGCTGGTATTATCAAGTTGATTTTCATTTTGAAGACGGAGTTTTGTGGTCTGACCTCAGCTGTGAGGACATGACACTGGTGAGGGGATGCAGCACTTTCGCATATTGGTGAATACTAGATTTAGTATGTTTGAATTTCTGATGGGTGTCCGGACTATCTGTTCAAGGGTATTTGTGTTAATAAAGTCCAGGAATCATTGTGTCTATGAGTATCAGGCAGTGTGTGTGCTTCCCAGTCTATAGAGGAGTAGTTAAAGTCTCCAGAATTTTGCTGCTTTGAAACAGGAGGGAACATTTAGATGAATAGATATATGTTTAGAGTTTTTAGAAAATAAACCAAAAGATCTAGAACTTGACAAAGTGTCTTAGAATTATAATCTTTGTTTCATTTGTGATATTACAACATACCTGAATTACTTCAATATGCAACTACAGGGAATATATTAACTTTTAATGTAAATGCTTGTAACTGTGAAAGCTTTCAAAATGCATCTGAAACTTCAGGAGTCAGCAGTTAAAGGTGAGTTGTGTGACATTCCCACCGTTTTATTCTTCTGTGTAAATGCTGAGTTGTGAGAAAAGTACATGAAGCAATTTTTTTGACAGGAGATTTGTTTTGTCTCAAATAAATAAAATCAGTTGAAACTGGTTGAACATCCATTTTTGTGGATCCAGAAGAATTAGCAAAACATACAAATTCTGCTCTGACGAGCATTTGGCAGAAATATCAAAAAAAGAGCAAAAAAAATTTACAATAAATATGATATATGACTAAATTAAAATGAATGCAAATTCTTTATTACATTATTTATTTATTTTTATTTGTTTTCAGTGTATGGGTGTATGAAGACATTTTCATTTTTTCCATGGGCATGGGGGCAAAGGCAGTCACAAATACATGTACAGTTAGATGTTATCAAATTGTCATTGTTCAATGATTTAGAAAATTAAGTACAAAGAAAACAGCCTGCTGGACTTTTACAAAAGTTCTGACAATAAAAATATTGAAATATTACAGAATTTGAAATGAAAATGTTCAGTATCTTTGGCAATCTTTATATGTGAATTGTGATTCTCAGTGAAAAAACTGAACAAAACATACAAATTCTAAAATGGCAATATATTGTTAACTGTGTGTTCTGTGTCACAAAAACTGAAGCAGCCTATCCAACAGAAAAATTTAGTGGAGAACTAAAACTGTTCAAGAAAGTGAGCCCTGACAATGAGGTGCTATTACCGTCAGCTCTTCAGTTTCAAATTTTCAAGAGAAATAGCTGCTGCTGGGAAAAGCTTTACAGAGGGTAATTTCTTGAAAACATGTATGTATTGATTCTGGACATAACCTAAAACAGTAGCATTTGAACTAAGCAAAGAGTAAGCAGCCTGTGGGAATTGAAAAGATGCAGTGACATTTCTCATTTTTAAAAAGTAATATGTCTACAAGTGGCATCAATCATGAGCGTGAATAAAACAAGAAATATTCTTCTCTAACTAATGACCATTTTGAAGACAGTTGTGACTCTACATGCAACAATCTGGTTGCTTTGTAAGTTAAATTTCTTCTGTTCAAGAGAAAACTTGGGTGGATGGGAAACAGAAAATTTACCCCGGGGATCACTGCACTGGCTCTGCTGGACAGTGGTGCAGGGAACTGATGGCTCTGCTGGACAGAGGCACAGGGAACTAATCTAAAGGGGTGGTGAAAGCCAACACATTCTGGCTAGGCTTATAAATGCCCTTGGGCAGATAGCCTAGTACTTACCTATGAACCTTACCTATGAACCTATAAAGAGAATAATGTTCTCTGTCAGTGGAATACAGAGCTAAGTTAATTCAGTGTGAGTGATTCACATGACAGTGAAATGCTAAAAATGGAAGCACAGATGAAACAACCAGCAGGGCTTGAATGGACAGTGGAAAATGTTATCCAGCTATCATCATTTTTGGAAGTACCATACATTTTCACAGTGACCTCTCAACATGGCATGTAGAGGTATACTCCATATTTCCATGACTAGTAATTAAATATAAAACATGATTTAGAAGTTAAGAAATGCAATTTAAAACCATGAGCCAACATTATTTAAACCTGCAGCGATTTTAATGTTGGTTTGTTGTTTTAATTATAATTTCTTATTTTACTTCTGTAAAGTTTGAAGATAATTTAAAAGTTAATTTGGTTTTACATGAAAATTAATTCCTCTTCAGCGGAATGAGGCTCTGTTCACTTTAGGAGTTATGCATGCCTGCTATAAAGCTGGGTTGTTTTTTTTTTGGGGGGGGGTCTCTTTAAAACTGTACTTCTCTCAGTGGGGGCTAACCTGGTCAAGAAGATATAACCAAGTAACTGAATAAATACATAATTTCATAGTACTAGCTTTTCTAGGTCAGGACACAAGTGGGTGCTGAACCACCAAATGCCCCATTTTGAAATGAACAAAACTATATCTTCAAAGAAACATGCTTGTGCATATTCAGTAAGTCATATGTCTTATCTTCTTCCCCCACCACTGAAACCCAAATCCATATGTGAATACATGGTGGGTGCAAAATCAGTGTTGGCTGTACTAGTTGTAGCTAAAGAAAAAAAAAAGATTAGTTTCACCTCAGTTTCCATGCATAACCACATATGAGAGCAAAGGAATGACATATTAAAGAGCCTAGCCATTCCATTTTGGAACTTCATGGGCTTGTATCTAGAATCCTTAGACTTAATGCAAGTAAACCATCCTCACGATTTCGTATTCATTTACTTTTTATCTTATAGCAGTGTATAGCTATCTTCCCACCCCCTCTTTAACCTTTCCACTCTGCATTTCTACACAACATTGCCATTCATTCATTCATTGACCTGAGCCTCTCCGTATATCCCATCATCATTTAGGATGTCTAAGGTCTTAACCTTTACTAGTCTGCACAATTATTGTTTTTCATATTCATATATATATATATATATATATATATATATATATATATATATATATATATATATGAGGAGCTAAATGCAAGCTGAGGTTAAGTTCTATAATGTGATACTATGTAATGTTTTTTGGTTCATTGCATTTCTGGTGATATTTTGATTGATGAATATAAATAAAACAGGAATATTGGCAAAATGGTTGCATGGATTGAAGAACACAAAAAGCAAAGATACCCACAGCTTTCATAAATACTTTTAAAAGCAAACTGTCATGAATAACATGTAGTTTCTTTGCACTCTTCTTAAACTGACAACTGTAATTTTTCACATGCAGACCATTGTTTTTTGAAACAAATGCCACTTTTGTCGACTCTGTGATGTTTTACTTAGACCAAGTACATTCTGACTACTTTTTATTATGAAGTAGGGTCATAACAAAAAAAAAAAAAAGATTATTTTTAAAATATGTTGGCAGTACTGACACCCATAAAGTATAAGCCTTTGTTTCCATGTGGTCTCCCTGATTGTACCATCTTTTTGGAATGTCAGTTTACTGTATGCTGCTATGTTCTCCCTAGGCAAGAGAGACAGTGGTGGTTCAAATGAATTCTGTGATGAAGCACCTCAGACTGTTTGTCACAGTTGCCCCATCAGCAAAGTCCAGCCACAAGATCAGTCACTCTTGTAATGACCTCTGTTTCATATACTTCTAAATGGCTATCTTATATAGGTATAGTACAGTCTCTGTTCTGAGATATTTATAAGCCCTACTGTACAAGGATCCCTTGGATAGTAATGAGAACTATAGCCTCCCCATTAGAGGGTTGAAGCTAGATTTTGTCGCTTATAGGTTCTTTGGGAACTTGCTAATTCCTCTACCCCAATCTGCACCTCCTTCATAGGCCTCTTTTTGAGCCCTACTCTCTGATAAAGTGGATTGCTGTGCAGCCCTCACTCTAGCTGGTGGACAACCTTTCAATATTTTCAACTGAATCGTGCAATGCAACAATTTCTTTAGATGGCCTCACCTCATGAATGAGACAGCTGGGATCTTTAGAGATGCAACAAAGTAACTGCTATCTACTTATTCATTTATTTGTTTTGTTTTACTATTTGTTTATTTACTGAAAACAAAAATGAAATTCCACTTGCACTTAGCAAATTACCTTTAGGCTAAAACAAAAAAAGTTCTGAATACTACACAAATAATATGAAATTAATTAGCAGCTTGAATTCTGGAAGAGCCAAGCAGGGAATGATAGGAGTGAGTGGCTTACATCAATTCACCCTTTGTGGGAGGGGATGCTGTTTCCTTTTTGGAAGACATGGGAGGTGCAATAAGATCAGGGGGATGCAGGCTTGGTGATCCCAGGCTGGTGATAGTACTTTTCAGGAAGCATGGGTGTGGGTACACACATGGCATGGGGAGGGCATAGGACAACCCCAGGATGATGCAGCTGCTCACATTAGCCACCAGAGGCAAGATTAAGTTACTGCTCATGTGACTGTGGTCAGTAGATTAACCATGTAGGGTGGCAGTTTTATGTCTAAAATAGGACTGCCCTCCTCAGTTTTTTACATGTAGAACCGCTCAGGCAAAAAACAGCCATAGACAACAGCAGCAATGTCCATAAATAGTAAATATTTCTGCCTAGATGAAAACTGAAAATGTTATTTTAAAAATGAAGCTTTCTTGTTCTACTGTTACAACAATGTTAACAGATGTTGTTTTGAACATGTTTGCATCTGCTTAAAAAGATCAATTTGCTTTTACAATCTGAAGAAATGAAGATGGGCAGTATTAATACCGCAGTACATGGAGCACTGTGATTACACTCCAATACTGAGAAAATTATAAAATTAAAGTGACCCAGTTGTAATAGTGCTTAGCGGTGCTTTACTAAAGTTTATTACATGTCCCCAATTGCTGTTACAATGGGGTCTTACATAAGGACAGTATCAGCAGCGTGGTACTAGACCAGGGATTCAGGAGCATGTGCCCCCCCATGAAACTGTATGTCCTAGTAAGTGCCCCACTCTCTGCCTCAGAAGTCTCTCTCTCTCTCATTCTCTGTCTCGCTCTTTGCAAGACCAGTCATGCTCTCCACTGCTCATCTCAAGTCTTTCTCTGTTTTAGACATCTGCTCATGCTGCTGCACTGCTCCTCTTTCATTGGCTGTGGCTCTACTGGACTGTTCCACTCTCATTGCCTCTGCTCAAATGACAGTCTGCCTCTTTGATAGCATGAACAGAATGTAGCTGTATGGGCACCTTTTGGGGCACTGAGTAGCACAACACAATCAGTACCCTGTTGTAACATGGATGTGGAAAAGCACCATGGATGGTACCCTTTACATCTTGCAGAAAGGAGAGAGAGAGAGAGAGAGAGAGAGAGAGAGAGTCTATGTGTGTGTGTGTGTGTGTGTGTGTGTGTGTGTGTGTGTGTGTGTGTGTGTGTGTGTGTGTGTGTCTAGACCATGTTTTGACCTGAATATATAATGGCAATAACCCTTTTTCTTGACCTATTTTAAGATGGTTGGTAATAATAACAATAAATTAGAGTTTCAGATTTTACCAAAACCAGGAGCACAGTCTGGTTAAGTGACATGCTCAGAGTCATGCAATAGGCAAACAGAGGTAGAAAGAATCAAACCCTGTGTTCTTAACTACAAACACTGTATGCTTGACTACAGAAGGCAGTTTAGTAATAGCCTTAATCCTAATTACCAGTTATTAAACCTTTATTAACTTCTTTTTTTGTTTGTTTTGGTAAATCACAGAGGATTACAGTTACTGAATAATGTCAGCCTTTAGAGTTTCTTAGTTTTCATTGTTCATAAAATGCTTTCACATGAGATACTGGCTGTTTTTCTGTTGGCTTCTTAAGTCAATTAGAGTTGTCTGCTCTGAGGAGTTAAAAAAATGTTTCTTATAGTCAAAAGTTCATAGTTTGAATCTTCCCACCTCCATTTACTTACTGTGTGACTTTAAGCAAGCCACTCAGACAGTGCTGCTGGGTCACATCTGAAAAGAGACACATCGTTCACTAGATTTACGTGGTAAACAAATAGATAAAAGAAAATGATATTTAATTTTTTCCCTTTTTGGGCCTCTCTCCAACCCCCTCCCCCCATTATTTTTGGCTATGTACAGAAATCTTGAGCAAACATGCTGGTACATCAATATTGAACAGCAGTATTCCTATCCAGTACGTCTACCCTGTGTGTTATATGTTTAGATTACAATAAACCATTAACATATTTTAGTAGAACAGTGCAACTTCCTCATTCTCTATACTGTTTATTAGAAATATAATAATGGCCTTAGTATCAGATTACTGAAATAAGACCTTCTTTGGATTCTATACAGATATTATCACGGTGTGTATTTTGGTTTGTTTCTTGTAAAATTTGCAGATTTTTGGCAAATTGTTGTGGATACAAATCATTAAAAAAATGGCAGGTATGTGTATTTTACACTTTGCATCCTTCAGGCAATTCATAGTCTGTTATTCTAGCAACATTCTAAGTATATAGATTTATAGATTAGTACTAGGCTAACTGCCCTTGTGAGCCATTTTAAGTCTAGACAATTATCCCTTGTGAAACTCAAACCCTGCACCTTGTGCTTTTAAGGCAAACACCTCAACCATTAGGCAACCCTCCGAACTACAACAATATGTAAACTCTCTTTCTGATGTTTTGTCTCTGTTGCTAAGGAATAGGGGGGAAGGGAGGTCTCTGCACTGTATGGTTCTGACATCAGTGTGCAAGTATAGATTTCTGGGCTAGTATTTATGAATATTCAAATATTCAAGGTGTACAGTCCAAGGTGACTGTAATTTGTGTCAGGGGTGGGGGGTTGGTGAGACAGATGTCAAAATAGTATCAATGTAGTGGATAGAATGAACTAATAATGGTAACTGAGATGGGGAGAAAGCGAAAGTTGTTTGTCACTGAACATTTGTAACTAAAGATGCTAAGAGAGAGAGAGAGAGACAGATAGTATGAAAATAATTTATTTTGTGTGTGTGTGGGGAGGAGGTCTGAACTTTTGCAACTCATTCTCAAGTCTCTCATGTTTGGCAAGCTGAATGTGTGGTAAAAAATCCATATATTTAAACTGCTGTATAACTTGCTATGGTTTTATAATCAGTGTAAAAGAAAATGCTATGTTGTAAGCGACTGACTGTCCTGGTAAGCAAAAAGAAACTGGATATCAAAGAACTTTTGGTAAATTTAAAGTCTGCATTTTAACTAAACTGTGAGTTTCCTTCCTTCCTAAATGTTGTTAGTAAATGTGTCACATTTTACCCATCTGTTTCCCACTATGTAAGATAGTATAGTATAGTACAATATTCCACATTTTGAAGATGGAAGGTTGACTGCAGGTGTAGTGTAAAAGGAAATTTTGATGTTGAAACTAAGTAGCTGTTCTGATAAGGAAAGTGAGACGAACAACAAAATCACTTGTTATAAATATAAGTACCCATTTTAACAATTTTGTGAGTTTAATTTATATTTGCTAGTAAATGTTACATTTTTGCTCATTTGTTCTACATTTTGAGAGGTTGCCTGGTGTTCCATATTTTGAAGATAGAAACTTGACTATGATTGCAGTTTCTTTCATTTTTTTTTTTTGGTGGTATAAATGGTAAGCCAATAATGTCAAGCTGCATTAAACTTAATATCAGCAGGGGATTTCAAGAAACATTTGTAGTTTTAATCCTGTCAATCATTAAGACTAAAATTGGGTATACATTCTTCCAAGACTTGTTCTCAGAAGGTTATAATAGCATTCATAAAACCATACATGCATCATTTAAAATCTGCCCCCCAAAACCTTGGAATGGATTATAGTGATCAGACATTCCATTTTTTTGTGTTACCCCAAAACATGCATATTTACATTATTTCTGTTGGAATTAGTACCGCAGAGTAGAAACAGAGTCCTAGGTGGTTCATATTTTTGTATTTGCCTAATACATTTTTGTCTTCTTCAGTGCTATATTTTCCTTGGAGGACTGAAAAAGTATAATATCAAGTGGCTGTTATGGTTGTTACTGCATTTCAATTATTTTACTGTGTCTTTGTATTGTGACCTATTTTAATGTGTCAAAATCACTGTTTATTTTAATGAGACCTGCCTCATTAATTTGTTCTTGGAGGTCTTGGTCCCAGAATGTATTTAAGCCTTTTGTATACAAGCCCTGCTTTATGTAAGGAAATAGTTTTACTGCCAGGTTCAGTAGAATGGTAGCATTATGACTACCTGGTATCTTACTAAGCATCTGGAAACCGATAACTTTTTTTTCACATTTTTGCCTCAATTACTCTGGTTTGCATTCTTAGCACTGCTGTTACCTCCTAACAGTAGTCACAAATCCTCATCAAAATGAAGTAGCTGGACTGTAGATTTTCCAGGGCTGCCAATTTATAGTCCTTCAAGTGCTGACCGACCTTCCTCACACTCTTCCTGGGGTATTAGAGCTATCAATATAATCCAAGGGCTGTTAACTAGCCACTCTTCAGCATGAAAGAATGTTTAGCAGACATGCAGTTTTTTGCCATTTACCATTCTCTGTAGTGGGAAGATTTTTTTTTTGTCTTGAATGTTAGTGAACTGTGCTATAGTTGCTTAAATGTATTGTAATTTCTGTCATGTTATCTCTATCATTGTACTATAGAACACTACAAAACAGGTACACGTTGCTGTTCTTTAATTTATGTTATGAGATACTTTTTGTCTTTTTACTGAGGCACAAATGCCTTTGTGCCCTTCTCCCACTTATGTTGTATTGTTGACTACCAACTTGATTTGTTACACTGTAGCATACCATATGCAAACCATAATCCTTGAGCTCAACAAGTTTACTCAATGAATTGTGCATATTGCCAGAATGTGTAAAACATTTAAATACATTATTAAACTGTCACATTTATTTTTTTATAGCGAAATAGTCTTTTGTGTTTAACAATGGATTGTGGGTGAATTGCTACCATGCATTTTTTTTGTGTCCAGCCAGCTACTGTGGTCCTATTTTACTCCTGTGAGAAAGGAAACTTGGAACCACCTCTGAGTGCTAGCTGGCAGTAAGAACAGTAACAGAAGGTGAAACTGCCTTTAAAATCTGTTAGAACTTTACTCTGCCATGCATAAAGAAAAATTGTGGTAAGACTACAGCTGTTAAAAGCTGTTTGATCTTTTGCCAGATGGACTCTTCATCTTTGCCTACTGTATCTGTTAGCTATCCGTAATTTTGCTGAGTATTCCTGATTTTGCCTCATATTTTTGGCTTGTCCCTTGTAAGATCTTTGATTTTCTGGTAAATCGATATGGATTACAGTTATCAATTTCATATTTCTTATCATTTAAAAATGCATATTGATACATTTTATTAACTTCTTTTAGTGAATTAGAGCAATATTTAAAAAGGTCACTGATTGACAATGCTAAGTCTTTTACCAGCTTTCAAAGTCAAAAGGCTACCCTAACCAATTGCTCTTTATCTGGGAATGAAACCTTGTACATTTTACAAAAGAAATTAACAAATCTTAAATCATCAGAGAGAGAAGTGAGGGGGAATGTAAACTACCCTGTCAATATTTGTTTACTGTCTCCAAGTAATATATTTTTAAATTGGGATATGAGTAGACACCATTTCAAAGTCAGGGCATAAATGGAGTTCATGAAATCAGTTTTGCTTCAGTTTTTGATGTTTGCCTAGAATGCTCTTCTCAGCACCTCAGGATGTACACATAACTAGCTCATATGTGATGACGTGTATTTGCAGCGTGTTTAAGTATGCTTGGACATTTTTTTAGTAACCCCATTCCTCCCACTACTACTGGATCTATCTGTGCATACTTATTTCTCATTGCACTAGGTTCTGATTGCATGTCTTAACATTTTACAACTTTGTGTACTTTTCAATACATAAGTCATTGTAGTCACTGGGTGTAGCAGTTTTGATAATCAGCATTGTCTTTTTCCTGTTTGCTTTGACTTCAGTATCTGGCTTTCTTGCTTCTTCTTTCTAAGCTGTTGGTATTGGATAATTCCACATGGTCAATATGTTTTCATGTTCAGTAATTCCAGTAGTTCAGTAAACAAATGTCAATTAATAAATAAATAATTATTTGTGCTTTATGCTTCCGGTACCTCTCAGCTACTTGCATACTACAGTATTTACAGAATCTGCAGTTTATCATCTTTGCCACATTGTTATGTCTTTCAGTATACAAACCATCAGCCATAAGTGCATTGCACCCCATAACAAGATATGCTACTGTTTTTAGTTTTGTGCTGCAAAATCTACATTTTGTGCATCTCCTACCTTTCTATAGATTTTGGGAAACATGTACGTACTCCTCTGTTCTGAGCTGTCAATACCCTTTCATCTTTTGGTTTAAATTTATTTCTTTGTAGCTATTTGTGTGCCAAAAGGTGCTTCAACAAAGTATTAGTTTAAGGGTGTGCACACACAACAAAGTATTAGTTTAAGGGTGTGCACACTTATGCAACCAGTGTATTGTACATTTTTTATTTTTATATTTTTTCACCTAACAGATTTGTTTGTTTTTCAATTGAGTTGTACAGGTTATAGGTCACATTAAAGGTGGGAAAAGTTGTGGTCTCATTTTTTTTATATCACAAAAACCTGGTATTTTAACAGGGGTGTGAAAACTCTTTATATCCATTGTATATATATATATATATATATATATATATATATATATATATATATATATATATATATATATATATATATATATGTATATATATGTGTGTGTGTGTGTGTGTGTGTGTGTATATTTATATATACTATTGTCTCATGAAAGAGAAAATGCTCTTTTGAGCAAGCAAAAAATATTGATCATGTTAGAGTAGACACAAAATCATGGAAAAAAAAAACAAAAAGCCCCCAAAAACTATTTTATGAAGGGGTCAAGCCCCTCTGCACCCCTTCAGCCCTGCTAACTCTATATACCAACTCAAAATCACACAACAGTAGGCAAAGGACAGATTCCCAAACCCCACGGTACTGTGCTCCTGGACACAAAGCAGCCTCCCAGCCAGAAGTACATGGAAAAAGAACTTTCAATCTTTATACCACTGCACCCATATTTATCTATCTGTCTGTTTGTGTGTGTGCTATATCTCTATCTATATCTATATCTATATCTATATCTATATCTATATCTATATCTATATCTATATCTATCTGTCTATCTATATGCATACATACTAATACGCATACATATTAACATAGTGTAACCATATATTGAATATATATATATATATATATATATATATATGGGCCTACCATAGATCGAAATTACACTATTTCAAAATATGATAGTAGTGTCCCACTAACTCGAAAGTGCACTTCAACGAAAGTGCACTTTTGCGAAAGTCACTAAGTCGAACGGGACATTTCCTGCACTGTGGTGCGGTAGTGATGGACCTTAGGGTTAGGGCTTGGGTTAAGGATAGTGGATAGCTAGTAGGCTACCCACTATCCTTAACCCAAGCCCTAACCCTAAGGTCCATGACTATCGCGCCACAATACAGGAAATAGGTCCGTAACTACTGCTCAGTGGAGGAAATACAATTTCCTGCACTGTGGTGTGGTAGTCACAGACCTTAGGGTTAGGGCTTGGGTTAGGGATAGTGGATAGCCCTACTAGCTATCCATTATCCATTACCCAAGCCCTAACCCTTCGTTCATTCTAGTGAATTTCACAAAAGTGCACTTTCGTTGAAGTGCAGTTTTGTTGCGTTAGTGGGACACTACTATCATATTTCAAAATAGTGTAATTTTGATCTATGGTAGTAGACCCATATATATATATATATATTCATATATGGTCTCACTGTATTTATTTATCAATGGTTTTATTTCATGTTGGGATTTTATGTGAATGGAGGATAGTCCCCCTTGCTGGACCCATGCTAAGTATGTCCTGCTGATTGTGGATGAAGTTCTGCATGGAGGACAGATCTTGTCCCCCCCTCGCGGTCCCATGTTAATGCTTTTTCTGGGGTTTCAGTGGAATGAGCTTTGCTATACCTCTGCCACTCTTGCCACCCCTATATACATCCCTCCTTTCTGCTTCAAAACTATCACATCCAAGGGCATCCACCCACTGCTCAAACAGATTAAACCTGATAGCACTCTTAGTACAGACAACTTTCACACATGGTTTATTCATCATTGCAGAGACCGCATCATAACTCAGCTGAACCACAACTACAACCTGTATGTACCTGTGTGTTACCCTTAAAATTATGCCTATTACCTGTAAAATTGCTAGTGGGAAACCTCTCCCTAGGTAACCCAGTCCTTCCAGTCCCTCCAGTCCCTCAGACCTCAGCCCCATTTTTATCCTCCCTATCTTTGGAAAGATTCTTTAAAAAAATGACTGTACTTTCATCTCACTCAATATCACTTTCTTTCTCAAAAGTGTCTTGGCTTCTAGTCTGATTGCAGTACATCAATAGTTACTGGACACTCACTGAGAACATTCATCTTGGAATGGGCAAAGGTCTAATTACTGTAGCTATTTTTATTGACTTCACCAGCATCTTTGATCTTGTTGATCACACATTTCTCTTAATCCATCTGATTGAAATAGGCATGATTGTTGAGACAATACCCTGGTTCAAAAATGACAATGTCTAACTACCACTTCAGTTTCAGTTTCACCTCATCGACCTCTCCATCAAATCCTCTGCAGAATGCTGTTCCCAAGCAGATCTATTCTGGCAACTTTCCTCTTTTTTTTATCTACATTAACAAACTCCAACTTGACTTGTCCCACCATCCCCTCCTGCTTTAAGCTGATGACATGGTTGTGATCCACTTAACAAACTCCAGCTTGACTTGTCCCACCGTCCCGTCCTGCTTTAAGCTGATGACATGGTTGTGCTCTACTCTAAATATTCTGTCTTCTCACTTGAACTTAAACTTCAGTCTGATTTTCATGATCTTATAAAATGGGCCAGTGATAAACACTTATTACTTAGCTCCTCTAAAACAAAAAGAATGCTTTTTGATACTTAACAAAGTTGATTTTTACCTCCAGACCTCTACAAATCCTTGATCATCAGAATAACTCTATTGAAAACATCACTTCATTCAAATAGCTAGAGATTTGGTTGGACTGTTTCCAAAATTTCCATCTCCATTTCCATCTGGACTACACACTCACACATGCATGCACACGCACACACACACACACACACACACACACACACACACACACACACACACACACACACACACACACACACACACACACACACACACACACACACACACACACACACACACAAAATAATATACTCCATTTTATTCTGGGCTGATATGATCTCTCCCCTTTTCTTTCCAGAGTCGAATGAAAGTCATGAGTAAAGGTATCTTACTGGCTCAGTTAGAATATACTCTCCGTCTGATTGCTGCAGCATGTAAAAGAAATGCATCCTCCATTCAAACCATCTCTGATGCCATGTACAGGTTCATAACTCACTCCCAAAAATGAACACCACTGCAAAATGAATGGAAACGCAAAATAGTTACCAGTGAAACAATTTGCTGACTTTCTACTCACCTCTCAGTTGTTTAAACTTATCAAGAATGCGACCTTCACTCACTAGGCTCCAGACTAATCAGGGATGCACAAACAACTTAAACAACATTAGATGTTTTAACTAATCAGGTCCACTCCTCCGACCCCCCAAACTAGGCTATAATGCACAATCCATGCTTTTACAGTATGTGGTCCCAAGCTCTTGCAGTTCTCCTCCCTTTTCTTAAATATCATTTCTCTTATCCCATTTTCCTATCAGAACTAAATGCACATTGTAGAACTCAAATAAAATGCAACTGCTCTCTCTCTCTCTCTCTCTCATTCTCTGGCCAGATAACATAACCTAGTCCTACACACCTCCTCTCTATATAGCTTGGTCTGACTCTTATTTTTATAGTGATACTTTCAACATATCAGCTCTGATATCCTCTCATAAGTTCATAGGCAAGTACTAGGCTAGCTGCCTTGCTGGCCATTTTAAGCCTAGCCAGTTTCCCATTTTTGCTCAAAATAACCTATCCCATTTGGTCAGAAATTGGACTTACCTATTCCATGGTCAATAATTATAATGTATGTATATATATTGTGTTTTGTCAGTCACTCTGTATAGAATGTCATGTATCTTTTATGTTTAGCCCAGGGCTGAGACTGATGTAGGTCCACTGGGATTACTGCTTTAACCTAGTTAAAAAATTCAAAATAAAATGAAATGATGTCTTATTGTGTAGTTAATTATTGGTATACTATGTGAGTGTTTGATCATAGATACTATAATGTATATATATATATATATATATATATATATATATATATGTGTATATATATATATATATATATATATATATATATATATATATATATATATATATATATATATATATATATATATATATATATAGGGTTATCTTCTGGCATTTAGGACATCCAGCATGTATTGTTTCATCTTCTTTCATTCTCCTGGCCATTAGTGCTGACCAATTCATTAGGTCCCTGAAATGCTTGGACACTAATGGATGACCTACTACTTCCTCTCTCTCTTTTCATAGTCTGTACAATAAGTCATTTCGTAACTCATAGCATGGGTAGGAAGTGAATAACATTGTATCCTGCTTCTTCCTCCACAACTCTAGTTGTATTTCTCTTGCTGTGTTCAAAGTGTCATCTTCCGTTGTTTATCTGGCTTACCTGCAGCTCAGTTAAATGTGGGGATGACTTTGGATCAGCCTGTCCTAAGACAAAAGAAACTGTCTCCACTTGTACCAACACAGGCACTGGGGTCCCATTGATGAACTTTTTTCCTAAGAAAGGCTCCTCCTACCCACACTCTCTCCTTTCATTTGCTGTTTCGACATTAGTTACTTCAACCCTGTTCTTTTCCTTTATAAACTTGTCACCGACAACTTTTTGTTCTTCTGTATGGGGTTCTGTATTTTGTCTCAGTAGGAATATCTGCTCAAGGTTATGCCTCTCAGTATATTTTGCTATCTCCTTTTCCCGTCCTTCTATAGGTTGTTCTCCCTAAGTTTCAGTAGGAGTGATAACCAATTTCTTACTTTTATTTTCATGCCTAGGTTGCTCTTTCTCTGTCTAATTGTAAATGAGGACCACCCCACTTACTTTTGTTTTCTTCTGTAGGTTTCTCTCCATTGTCTCATTATGAGTGAGCACCGTCATCTTACTTTCTTTTTCTTCTCTAGGTTGATCTGTCTCTGTAAAGGCCATTTTTATTTGCAGTTTGATTTTTTTACCTTTCTTAGGGTACCCATTGCCTAGCATCATGTGTAAAATGGCTTTTTTGATTTCCTAGTATTTTTTGATCATTGGGTGGAGTTCAGGAATGCATGACAATGACAAACCACTAATACTGTACTCTTGATGTTTCACAACTAGTAGTTTTCTAAATTATGCTTTTCAGTTATGTATTTATTTTTTTGCACCTAAAATTGTTATATTTGTTTTCGGTCCCTGCCCGAAGCTACTGCCATCTACCTGGATATTTTGTTACTACCTCTGACTGAGAAAAATATCTCACATATAAAAGACTCTATTGACTTCTTAAGGAAAATAAAAAATGTTACAGTTGATGCTGACAGTATTTTATTAACAGTAGATGTCAAATCATTATATACTGTACTTCCACATAATTATTGTATTGAAACAGTAATAGATTCTTACAGGAAAAACAACAATGACCCACCAGCACAACATGAAGGAACAGGTTAACTTTTAGATATGATGCTTAGCTACAATTTCTTTACGTTTAATGGAAACTACTATAAACAAAAGAGTGGTATAGTCATGGGGGCAGCTATGGCCCCTAGCTTAGCCAACATAGCCCTAGGCAAGTGGGAGGAGGATTATGTTTATAACAACAGAGAATACATGGAACATTATCATGGTGTATCTGCACTTTATTGATGACATTCTTATTGTGAGGAAAGGAGACGCTGCTAAATTAGAAGAGTTTATCAACTATCTCAATCAAACCATCAGCTTCCTGCATTTCACCTCACCCCACAGCCTCACCTTGGCAGTCTTCTTAGATATGCAGATTACTGAAGACTTGGACCAAGGTAAAATGGACACAGATCTTTACAGAAAACCTACCAGAGTAAACCTCCTGCTACATAATAAGAGTCTCCATCCCACCAGGATGAAATATAATGTTAAGTCCCAGGGCTACAGGTTGGCTAGGACCAATACAAAAATGGAACCCTTACTTAAGAACCTAAATGAACTTGAACTTGAAAATGATTTTTTGGTGAGAGGATCTGAAAGCAGTATGTTAAAAAGCATTGTGGGACCTATAATTGAACTATAAAGTCAGCTTAACAGGCCTTATAGGAGGGTGTTAAAGAAATCTATGGACAACAAATCTAAAGACAGTTGTATCTTGACTTTTACTGTTGACTATTACAGCATCGTTAATGTTATTAGAGAGAACTGCGCCATAATTACTGAAAACTCATATTTAATGGACATCCTTGGAGAAGGTCCTTCCTTTGTATATAGGAAAGCCAGGAACATCAGGAGTTGGGTTGAAGGTAGGTCCAGACCATTGGATACATGCACCAATAAGTGTGGAGCCAACTGTATCTTTTGTTAGTACATACAGGAGAGAGACATGTTTTTCTTCCCTTATTTAAAAAAAATGATTAAAACCAATGCAGGAGGTGACTGTAACTCAATGCATGTGGTTTACAGGGCAAGCTGCAATAACTGTGAAGTATTTTATGTGGGGGTAAAATGCTCAACAAACGTAAAAGAAGGATTTCTGGCCACCTTTCTGAAATTAGAGCTAAGTGCAAGAATAATGCACTGGCTTGACACCTGCAGCTCCACAAAAGACACACTGGCTTTAAATTTCAAATTATTGATCTTGTGGACCTTTTGGAACTGGAAGGAGACATCCCTAATCGTTTAGAAAAATGTGAACTTCTGTGGCAGCTGAAACTGACTCCTTTAGAAAACCAGGGCTTAATTATTATTGCTCCATATAAAGCATACTAGATCTCAGAAAACTGCCCCACTGTTTAAAAGACTGATATGGGACTGATTAATGTTGAGATTACTTGCTTATAAACAAATATCAAACAGTGTTTACTTCTTTTAGTACTAACTTACAATGTTATAAAGGACATCCTTTAGGTGGCTCGTGTATACATTAATCATATTTGATGGCTCCACATTAAATGCTACTTTAGATTTTAAACTGAACACTTTTGTTACATTTTTTCCTTTTAGGCAGTGAAAGCCTGATAGTGCACACAATGTGCATGGGCCTAGTCTGATAGTGCACACAGTGTGCATTGGCCTAGTCTTTTTCTTTTTCTGTTTTAAAGGTTGCAATTACTCTTGTACCCTCTTGCACACTCAGTCTAAATGTTTTCTTAGTTAGATGTCACACTTTAACAGATTCCTGTGGTCTCGGTGCTTTATTTTTAACATTTATCACTGTATTTCTAGCTTAACAGTTATTTTTATGTTTTTCATCCTACTCAGGTTTTCAGTTGCATATGGGCAGCCATGGTGGTGCAGCGGTTAGCGTTGCCACCTCACAGCAAGAGGTTCACCGGTTCGATCCTCAGCTAGGGTGCCTTCTGTGCGGAGTCTGCATATCCTCCCTGTGGTCATGTGGGTTTCCTCTGGGTGCTCCAGTTTCCTCCCAAAGACATGCTTTAGGTGGATTGGACACTGTGAATTGGCCCTAAGTGTGAGTGTGTGCTTGTGTGTGCCTTCTGTGGGAGGTTGGGCACTGGGCTGGCAACCCGACACCGTAAAACTCCACTGCCAATCATGAGCAGACAGGTGATCCACTGTAGCAACCCCTATCCGGGAAAAAGCCAAAAGAACAAGATCTATACACATGTTCATTCATATTATGATCTGTTTTTGACACACAAACTTGATTAAGTGTTTATTTGATACGAAAGTGATCTTTTTAAAAGCTGTATATTTATTAATATTTATTCTGAAAGATGTCTAGTGGTAGAGCTTTTTGTTAATCAGTCATTCAGTCAGTCATTTTTTTATTTAGTTAGTTTCTTAATTAATAAAGTTTTGGGTTAGTTGGTTAGCCTATACAAAGTGTTAATAAACTGGTCTTATATTATAATTTTTCTCATTTTTTTTCAGTTTTACTTTTAGGTAGCACAGTCTCTGTTTACATTATGGTGTTAAGGGGGAAGGGGGACTTGGCTAAAGGAATGATTTTAATGCTTTTATTGCTCTTAACAGAGCAACCCTCTGTAACTGCTCCCTTGCTCCAAACAACCTGATTATATATGAGGAATGTTTTTGATGCTTTTTATTGTACTCAACTAGGATTGCTTGTTTGTGTGTTTCAGTAAAGGATGTTCCATTTTTAACTCAACTGTGGACTGCCTGCTATTTACTATTTTCTATTTGATTATTTTGTAGCACGTATTTTACAGTTATATTTTATATATTTTACAGTTTGATTTTCATTATGTGAACTAAATGCATAACATAATTCTGGAAGAGAATAGAATATCACTCCCTCTACACTGCAAAGTTTCTTCTTGGCTTATTTTGGACCCAGTATGGATTATATACTGGGTTTACTGAGACTTCGAGGGATGCCACGGATTTCCCATTTTGCATTTGTTTTTAATCCTCACACCTCTTGAAGTGGTCCAAAGATAAATATAGTGCCACCTTCTTAGGTCCTTTTAGACCACATATTCATGATAACATATTCAGACCACATCTTCACTGACAGGAAGTACACAATGTATTATTATAATTTGCTTATGATTTGTAGTGTTAATGTTCCTTTTTCTCTTTTGTTTTTCCAGCTGTACTCCATAAGAAGTGCACAGCAGAACATCTGATATTTTTGTAGTTTCTTATAGTTTTGAGTGACACAAAATAAATAATCTTAAAATTAAAAAAAAACTAAGGAAGCTAAACATATATATATTGTCAGTGCAATAATATTGCAAACAGAAATGACAAACTAACTGCCACATATAAACACTGAGTAGAAGAGCTAAAGCAAAAATGCATTTTGCTTCTTTTTCCTTGCATCAAAACATCTCAGTCTGTCAGACTAAACATCAGAATGGAATAGTTATTTTTATCTCATTGCATTTCCTTATGACATACACCTACACATTTGTTTACTCTTATGAACTGCAGTCTTTCAATAAAAACACATCATTTTCTTCTGAAAAAATGACATTTTATTCTCGGCAGGAGTACAGAATTAGAATCACACATTTCTGGCCTTTGTAAAAAAAATAATGCATTTGACATTATCCACAAACTATTAGTAAATATATGAAAAAGTACAGAAAAGAATTTCAAATTCTTTAGAGAAGAGAAAAAGAATCTGATTTGAGGACATATCTGTAAGACCTCATTTTTTTTATTTTTATACAGCAGGCAGGGAGCACAAAAGTGCCAGCATAGCATTAGAGAGGTGTGCAAAACTTTTTCAATAGAATGAAGGATGGATTTATAGATAATACTAAGAAAAACCTGGCATGAAAACTATTATAACAAAGTAAATGGCAAACATGTTGACTTTCTGAACATAATCATCCTGATTATATGATTCAATGCCTAGAACAAAGTTGAACTCAAAATACTAGGTGACTCATGCACCTGGTTTACCAAACTTCCTCAGAACACACACACACACACACCCAGTGTGCACTTAATTGTGAAATAAGAGCTCAGAAACTAAAATCCCACTCAACTCAATGACAGGTGATGTGACCTTTGGCAACACACTGTCAGTATGAACAAGTTATTCTGTTTCCCTTTATTTCAGTCTTCTGAGTTTCAGACTGAGTGGTTAAATTAAATGCAGTTAAACACATGATGTTGCTCTCTTTTTGTATATGAGAACGTGAAGAAGGGAAACAAAAACAGTACAGTCATGTTAACATACTACCGCCCTAAGTCATTCCACCTTTATTCAATAAAAATCTGGGTATAATTTTTGTTTATTAGTACAAAATACATACATAGTAAAAAAAAAAATATATATATATATATATATATATATATATATATATATATATATATTTACAGAAAGAACAGAAAACAGAAAATGAAAAGCTCAGGACAGGAAGATCGTAATTTCAAAACAAGGAATGTTGACATTGCTGAAACTAGAAACCACAAAACACCAACTGTGCATGTCAGACACTAGTTGAAGGTTCTGCATGGAGTTCTTGGGCACAGACAAAAAACAGGCACTACATTTAAACACTCAATTTTAATAAAAATATACCTTTTTCAATGCTTGTTAATGGAGATTGCAGAATGGTGAAGATCGGAAAATTTACCCTTTTCCCCACTGTAGTGCGATCTCGGAGGTGGTATATATAGTTTGTAGGGGGTGTGGGGCATGCAGAGGGACTTGCCCCCATGCAAAAATGTTGAAAAATGTATATTTGGCTTTTAAATTTTGTATTTGAATGTAGTAGCCAATTTTTTTCTGTGTCCGCCGACCTCTGTTCATAAGTTCTGGCTTGTGTCTGACATGCGCAGCTGTGTTTTGTTGCTTTTAGTTTAGGCAATGTAAAGTTTCAATGTTTTGAAATTATGATCTTCTTGTCTCGATCATTTAAATTTTGGTTATCTGTTAAAATTATCTGCTGAAGTAGATCCATATATATATATATATATATATATATATATATATATATATATATATATATATATACACACACACACACACGCACACACGCACACACACACACAAACCTCATTTTTTTCAAATAGAAAGTTTATAACAGAAAGCCAGCAATTAAACTGGAATGATCAGACTGTCTTAGAAAAGCTGAACTAAAATGCACACAGCCTCACTAAGCTGGAAATAAGAACATGCTGGGTGCAATACTGAGAAAGATTATGTCTGTGTGAGAAACAACACATGACTATTCCTGCCTACAGCAAAAACAAGTGATGTAGCCTAATGTCTCATCCACTGATGTTATACAGAGGGTACAGTATTGCTTATAGTGTATTGCAATCCCAACTAATAAAATGTACACAACACCAGAATTTGGCATGGCTATTTGGCATTTTTCCAGTGAATTGCTCATCTTTCAAGCTATGACTGTTATCATTTCAGTGTTGTATAATGTTTCTGCAACAGGACCCAGTCATTGTGACATGAAAAACAACTTATCTACATATGTTGGTGTTTCACTTAGTCTCAGTAGTGAAGATAAAGAACAAGCTATGACTTTGTCTTGACTTACTCTGGTAATTGAAGTTCCTGTATTTCCTAACTTGACTTAAAGTGCGTAACTATTTCTGTGTTTATGGAACATGACAGACTTAAACAGGAAAGCAAATCTGAAGTAAAGTAATAACACCTGAATTCTGCTTGTATGCAAAATATAATCAGTTCATCCGTACTGAAGGGCATAAATAGCTTCATTTTGTTGGTTAACCACCAGTAAGGTCAGAAGCAGTACCAGCCAGGTGTCAGGCCTGAACTGGATGGGCAGCTTCAGGTATCCTAGTCCACAGTAATGGAAAATGGTGGAAAGGACATGCAACATCACATCAGTGGTGGAGTAGGAGCTTCAAATTTTGCAAGAAAAGAAAGAGTACTAGATAAATATAATCAGATTAATTTCTATATAGAACATGGGCTGTGGCTCTAGACTTCTTAATCATGGCTAATTGCTATCTTATTATGAAGCTGTTCCTTATGGAAAACCTTGTGCAGGTGTAGTGCTACTTACAAGTCCTTGTCTGAGTACTGTGCCATTAGAGATTTTACGTGGTCAGTGAGAAGGTTCGCTTAAAGTAACTTCAAGTCAGACAGAAGAAACCTTTAGCAGATATTTGTCCTTCCAGCTGTACAGCATATTCAGCTTTCTTTGAGGGAGTGATGAAGTTTAGGGGAATGTGCCAGCTACCAACCTGTCCTACTGTGAGACTTTAGTGTTCACTTGAGAAATGATGAGATAGCTTTAATGTCCACCTGACAAATGACAGAAATTCCTAAACAGGAAATGCAAGGAATAATGACCCTCTAGACCTGAGTATTTGAATGTGACTGATGAATGTCTTATTGGAATTAGATGTAAGTCATGGATTGTCCATAATAAAAACATATTTGAACAAAATGAAACTCGTGTGTTTGATACCAAACCTCCTCAGACCAAAGGTTGTTTATTAACTTTGTGTTCTTTGTCATCAGGCCTGAGGCCATATATTCTGCACACGTGGATAAATAGAGAAGCAGAGCTGTCAACTGACTACACTTGGTGAATGTCTGGATTTGCTGGACAGACAGACAGAAAAACCTTAGAGACCTATGTGAGCAGGAAGAACATCTTGATGAAGATTTGATGAAGACATCTGTGCAAGACTGTGAAGACAGCACGGTGGTGCAGCGGTAGTGTTGTCACCTCACAGCAAGAGGTTCTCCAGTTTGATTCTCAGCTGGGGTGTCTTCTGTGTGGAATCTGCATGTCCTCCCTGCATTCATGTGGGTTTCCTCCAGGTGCTTCGGTTTCCTCCCATGTCACAAAGACATGCATCTGTAGCATTTCTCTGCAAGCTTCCGCTGAAAATTGTCTTTGTTCCAAGTCAGACTTTTCCAGTAAACAAATGTTAAAAGAAAGATCAGTTTGAGTCATATCTCTAAGAAGACTTATGATGTGTACTGAGGGAAGGTAGAGTTGCATGGCTAGGTTTTAAGGGCCCTAGTGGTCATTACCTATGAACCTATGAATATGGCATCTAAATTAATCATGTTCAAGACCTCAGTTACTGAACTGGCACTGAGCAACTATGTAGAATGGGTAATTGGTGTCTGTAATGGGATACCTCTTAGACTTGCAGACAGAGACCACTGGTGAGTAAAGCTGTCAAAATGAAGGATGTAGTTTTCTGGAAAAGACGTGGAGAGCTATTCTAATTCAGCTGAGAGGTTTTGGCATTAACCGAAAAGTGACAATAGGCTACAAGAAGGCTACAGCAAAAGATGGTAGTTAAAGTAAAAGATTTGGCTAGGCAAGAGGCTGGAAAACTCACCACTGTTTGCTTTAAAGAGGCTACAAAAACAGTTTGATGCCTCATGAGAAGAAGGTGGAAGCTTTTTTAGGCTGTCCTAAGTCACAGTACGGAGACAATCAAATGGTAGAAAGAACATTTGGAGAAATTCATTAACACAGGGAGCATGACCTACTATTATAAGACAGTGTCTGAAGTCTTTTACAGACCAGATTCTTTCACTGTGGCTTCTCATTATAGTAGCTAAAGTGCAGTAAGGTTGCAAGAGTGTGTGAGATTCAGCCAGAGATGTTGAAAGCAGTGGGCAGGGCAGGAGTAGCATAACTAATGTGTATCTTCAATGTTGCATGGAAAGCAGGGGCAGCACCTCTGGACCAGCGAACTGGGTTGGCAGGTCCCACCCATAAGAAGGCATAATCAGAAGGTGTGTCATACCTACTGTCAGATGACACTGCGTAGCTCAGATTAAATTTCAGCCTATAGCTGAACCTCATATCCAGCCGGAACAATGGGGATTTCATTTGAGCTTCAGAACAATTAATTAGTCCTTTATCTTGCTTTTGCTGTGGTGCTGAGGAAATTTGCTAAAACAGTCTACAGTTGTTTTGGTGAGCTACATGCCTTGTATGCCCTGTGGAAGGCCATACATGTGAATGGGGTACCTGGGATGATGCTATATGCAATGCAGCACCTTTACAAAGGTAGTAAACATTGTAGTTGCATTCTTGGCATTAACTGTGGTGTTTAAGCTAACATCCTTATTGCCAGCAAAATAATGCAGTCATTACACAGCTTTAAATTTACATTTCAAATTTAAGTTTAATTCTTTAACATGAGGAATGCTTGTAGGTTGTCTGTGTAATGTACCTGCAATCAACAAAGGCCATGGTCAGCAGACCTAACCAGCAGCTTACATTGTATTAGTATTGTCACTTCTAGTAAAGTGGTGCTTTACTAAAAAGGTACAACTGTAGTCAAACATGAGGTTTACATTAACTGTCTCAGAAATAGTACTCTGACTGGAATGCAGCAAAGGGCATTGCACACAGATTATGGTCTGCCAGTGATATGTGCCCAGAAAAATCCATATTTATATATGGAGGAGATATGCTAGACACAGCTATCAATTGTACTACTCACTGAGATTCAGAGACAAGGAGAGTGTACTGTCTTGGAATATCGAATATGATTTCTGAATGACAGCACTTGGCAAAATTATAGGGATGAGTATTAATCACTTTTTCAATTGCTGAAAATGACATTTCTTTGCCACAGCAGTCCTCTCCTTCAGTGTGGGAGGTGTTTCTGTCATGCAAATCTCATCTCCAAGTGTCATCTAGATGTGTTTTCAATAAGTGACTGATGTAGGAGACTGCAACACAGTCATAAGTCAATGGTTTTCACTGGATACCAGTGGCAATCAGCCAATGATTTTTTTTTTTTGCCCAGTATGGTCTCTTCTGAATGACTGGAATCTTTTCAAAATTGTAAAACTATTATACAAAGATATGAAATTGGAATGTTGACAGACTGAGAAGCTTCTGTAAATATAATAGACAGTGACAGTAGAAGTAAACTGAGTGCAACCCAATTTGCAGGAAGCCAGGATAAAATGTATGCGTATAATTTAAAATGTACTCTAATCATGAAATGTTGCTTTGTGGTAGATGCCAGAATAAATGTCAATGTGACAATGCTTTGTAGTAGATGCCAGAATAAGTGACAAAGTGACAAAGCTTTGTGTTAGATGCCAGTATAAATGACAACGCGACAAACTCCCTTTTCTTTGATCTTGAAGACAGTGGTTCATTCTTCTAGAGTTATCCAAAGCCAAATCATTGTGGGTATAACAGTGTAATACAGGACACAAAGAAAGCATACCTAATAAACCATTGAGTCAGAACAACAACATTTTGATGCAACTACAAAGCTTAAAAGAATGTCACCTGAACAAGATATTTTTTTCATACTTAAGTTTTTCTTGCGTTGTATGTTGTTTTCGCACATTTGTCAAAGCCAAATAGCATTTTCGTCTTATCTGAAAATGTTTTAACCCTTCAAACTTGTATTTTTAGTTACTTGTCCTATGTGCTATACAGTTTTAATTCATCCAGAGAAAGGAAGGAAAATTTGGCATGGCTGTTTTCTGAAAGTTAAGCTGTAGCCATGGCCTTAGAGCAAGGCAGAACAACAATCTTGGCAAACAATCATCGTATGACATCCCTTGCTGGAGTTTTACGCTTGGAATAGTACTTTGCACCTTTTCATGAAGCAATTGTAAAGTCATTTGCCACTGCTTTATAATGACTGCTAAGTCATTTATAAATGTTTGTTAAATCTTAACCATCTGTAAGACTTATGTGATCCATACATGTAGAATAATTATCCAATGTTTTTCTGTAGTCTAGTTGTGTTATTTTTAGGTTTTGAGCCCTTTTTGGTGGCTCTCTTTTATGGCTTTGATTAATAATGAGTGATCCTTGGTGCCATATAATTTTATTTTATTACCTTTCTGCTAAGCTGCCATGATTGAATGTTTCTGCCTGTATCATTTCTGGTGCAATTCATAAGGTTAGAATGTGTTATTGGTTGATAGCTCTTAGGATGGTTTCTGACTTCACTTCTAAAGAAGAACATATTTTTCCCACTATTAACCAGGCTGGTATTATTTCAGGATGTAAATATAAGTAATTTTTATATGGCAACACTCTGTTTCCTTCTTTTACTTTACTATTTTATGTTTTCAAAGTAGCATTTTATCTGTTATCAGTTTAGCTGCATAGTCACATGAATCCCTCTTAATGGCCACAGTTACTGTTTTCCTCAGTTTTATCAACTTTCTAAGATTTTGTTTCTTATATACTTTCTGGATTCTCTTTATTAAAGATATTTATCTATTTCTGCTAGCTCAAGCAGTTCTTGCATTACATCAATTTCTTCTTGACTAAGAATATTCTGTTCTGTAGTATCTTTCTCTACAAGTGCATACCTGAAGTGCACATTAAATTGAGTATAGATACTTAAAGGTAATTTGGGCATACTTCATGCATTAGTTTAAAGGGTATGTGTGCCACAGAAAATGCAGCATTACAGCAAAAATATTCCATACATATTCAATTATGCACTCAAAGCTACAGTTAATAACACAAATTATGTTGTTCTGCAGTAAATTGCTTTTGTGTTTATTCACTTGTGATTCTGGCATGGTGTGATATGGCTGCAATATATACATATATGCATTATATAGTGGAGGCAATGATGTCTCATGTGCAATAAAACAGTACATACACTTCTTCTTCTGCTATTTGATACAATGCTATCATTCACAGCTACAGTGATTTATCCTGTGTGAAGGTCAGATGTGTGCATATGTTTATGTTTCCATTTTGAATCTGACAGGAAGAGCAGCTGGTCTACTTTAGAAATGTTATAGAAAAATTGTTTGCATGTGGAAACAACATGATAAGGAAATTAAGCTAAGCCACCAGCATGGGGTAAGAGACGTATCCATGTTTTATACTTTTTATTCAATTTTCAAAAATTGGTTTATGTCCTTTTAGACAAATTCACTTTATAGAGGATAAGCTGGAAGAAATTCTCCAAATTGAATATAAATATAATGTAATAAATTACTAAAGGTTTAGCAGAGAAGCATGTAAAGTACATTGCAAGATGAACATTTTATTTATATATATATATATATATATATATATATATATATATATATATATATATATGTACAATATATATATATATATATATATATATATATATATATATATATATATATATATATATATATATATATAGAGCAATGGTCTGTCAAAAGTCTGAAATACCAGTTGATCAAATGCATGGCATCTAAGTTGTTGTAATGTCAACTGAAAATGGTTGGGCGTATATTACCGAAAGTGGGTATACTTTTGCTAATATAAACATAACATTTTGAATGGAGATCAGGGTACAGTGCGGATTGGGTAATTTACCATTTTCCCCACTGTAGTGTGATCTCATTGTTAGTATATATAATCAGTAGGGGGTGTGGGGGTGCAGGGGGACTTGCTCCCCTGCTAAAACATAAAAGGACATGGACTTTCAAAAGCAGAAGCCTGACATGTTGAATTTTTATTTTGATTTTTTTTACTTATTTCACTCTTTTAATGAAAATATGTTCTGCCTTCATATAGCAACAGTTAATAAAAAGTTTTGCATAAAAATGAAATAAGATGTTCTACATAGGTATTTCCATACTAAGAAAATAATTATTCACAATATACAAAAATAGATGTAATGTTATTAGAGGTATTTTTCTCATCTGTTTAAGGAAGTGAGTGACAGTATTTATGTCAGTGTGGTACACTGACATACATACAAATCAGAAGGGAACACCAATGCACTGCACTTCATGTGGTCATGTTATCAGTCACTGCCATAACCTCTGTAGAAGGGAACACCAATGCACTGCACTTCAAGTGGTCATGTTGTTATCAGTCACTGCCATAACCTCTGTAGAAGGGAACACCAATGCACTGCACATCATGTGGTCATGTTGTTATCAGTCACTGCCATAACCTCTGTAGAAGGGAACGCCAATGCACTGCACTTCATGTGGTCATGTTGTTATCAGTCACTGTCATAACCTCTGTAGAAGGGAACACCAATGCACTGCACTTCATGTGGTCATGTTGTTATCAGTCACTGCCATAACCTCTGTAGAAGGGAACACCAATGCACTGCACTTCATATGGTCATGTTGTTATCGGTCACTGCCATAACTTCTGTAGAAGGGAACACCAATGCACTGCACTTCATGTGGTCATGTTGTTATCGGTCACTGCCATAACCTCTGTAGAAGGGAACACCAATGCACTGCACTTCATGTGGTCATGTTGTTATCAGTTACTACCGTAACCTCTGTTGATGTAAACTTTCCTTCAGACTGAAACAGTGGTCTCATTAACAGCTACAAACTCACCTCATCACCTACTCTCAGAATCAATTGACACATGGATTAGTGTTTCACTCTGAAAACTGCAATGCCCTACACAGTATACTGTAACTATACTTCACCAACAGAGCTCTCCTCTCTACTGACAAAAATCTCCTCTCAATTCACAAAGCTCACAGCAAAACAAGAAATGCTCATTTCTCAAATTGTATCTCAAAATCCTGGAACTCAGTTTCCCCTCAAGTTGGACTCATCAACAGCTTACATATCTTCAAAGATAATGTAAAACTACTCCTGCCTGACTCCTGGCTAGGCTGCTGGTATCCTACCCAAGCTAAATTATTTGCAAAGTACTCTCCTATTTACACAAGAACATCAGTGACTATCTCTTCGATATTATTTTTATGTCTTTTACTCTTATTTTGTTAAAATGCTTATAATGATATCTGCCATACCATACTGCATCTAATATCATGTTGATGCAAAATATATATTATACTACTTTATTTATACTCACTTTGTATGTAATGTTGCTAATGTTTCCTGAGCATTCTGTTTGTGTATAAGTACTGCTATTATTTCTTGTGGATCTTTTCTTCCTGGGCCACCACTGAAAAGGTTCTTCTTTGCCTAATCAATAGAAATAAATAATAAGACCCACTGCATACCTCCTGTGATCATCAATTACATATGCATACTCAGTAGTTAGACCTTCCTTTAGTAAAGTACTGAGCAAAAAATCATTCATAAAAAATACTCCTGCTGCTTGGAACTTCCTCATTCAGGACACCACATGCCATAGAGAATACCCAACTTTCTGAAACAAATATTGAGCATTAATTTTGCTGAGACATGATACTGAGACTTAACCTATGAATGTGTGTGTGTGTATTAGTGTGTGTATGTGTGTGTGTGTGTGTGTGTGTGTGTGTGTGTGTGTGTGTGTGTATATATATATATATAGATATATAGATATATATATATATATATATATATATATATATATATATATATATATATATATATTATCTATCTATCAACATTAAAGTTGTGGAAACAGCTTCTTAGAAAAGATGCACAAGACCGGATGATTATTATTCTTATTAATTTAGATATCTATTACCATGTGATAACTATATTCTTAAAGTTTCTTTAAATTTAAAACAGTGCTATATGCATTGTAATTTATTTATTTATTTATTATTTATTACAGTTTGATTACTGGGGAGGTCCACTGGGCTTGTGGACCCATTTTCAGTGGATGCCCGGGGAGAAAAGCTCCAGAAGTTTAATTACAATAAAAAATTACAAAAAGAAATTACATAAAAAAAAATTCAGAGGCAATTGTATTTCAAATAACAGTTGTCAATAAAAGAATAACAAGTAACAATTTCAATAGTTCAAGAGGAAATATTGGCTTATGGTTTGAAATCAGGATGTACTAATAGGAATCTAAGTAGAGAAATTTAAGGAGTGTTAGGTTAATTATCTGGCTTGGTGTCCAAACAAAGATGAACACTGAATTTGTAACTAAATATTCTCATTATTATATTGATGTTCATAAATTCTTTGCCTTTCGGTCTTGCCAGTATAGAATCCATGACACAACTGGCATTTCGCAACATAGATCACCCCTATACTATCACAATTAAATTAACCCCAAATTTTCCATTGGCTGTTATTAATGAAAAAGGAACTAGAGACAGCAATAAACTTACAGAATTTACAACCACCACATTTCCATGTCCCTGAATTAGAAAGAGGGCTATAGTATATAAACATCAATATAAATTAATAAACAGAATATAAACAATGCCTTGGCTAGGCATGTGTTTGAAAATAATGGCCACCATTTCCTATACTTTATAATTGATCAGGCTAAAAGAGAACCCCGAGGGGGCCATGACAGGTACTTTTAGAAGAAAGAGAACTTTATTGGCAGCTTAGACTTAATGCCTTTTCATACCCTGGGCTTAATGATGTTTGCTGTATTAAATGCCTATTGAAAATTAAATCTTTTCAAAGATAGATATAAACTTAATATTGATTGTAGAAGTATTTTAGTATTATTATTACTGTTTTTTATAACATTTTTATATTAATTTACATGTATGTATATATATATATATATATATATATATATATATATATATATATATATATATTTTTTTTTTTAAAGCCTTTTTTAGGTCATTAGATTTTTTGTGTGTGGGACTTTTAATATTTTAATTAGATTGGTGATGTCATTAAGTGTGTACCTTATGTAAGTGATCATTTATAACTTGAATTTTGTCTGAAGAAGTTCACATATTGAAACTAAAAATACTGCGAGAACGCCAATAAGTGACTCTACCAATAAGGGAATAAACGCGATAACCAAACTGTGTATCAATTGCGTTTTAATATAATATAACGTAATATAACGTAAAATAACAAAACGGACAACTCCAAACTAACAGACAAACTGAAGGTAAAAAGGACAAACTGGTGGAAAAAGAACAAGCAAACAAACAAGCTAGTTAAGCGCTTTCACCCATAAAACTGGGCTTCATCAGAACTGGCTTTCAGTTATTACATCACCAAATTTAAGCCTTTTTTGGCACCAAAAGGAAGTTACAAATTTAAAGTGATATGCACACTACACTAACAGGTGTTTCATAGTCATAAACCACCTATCAACCATGCTAGTACAAAACACGTATAAATAAATAAAACACATCAAATACAAACATAAGTGCAGAAATAACTGCTAAATGCATCTGTCTGATATTCGAATGCCAAAGATGCAATAAATTGAAAACTGTGAAATAAATAAAGTTAATATATATTTTATGCCAACTATAACATAAAATACGTAAATGCATTCAGTACATACTATAACACGCAATGTAAAATATAACTCAAAATGTAGCATGTACTGAGCGATGCTGGACACAATAATATCACACTGTAATATAAAGAAGAATGCATAAAACTGTGTAAAAATTGCATAAAAAATTCCATGAAAATTAATACATTAAAAAAATGTGAAATAGGGGCAAAAATTGATGCACTAATTACTGAAAAAAATTTTTTTTTTAATTTTTTAAAATTTTTTGAAAAAACATTTTAAAATATGTTTTAAAAAAATAATAATGCAAATTTTTTATGTGATAAAAACTAGATGAGATAGAAATGGTTTTACTGAAATGTATTCATTCAGTCCTGGGGGAGTTGTGGCGTCTAACAAAATTTGCCACTTCGCTTCCTTATATTTCAATAAACCCTTACAATCTCCTCCTTTAGGGTCTGCCTTTATAACTTCTAAAATAATAAATTTAAATATATGGTCAGACCCTTCCCTATCAATATGTCTTTTCAGGCTTGTTGGCTGTTGGTGAAGCACCCACCAAGAGGAGAAAACGCTGAGAGAAGAAGGGAGCCACTTTTTAGATTTTAAGTATTTTTTCTCTGTTTATTTGCTAAGTTTTTCTGCATAGCTGCCTAGTTTGAGCCTTTTCTGGCTTGTTAAACTTGATTTCTGCATTAGTAGCTGTATTTAGAGCACAGCCAAAAGTTGTTTACTCAATTTCCTGTTTGCACTTAATTTTAAATCGTTTTTTTCTCAAAACTTGCATATTTTCTGTCCTTGACCTAGCACTCTTGTGTGGGGTCATTTACTGCACTGTTATAACTTGATATTACATGTGAACCTCTGCTATCTCTGAAAAAACAAAAACAAAAAAAAATCTTGCTTTTTTCCCACTTTTCTGAGATTTAAAAAAGTTCAGTTACAGGCTTGCTGTTTCCTGAACTGTTTGTAAGTTTCTGTGAGGCCATTCTTGCTTGGGCTAAAGGAAAGTCTCTCTGTTGATCAGTGGCAGTGAATAACATTGAGCAGCCTTCCCTGCCCCCTGTAGGAGTGGCTACTGACTTGAAACTGTAGTTTTATTGGCCAACAGGGGTCATTTCCAAAACTCCTTCATCTTCCTCTCTTAACACCTTGTTGCCTCATGGTTTTGGCATCTTTTCAGGCTTGTTGGCTTTTGGTGAAGCACCCACCAATAGGAGAAAATGCTGAGAGAAGAAGGGAGCCACTTTTGAGATTTTAAGTATTTTTTCTCTGTTTATTTGCTAAGTGTTTCTGCATAGCTGCCTAGTTTGAGCATTTTCTGGCTTGTTAAACTTAATTTCTGCATTAGTAGATGTAGTTAGAGCACAACCAAAAGTTGTTTACTGAATTTCCTGTTTGCACTTAATTTTAAATCGTTTTTTTTTTCTCAAAACTTGCATATTTTCTGTCCTTGACCTAGCACTCTTGTGTGGGGTCATTTTCTGCACTGTTATAACTTGATATTACCTGTGAACCTCTGCTATCTCTGAAAAACAAAAACAAAAAAAATTTTCTGAGATTTAAAAGTTCATTTACAGGCTTGCTGTTTCCCGAACTGTTTGTAAGTTTCTGTGAGGCCATTCTTGCTTGGGCTAAAGGAAAGTCTCTCTGTTGATCAGTGGCAGTGAATAACATTGAGCAGAGTGGTTACTGACTTGAAACTGTAGTTTTATTGGCCAACAGGGGTCATTTCCAAAACTCCTTCATCTTCCTCTCTTAAAACCTAGTTGCCTCATGGTTTTGGCATCTTTTCAGGCTTGTTGGCTGTTGGTGAAGCACCCACCAAGAGGAGAAAATGCTGAGAGAAGAAGGGAGCCACTTTTGAGATTTTAAGTATTTTTCTCTGTTTATTTGCTAAGTTTTTCTGCATAGCTGCCTAGTTTGAGCATTTTCTGGCTTGTTAAACTTGATTTCTGCATTAGTAGCTGTATTTAGAGCACAACCAAAAGTTGTTTACTGAATTTCCTGTTTGCACTTAATTTTAAATCGTTTTTTTCTCAAAACTTGCATGTTTTCTGTCCTTGACCTAGCACTCTTGTGTGGGGTCATTTACTGCACTGTTATACCTTGATATTACCTGTGAACCTCTGCTATCTCTGAAAAAACAAAAACAAAAAGAAAATCTTGCTTTTTTCCCACTTTTCTGAGATTTAAAAAAGTTCAGTTACAGGCTTGCTGTTTCCTGAACTGTTTGTAAGTTTCTGTGAGGCCATTTTTGCTTGGGCTAAAGGAAAGTCTCTCTGTTGATCAGTGGCAGTGAATAACATTGAGCAGCTTCCCTGTCTCCCGTAGGAGTGGTTACTGACTTGAAACTGTAGTTTTATTGTCCGTTTTGGGTCTATTCCTGCTTCTTTCCAGCCCCTGCTATCAAGCACGCCTTTGTGGCTTTTTTTAGCTAGCGATTAGGAGTTGCCACTAGAGCAGCATCGGGCAGCGCTGGTTTAACAAGGTTAAACTTTTTCTGGCTCCATAAAGTCTGTTCTTCAATTTTTCCCTTAGAACTGCTCTATTAGGAACCTAAACAGTTTACACCTTCACTAAAAAGAGCAGCACTTGTTCCTAATTGCTTTTTCTTCTCAAAAAGCTCAGCACTTGTCTTAAAAGCATATCCCTTGTCTTATAAGCATTTTCTTTGCAGGTCAAGCACTCCTATATTATACAAATCCCTCACTTGCAAAACCCCCCAGGAGTGCCCACTTCCCTGTTAAGCCCTCTACTTTTCTGTCTCATACCAACTCATAATTCTTTCTAGCATGTCGAAGGGTCAGATGCTGGCGTCCTCTCCTGCCCAGTTGGTGAATCTGGGAATTCTGAGGCAATGTTACAATTGCCTCATGTACACGGACAACCCTCTCCTCCTCCCACATAACACTAACACTTGAGATGCAGCTATTTAGCCAAACTGGAGGCTGAGCTCTCTCAACTCAGGACTGGCAAGACCAGGCAGGAGGAGAAGGCAACTACACACACCACAATACAAGTCTCACATAACTCAACCACACCACTGAATCAAACACATAAACACACTAAGACATACTCGAGGCTCTGAGTAAAATTTACCTAAACAGCAAAGGCCTCCAAAGCAGGCACCCAAGCAACTGCAAACTCAAGACACCACACAAACAACACATAAAACAAAATCAAAGCAGTCACTGCCCTTAAGGCCAAATACAACACCAAACATACTTGTCATAGGTGACTCCATAGTCAGACACACTGGCGTCCCACTCACCAGGCTGAACAAGGAGTAGGTCATGGTAAGCTGCCCTAGAATCCGCCACATAACACAAGCACTCAGGTCACTCCACGGCAAGTGCAAGTATCACAGTCATTGTCCATGCTGGTGTGAATGACCTGAGGCGATACCCCTGGACTACATGAAAAGAGACATAGAGGAGCTCTGATTATGTAGCCCAGGCAGGTTTGACCTGACCCTGAGCAGTATCCTTCCTTCACCGATGCCACAATATAGTGACAAGATGATCAGCTTTAACAATTGGCTTAATTTCTGGTGTCATTCAAAGGGATCACCTGTCACCCTGGGATTCGGATATTGGCTAAGGCTCTTGCCACCCCATAGTGCCTTTTTAGGCAAGGCTCAAATTCTAAACCTACCACCCTAGAAAACAAAAATGGGATGAAAGTGTGGGTAATGCTGCTGAATGTTAGTAGTCTAAATCTCAATATGTACGCACTCGAGGCCCTTCTCAGTATGGAAAACATCGATGTCTGTGCTGTGATTGAAACCTGGTTCAAGGCTCCTGAGAGCACCCGGCACTATCAGGTTTTACCTCATATCATGCGTTCCGGCCCCAAAAGCCGGACCATACCACAAAAGGAGGGTGTATCCATATTCATAAAGGATACCCACACCTCCAGGTTGAAACCATCCAGGTGCAATTAACCATAGGCAAAACTGCTCTACAATTTGTAGCATGCTACAGGCCACCCTCTCAAACTCAGGAAACCCACACAGCCTTCCTGAAGACACTGGAGGGTATAAATGTATCACCAAACACCATCATATTGGGTGACTTCAACTACCCGAATATAGACTGGGAACATTACTCAAGCCCCAACTTTCTAGCCCAAAGGTTCCTGGAGTTCATAAATTCAAATGTCATGGAACAACTAGTCACCGTCCCACAAGAGGAGAAAATATACTAGATCTCATCATCACAAACATGGGGACAAAATGTCTTTGGTGAGATCAGATCATAAACTAATCTCACTAGAAATCCACATCCGCCCCACCCCAAACAAAAAGACCACAGTGAAGAACTTCTCTAAAGCAAACTTCACACTACTCAAGACAGGTATGGTATCCTTCAAGGCCCCGAGCCAATGGAAACCACAATACAAATGCCTTCTATGAACACCTTCAGGACTGCATGGATCAGGCAATCCCAAATAAAACCAAGACTCTTTCCACAGGGCAAACGTCCAGTCTGGTGGACCCCAGCCATAAACAAACTTTACAATAAGAGGAGAAAGCTATTACATGATAGAGCAAAATCCCAAAAGGGAAGGCATCTTTGATCAGTACTAGCAAGAAACTCCTCATAAAATCATCAAAGGCCAACTTTGAGAAAAAATTGCCATAGATTCAAAAGACAATCATAAGGCCTTCTTCAGCTATGTCAGAAACCTGGGTGGAAACTCCCAGATATGCTCAGAATTAGTCCAAAATGATACAAAAATCACTGAGCCCACAGACATTGCCAACATACTGGCAGACAGGTTCAGCACAAACTTCACCCCCCCCAAAGGAGAGAAAACTATCCCAACAGAGTGTAGCCTCCCAGACATCTCAAATAGGTGAAAGCTGCTCTCTCTAAAGCTAAAAACACAGCATCAATGGGACGGATGGTGTCCCCGGCTGTGTGCTACATGAACTCAATGAAGAACTAAACCCGCATAAGGCAGCTGTTTAATCTTAGCCTTACCACAGGATATGTGCCCAAGGGCAACTGTGGTCCCACTCCACAAAGGTGGTGCCTCTACAGACCCTGGTAATTACTGCCCCATAAGCAACAAGCCTGGTCTGCCAAGCTATGGAGAGGATCATAATGGAACTCATAAACAAGGACATAGGGGACTTGCAGACCTTGGACCTAACCCAGTTTGGCTTTGTCAAGGGCAGATCTTGCCTTTGAACCTGGAGTTACCAAGGCCATTGATGAGAAGGCAGTCCATACAGCCTACCTTGACCTTGCGTATCACAGAGAAACTTACCAGCTTAAATGTAAACCCATATGTCACAAGATGGGTTGCAAACTGGCTAAAGGACAGAACCCACAGGGTTAGAGTTGCTGGAGCCATGTCAGACTCCAAGCCAGTTACAAGTGGTGTCCCACAGGGTCAGTCCTTGGCCCCTATTGTTCATCTACTTCTCAGAGGACTATGGCTGACAAAGTTTGCGGATGACTGCAAACTGGGTGCCATAGTGGATAGTACATCGGACACAGACATCCTTCAGAGGGTCTCACGAAACTGATAGCTGTTGCTAGAGCCATGGCCTGAAGTTAAGCAAAAGTGTATAGTCATACAAAACAAGGTAACCCCAAGCTACCATATAGGTGGCAACCCACTAAGCACAGAAGAGGTTATCAGGGACCTGGGTACCCAGGTTGACAGTGGCCTCTTTTGACACTCACATTGCTAAAGTGGTTCAAAGACCTTCTACATTGCCCATCTGATCATGAACATCCAGATCAAGTGAGGTCATTGTTCCCCTGTACTCTTCACTTATCAGACCAATGATTGAGTACAATGCCCCATTCGGGATGTATCTCACCCGACACCTGCAGCAATTGGAGAGACCCCAAAAGTTCCTCACCAAAAGGATAAAGGGACTCCAAAACCTGTCTCATACTGCCAGACTGAAGAAACTCCAACTCTATTCAGTTGCATACCATCTGCTCAGAGGTGACCTGTGCCTGACATACAAGGCCATGACCAACCCGGAATTAATGGACATACTCCACCTCAAAAAATCCAAATCCACCAGAACCACTAGAGCAAGTGACTTAAACCTTAGCACGGATATAACTAGGGCGAGCTGGAGGGATAGATTTATCACCCAGAGACTCTCCATGCTGCGGAAAAAAATCCCGGTCCATGTGAGGCAGAGCACCTCGCTGGCTCTGTTCAAGAGAAATCTTGACCGGTGGATGGGAGATCGTAGGTTTACCCCGGGAATCATCTCTGTGTCACTGCTGGACAGAGGCACAACAAACTAATGGGCACATTATTTCTAACATAAGGGGTGGCGTAAGCCACATAACTTTGGGCTAGGCTTATAAATGCCTTAGGGCAGATAGCCTAGTATAAACCTATGAAGTTATATCCCTCTTTGGTGAGATCAGATCATAAACTAATCTCACTAGAAATCCACATCCCGCCCCCACCCCAAACAAAAAAGACCACAGTGAAGAACTTCTCTAAAGCAAACTTCACACTACTCAAGACAGGTATGGTATCCTTCAAGGCCCCCGAGCCAATGGAAACCACAACCCAAGCTGCGGAAGCCCCTACAAATGCCTTCTATGAACACCTTCAGGACTGCATGGATCAGGCAATCCCAAATAAAACCAAGACTCTTTCCACCAAGGGCAAACGTCCAGTCTGGTGGACCCCAGCCATAAACAAACTTTACAATAAGAGGAGAAAGCTATTACATGATAGAGCAAAATCCCAAAAGGAAGGCATCTTTGATCAGTACTAGCAAGAAACTACGATCCCTCATAAAATCATCAAAGGCCAACTTTGAGAAAAATTGCCATAGATTCAAAGACAATCATAAGGCCTTCTTCAGCTATGTCAGAAACCTGGGTGGAAACTCCCAGATATGCTCAGAATTAGTCCAAAATGATACAAAATCACTGAGCCCACAGACATTGCCAACATACTGGCAGACAGGTTCAGCACAAACTTCACCCCCTCTCCCAAAAGGAGATAACTATCCCAACAGAGTGTAGCCTCCCAGACATCTCAAATGCTGCTCTCTCTAAAGCTAAAACACAGCATCAATGGGACGGATGGTGTCCCGGCTGTGTGCTACATGAACTCAATGAAGAACTAAACCCGCATAAGGCAGCTGTTTAATCTTAGCCTTACCACAGGATATGTGCCCAAGGGTGGCGTACGGCAACTGTGGTCCCACTCCACAAAGGTGGTGCCTCTACAGACCCTGGTAATTACTGCCCCATAAGCTTAACAAGCCTGGTCTGCCAAGCTATGGAGAGGATCATAATGGAACTCATAAACAAGGACATAGGGGACTTGCAGACCTTGGACCTAACCCAGTTTGGCTTTGTCAAGGGCAGATCTTGCCTTTTGAACCTGGTCGACTTCTTCGAAACAGTTACCAAGGCCATTGATGAGGGAAAGGCAGTCCATACAGCCTACCTTGACCTTGCAAAAGCCCCACTCGGGTATCACAGAGAAACTTACCAGCTTAAATGTAAACCCATATGTCACAAGATGGGTTGCAAACTGGCTAAAGGACAGAACCCACAGGGTTAGAGTTGCTGGAGCCATGTCAGACTCAAGCCAGTTACAAGTGGTGTCCCACAGGGCTCAGTCCTTGGCCCCTATTGTTGGCATCTACTTCTCAGAAGCACAGGCAAACATCTGAGGACTATGGCTGACAAAGTTTGCGGATGACTGCAAACTGGGTGCCATAGTGGATAGTACATCGGACACAGACATCCTTCAGAGGGTCTCACGGAAACTGATAGCTGTTGCTAGAGCCATGGCCTGAAGTTAAGCATAAAAGTGTATAGTCATACCCGCCGGAAAAACAAGGTAACCCCAAGCTACCAGGTGGCAACCCACTAAGCACAGAAGAGGTTATCAGGGACCTGGGTACCCAGGTTGACAGTGGCCTCTCGTTTGACACTCACATTGCTAAAGTGGTTCAAAGACCTTCTACATTGCCCATCTGATCATGAAGGGATTCACATCCAGATCAAGTGAGGTCATTGTTCTGTACTCTTCACTTATCAGACCAATGATTGAGTACAATGGATGTATCTCACCCGACACCTGCAGCAATTGGAGAGACCCCAAAGTTCCTCACCAAAAGGATAAAGGGACTCCAAAACCTGTCATATACTGCCAGACTGAAGAAACTCCAACTCTATTCAGTTGCATACCATCTGCTCAGAGGTGACCTGTGCCTGACATACAAGGCCATGACCAACCCGAAAAATCCAAATCCACCAGAACCACTAGAGCAAGTGACTTAAACCTTAGCACGGATATAAATAGGACGTGCTGGAGGGATAGATTTATCACCCAGAGACTCCCCATGCTGTGGAATAAAATCCCGGTCCATGTGAGGCAGAGCACCTCACTGGCTCTGTTCAAGAGAAATCTTGACCGGTGGATGGGAGATCGAGGGAATCATCTCTGTGTCACTGCTGGACAGAGGCACAACAAACTAATGGGCACATTATTTCTAACATAAGGGTGGCTAGGCTTATAAATGCCTTAGGGCAGATAGCCTAGTATAAACCTATGAACCTATGAACCTATGTCTATAAAGAGCATTATTATTATCTTTAGTCCTTATACAGTATAAATGGTCGTATATCCTTTTCCTAAAATTTCTCTCTGTTTTTCCTATATAAAAACCAGAGCATTTTTGACATTTACTTAGGTAAACAACCATTTTACTGTTGCAGTTACCTGCCTTGCTTGTGATTCTACTCCTATGTACATTATCTAGCTGTAAATGTCTTTCTTCCAAAATATGTTTACACTGATTGCAAGACCCACATTTTCTAGTCCCAATAAAAGTACTCAGCCCACTAGTTTTATTAGTGTTGATGTTATAATTCTTTAGTTCCACTAACTGTTTGATATTCATCCCCATTCTATAAATAAAATTGGGTCCATTACAAACTATTTTGGACAAGTGGGTATCATCAGCTAGAATGTACTAAAAATTGCTTATAATTTTCTTAATATGTTCAGTGGCCAAATTAAATGGTACAATACATGCTCTATTAAATCTTTCAGGGTTTAAAATTGTGTCTTTTACTGGAAGGACATTCCCCTCTTGTAAATCACACATCGACTGACTACCTAATAAAGGTTTGTACCTAATATTTCTAAAATGCATTATATAAGTAATTACGTCTTCCAACATACTGATAGGATGTCCTCTTTGTATGAATAAATATTTTATATATTCCAATTCCACTTTTAAACATTCATCACCTGATGTCATTCGAGCTGCCCTAACCCATTGTCCCTTGAAAATATTTTTCTTTAATTTTTCTGGGTGGCAGCTGGTGTATTCTAAATAGTTGTTGGAAAAAGTATTTTTTCTATATATAATAGAGCTTAATTTCTGGTCTTGATATGATACAAAAGTGTCCAGGTATGGTACTCCAGTTTTATTAACCAAATGCGTAAATTTTAAATATTCACTACTAATATTTAAAAAAAATAAAAATAATTTTAATCTATTCTCATCGGCCTCCCATAAAATATAAATATCGTCCAAAAAACGTGAATAATATGAAATGTATTGAAAAAATTCACTGTTGAACAAAACAGTTTCTTCCCAATGAAGCATCACTAGATTAGCGTAAATGGGGGCGCACGCTGCTCCCATCGCGACCCCTCTAATTTGCTTAAAATATTCACCTTCACAAAATATAAAGTTATTGTCTAATACAATAGCCATCATCTCGTCTAATAAGCAGGTGTCATCCCATGTCATATTCGCATGTTTCCTTATACAACTGGTGAATGCTTCTAACCCTTTTTCCTTGGGTATACAAGAAAATAAATCAATTACATCTATGGTCAAAAAATAAATATTGTCAAAATTCCTTTTTATTGGATAATTTTTTAAAAACATCCAAGAATCCTTGACCATATGTGGAATTTTTTCATACAAAAATTTTAGTTTGGTATCTATATATTTCCCCATCGGGAAAGTCTTGGATTTACTTCCTGAAACAATCGGTCTCAAGGGGGGGGGTCCACTACATCCTTGTGTACCTTAGGAATACCTATGAGAGTAGCAAGTTTAGGGGACTTGACTTTTAAATATTCATATGTTTCTTTGGCTATTCGTTCTTCAATGTAATATTCCTCAATATAGGAATCTATCCTAAAGTATGCTATATTCAACTCGTTCAAGGAAATATAAAGGTAATTACCAGAATAGTGAAGGATGTCATAGATTTTCTTGGTATATTGGATGTTGTCATATAGGACAACTCCACCACCTTTATTGGGTTTCATTACTCTGATATTATGATTCTCTCTGATATTCAATAAAGACTTTCTCTCTTCAGAGGTCAAATTATTGATGCTAGTTATTTGTTTTAACGTTTTAGTTTCTTGATATAACTCTCTAATTGTAATTATTTCATATAATTCCACTTTGGGATGGGCCGGGGGTGTGAATGAGCTTGTTTTCTTTAACTGTGTGCTAGCATCTGTATGAAACTCAAATAAATCAGTACCTGCTTTAAAAATGTTGTTGAAGTAAATATTTAAATTCATTTTTCTAGTGAATTTTTTGAAATCTATTATAGTGTCCACAATATTAAATTTTGGGTTAGGAATGTATTTCATCCCTTTTACAAATAAGTCAAAGTGTGATTTGTCTATGACTAAATCTGTATAATTAAATATGTTAAAATTATTGTATCTATAAATGTATCCACTTCTTACAATATCATTTCCTTTCTCATATCCATGACAAATAGTAGCATTCCTGACATTTCCTTCTAATACTTTGTTCTCCCCGCATGATTCTAATAACCGTTCCTGTAAGGTTGGGTGTAATCTCTCGTCTCCTTCTGAAAATACCCCTCAAACTTGTTTCTCCCATATGTTTGCTTATTATGGTTATGATTATTAATTTGTTGTGTAAATCTCTTGTTATCTCTATTATGAGGGACCTCACTAAAGTTATTATAACCTATGTCATTATTGACAATTGGCCATTTGTAAGCTGTATTCCTTATATATTGCTCACTGTCCCTTTCTAACTTTTTGAATTTCCGTTTGGTTAAATTAGATGCCCATTTATTAGCTTCCTGAAATTGTTTATTATATAGATTTTCCCATTCTGGGAACAAGATATCATCGATAATACTATTGTTTAACTTTTCAGCTTTATTAATTAGTTTGCTAAGCTTGTCATCGTTGTGTTTAATAAGCAGCTGCATAAAGTTAAAACCGCAAACATCAAAAAAAAGCATTAAATTCTTTCATCACTTCACCAGATAATTCAACCCCTAATGGTACTTTAAAAAATCTCAAACCCATAGGCACAATTTTCTTGTCAATATTTTTAGATAAATAGGCATTGCCCATTTTAAGCCCATTAATCCTTTTTAATTTTTTGCCTAATATGAAGATCATATTTTTTAAGTTCCCATATTCAGAACCATCAGGATTCGGCGTAGGTTTGCTGCCTCCAAATTCATCCATTTGGTGGTTCACAGTCAAAAAATTGTTAAATTTATTGTTGGTAATATTGCCCACGCATGGCCCATTCATCTTTCCTACACTGTGGGCCAAGCCAGGATTGAAATTGTCAGTATCTTTCCTGCGCTGTGAACTTTGTCCAGTAACAGTGGAATACGTTTTAGTGGGGAATGTTCTCTTAGGTTTGGCGCCAGTTCTTAAAGCTTCTTCATTAATATCATATACAGAGAAATCAAAAGTGAAATCTGTAAGATTGATTTTACTACTGTTAAAAGATTCACGTATATCAAGTCCATTAGTCACATTTTCTCTAATAGCACCCTGGCCATTAGGTATGTCCAAACTATCCACTGATGCTTGCTCTTCGCCTCTACCACAGGGTTTAATATTACAAGGTACGGCATTGACATGCTTATTATTGCTTACTAGTTCACATTGCCACTTGTCAGTCACTAAAGATGGAAAAGAACCAGTACCTCTGTTAAAAGTTAATTTCTCATGTGGCTTAAATAGACCTTGGGTACCATGGTTGCCAGACTCCAGTTTGCCTCTACCATTCTGAAGTAACTGTTTAACCAAAGAGGTCAAACCCTTTAATTCACCTTGTAAAGCGAGTATGTCCTCTCGAATATTTTCCAAGCCTTCTTTATCCTTGTCAGGACTCAAATTAGACACCTCCTCATGAGTAGGTAGCACACCGGTGTGTTCCATAGCAATAAACAACTCCAACAAATAGTAAAATGCAATGACAACTGAAACTAAAAATATTGTGAGAACGCCAATAAGTGCCTCTACCAATAAAGGAATAAACGCGATAACCAAACTGTGTATCAATCGTGTTTTAATATAATATAACGTAATATAACTTAAAATAACAAAACGGACAACTCCAAACTAACAGACAAACTGATGGTAAAAAGGACAAACTGGTGGAAAAAGAACAAGCAAACAAACAAGCTAGTTAAGCGCTTTCACCCAAAAGAATGGGCTTCATCAGAACTGGCTTTCAGTTATTACATCACCAAATTTAAGCCTTTTTTGGCGCCAAAAGGAAGTTACAAATTTAAAGTGATATGCACACTACACTAAGAGGTGTTTCATAGTCATAAACCACCTATCAACCATGCTAGTACAAAACACATATAAATAAATAAAACACATCAAATACAAAAATAAGTGCAGAAATAACTGTTAAATGCATCTGGCTGATATTCAAATGCCAAAGATGCAATAAATTGAAAACTGTGAAATAAATAAAGTTAATTAATTAATTTTCATGGAATTTTTTATGCAATTTTTACGCAGTTTTACGCATTCTTCTTTATATTACAGTGTGATATTATTGTGTCCAGCATCACTCAGTACATGCTACATTTTGAATTATATTTTATATTGTGACTTATAGTCTGTACTGAATGCATTTACGTATTTTATGTTATAGTTGGCATAAAATATATATTAACTTTATTTATTTCACAGTTTTCAGTTTATCGCATCTTTGGCATTTTTATATCAGCCAGATGCATTTAGCAGTTATTTCTGCACTTATTTTTGTATTTGATGTGCTTTATTTATTTATATGTGTTTTGTACTAGCATGGTTGATAGGTGGTTTATGACTATGAAACACCTCTTAGTGTAGTGTGCATATCACTTTAAATTTGTAACTTCCTTTTGGCGCCAAAAAAAGGCTTAAATTTGGTAATGTAATAACTGAAAGCCAGTTCTGATGAAGCCCAGTTTTTTGGGTGAAAGCACTTAACTAGCTTGTTTGTTTGCTTGTTCTTTTTCCACCAGTTTGTCCTTTTTACCATCAGTTTATCTGTTAGCTTGGAGTTGTCCGTTTTGTTATTTTACGTTATATTACGTTATATTATATTAAAACGCGATTGATACACAGTTTGGTTATCACATTTATTCCTTTATTGGTAGAGGCACTTATTGGCATTCTCGCAGTATTTTTAGTTTCAGTTGTCGTTGCATTTCACTATTTGAAGAAGTTCACATATTGCATGTGTACGAAAGCGCTAACATTGATTGTTGGTTTTTATACAGTTTTGGTGGAGTAAACCCTTGTCTTTGGTGTTGTTTTTTCAGTTTTTCAGGTTTGTTTTGTCGTTATTAGTATTATGGAGGACATAGATAATTTTTGTGCAGCCTGCTCAGAATGCCAAAGGCCAACGCCTAACCCAGGGTTTAACAGCCTTTCGATATCCTTATCTATCACAGAAGTCTCATTTGAGAGAGCAGTGCTAGACATTGTAGAACCACATGTAAAACTGAATAAGGAGCATCAGTATATCCTTGTAAGAACTGATTATGTAGCATTTCCTGAAATACTACCGTATGAACAATGAATACAAAGTGTAAAAAGACCTAGTCCTACTATTTTCTAGAGAAAGTGTTTCCCAAAAATTTCTTACTGAACAAGACACCCCATTCATATCCAGAGTCATGCATGAACTTTGTAAAGTTTTCTGTGCTCTTTTGGATCCATCAGAGATGACCATCAACTGTTTCCAGTGCCTTGATCATCAGGGATACTGAGGTCTCCCACCACACAATGCTCACAGTCATCAAGGAAATTAATATATCGTGGGGAAGTGCCATATTGCTACTGAAACAGCATTGTATATACCTCTTACTCTCGATCTCTTAACTACCTAATAGCACCCTGAGGGACATGCATGAAAAGGTATCAGTGATGGACTGCCCCTGACTTCTACATGGGATGTCAGCAGGACACCCTACCCAACCTCAGGTAGTACCACATGGTTGTTTCTCTGGTCTGTGCAAGGGAAATCAAACAGCATGAGTGTACCCTGAGTGTGCTGACCTCCCTCCTTCACCCCTAGATTGGCATTTCCATCCTACCTGACTACTTTATCAAGCACCCAAGTGGCTATTTCAAACTCAGGTCACCCTGGACCATAGTCAGGGCCTTATCTAACTATGTCATAACTACAGGCATGACATTCATATATTTTTAAGTGAAACAGCTATGGACAGCTGTACATCTAAAGCACCCCAAGCATCTACAAGATTCACATCACTTTAACTGTTATATGGCAGGCATTCCTGAGGTTTGTAAGATATAGCAAAATAAACATGACAGGAAGAAAATACACCCTTTTAAAATTAAGATAATTTCACAGACTTGAAATGCAGGTTAAGAACTAAAATGCCTATACTAAAAGAAAATATGGAGAAATCAAAGGAGATGCAACAAAGAACATGTAACAAAATGCTTATATCTGGGAATTCAAACCAGGGGATAAATGTTAGAACACACTGCTGAAAACAAGTTCCTTGGAAAGTGGCAAGGACATTTTGAAATTGTTGAAAAAGTAAAATGATCTAAGTTATACAGTGAGACAAGAAGACAAAAGACACCAGTACTTTTAGACCACATAAATGTTCTGAAACCTTGGGTAGAAACTGAAATGTCCTTAGTAACAATGCTTGCAGAGGGAGTTAGGGCTATCTGAGCTTATCGTTAATTCAGAATAGATGAAACCTTATCAATGTGCCAAAAATGAAAAAAAATGCTCAGAAATAAAGTGATATTCCCAGAGTTACCTGGCAGGATCTGTTTAACCCTGAAAACATGGAACTATGCCAAGTGAAGAAGCTAATATGAAGTTGTACAGAATATTAAAGCCCAATGCCAAGCAGTTAAGAAAGAGGCATAGAAAATTCTCCAGCTTAGGGTCATCAAAGAAGGAATAGTCCCATTGTGCTGGTTTCTATGCCTGATGGGTCAATAGGATTCTGCAATTATTTCAGAAAACTAAATAGCTTGTCTAAATTTGATTCATATGCCATGCTCCATAAACTGATTGAAAAATTGATCAAGGCTAGATTTCTGTCCACTTTTGACCTAACCAAAGACAACTGGCAAATTCCACTAGACCCAGAAGCTAAGGAAAGAAAACATTTTTCAAGGTAAAAAAAGAAAACATTTTTCAAAGTAGACAGAATCTTTCTTTGCAGATTTCTGCCTTTTGGTCTCCTCGGAGCACTTGAAACATTTCAAAGTCTGATGGACAAAATTCTTACATCTCATATCAGATATGAAGCAGCCAATATGGATAATGTAGTAATTTTCTGAAGAATAAGAAAGCCATCTCCCTAACTTTCAAGCCAGTCTACATTTCTTGCATCAAGTGGAGTTGAATGCTAACCTAGATATGTGCAAGTTAGGCAGGTCATAAGACTGCTATCTGAGTAATGAAACAGGCCATATGATAGAGAAATCCAGGGGCTAAGAAAACTGAAGCTGTAAAAAACTGGTCATCAAGTACTAAGAAATAAATTAAAGTCTTTTGGTGTCTGGCTAAATATTATCATATATGTATTCCTAGTTTTTCTACCATTATTTGCATGCTGGCTATCCTGATCACAGGTAAGGCACCCTTGAAATTAATGTGGACAGTTGAAGAAGGATAAGTCTTTTGGCAACCAAAATGCACATGATTTTCAGAACCAGTACTAACAGCCATAGACTTTTTCAAGCAATTCTTAGTTCACACAGATGCCTCTGAGGAATTAACAGTAGAGTATTGTCTTGAGTTATGGATGAGGATGATCATTCTACCCAGTAGGGTAGCTAGGGTGGAGAAAAAGTGACAACTGCATTGGATGCAAAGTGTTTGGGGTGTGTGGTCTACCAATCTTGATATCTAATGCAAAATAGGTTTTTAAAAGCCAGTATTGCATTTGAGATCAAACTTGAGTACTGTAGCACTGTGTGTGTGTGCGGTCTAAACTGTAGCAAGAACTTGTTACATTGTAGCAAACAGTTTGCTACAGTATAAAAGTTAGAAAAAAATATATAATTTTTTAAATAAAATCTGAGTGCTGTAGTGCTCTATACAAGCATGGTATAAACTGTGTGCAAAACAAAATCTGAATGAAATATGTAAGGAGAAAATACCACTCTGGATACAGAAATAAATATAAAGTTAGCGCTTTCGTTTCTAAAATATATAAACTTCTTCAGACAAAAGTATACAGGAAATAAACCATTTAAATAAGCATTCAAGAAGTGACATCATTTCCCATTCAAAGAAAAAAGTCACAATAAAAGTCCCATTAAACATCAAAATAAAAGACATGCCTCAAAATAAGATATCCAACTACACAACAGACCCATTGAACAAAACTTTAAATAAAATCCTAAACACTACAAATATATGCATAAAATATATATAGAAGTTAGAATATTTAAATAATTGACTACAAAAATACAATAATAAATGTTATCTACATAAAGACTTCAGTTTCAAAACACTCATGATAGAAATAGTGTCATTCAGTCCAGGTGAAACTGAAGCGTTCAACTTAAGTTGCCATAAAAGTTCTTTCTCCTCAAGTTGCAAGGAAGTCGGACCTCCCCTAATGTTTTCAACAACCCTATCAATGATTAAAAAACAAAATTCATGTGTGGGAAAGGCCAAAATATGTCGAGCCAGGGCATTTGTAATATTTGCTTTAGAAATGATGTAAAAATGTTCATAAATTCGATTTTTAAAAACCCTATCAGTTTTGCCAACATAGAAAGACAGGCAATTCTGCCATAATGCCAAGTAGACCAAGACAAGTTCCAATAAGTATATGACCAAATCAATAACATGCCCATCCATTTTCTGGTCCAACATAAAATCCCTAACCCATTCACATCCAAGGTCCAAGAAAATTAAATAAGTCAATGTCAATGCGGCCTTCAATGAATAAGTCATTAACGAAACCTTTAAGTTTACGATAGGCTCCATTAATTTCATTAAGAGAAACACATACATAACCTGCACTGTCCAAAACAAGCAACATATTAGTTGTATAATCAGCCTTATCCATAAAGGCCAAACCACCCCCTTTATCTGGTTTACATATTCATATGTTAGCAATTTTCTTAACATTACACACCCAGTTATTCCTACATTATTTGGGTTGCCAAAAGTCCATAAGAATTTAAATAAACCCCCTTTTCGTCCAATCATCGATGGTAGGCAATCTATCACTTATGGGTGTGCCAGATTCATTGACTGTAAACTAAAAGATGTACTAAAAAATCAAAAACAAATTTGCAAGGATTCCTGGGCTTTTTTGGATTCTTTAAATAGTTTTCCTTTTGATGAAGATTTAAATTTTTTACCATCGATGTTTGTGACTTGTACACTTGTATACCACAAGACCTTGGATGTGAATGGGTTAGGGATTTTATGTTGGACCAGAAAATGGATGGGCATGTTATTGATTTGGTCATATACTTATTGGAACTTGTTTTAGCTAACAATTATTTCCTTTTTGAATCTAAATTCTATTTGCAACAAACAGGTGTAGCCATGGGATCTCCCTGTGGTGCAACCTTTGCCAATACAGTAATGGCATTTTGGGAAACACATTTTTTATTTAAAGACCCTGTTTTCCAGAGTAAGGCTGCTTTACATACCCATTATTTGGATGATATTTTTATTCTTTGGAAGGGTGATAAACATTCCGCAGCATCATTTATTGAAAAAGTTACTGATTTTACTGATTTCTTGGATTTCACTTGGGACTTTCAAGAAAAAGAGACTTCATTTTTAGATGTAAAATTAGTCAAAAATTTTGTTTTACACACATTTGCATCTAGGATTTTTCGAAAACCCACTTACTCAAATGCATTCCTCCATTTTTCTAGCTGCCACCCCTTCCATCAGAAGAAGGAAGTTGTTAAGGGACAACTAGTTAGGGCAGCTAGGATGGTAACTTTAGATGAAGATTTTTTTGGATGAGTGTAGTTTATTAAGGGACATGTTTATGAAAAGAGGTTACCCTATTAACTTATTGGATGAACTCATTTTTGAGGTTACATCTAAAAGGACATATGGTTACTTTAAACCAATTCTAAGTTATGTTATTTCATCTGGAAATGAGAATCTTGAGTGTGTTAATGATATGATGGATCCACCTAACACACTGATTCCTTTAACACAGCAATTTGAGCATGAAAATAACAATAACTTTGGAAATTTGGGTTTTATCACCACTTTTTCTAAGGATGCTCCCTTTTTGAGGGATATCATTTTTAAGAACTGGTACTTTTTAGTCGAGGATAGTACAACAAGAAATTATGTGGGTGAAAGGCCTCTTGTAATTTTTAAAAAAGGTAGGAACTTAAAACTATCCTTGAAACAGTAAATTATAAATGTCACCGCCCACATTGTGGGATGTTTAAATGTGGATCATGCCGTTGGTGTAAGTTTATATGTGTTACCAACATGTTTATGATCAATAAGAAAAAATATTATATAATGGATAAATACAACTGCAACACAAGAGGGGTGGTCTACTTGGCATTATGTCAGAATTGCCCGTCTTTCTATGTTGGCAAAACTGATAGGGTTTTTAAAAATCGAATTTATGAACATTTTTACGCCATTTCTAAAGTAAATATTACAAATGCCCTGGCTAGACATATTTTGGCCTTTCCCACACATGAATTTTGTTTTTTAATCATTGATAGGGTTGTTGAAAACATTAGGGGAGGTCCGACTTCCTTGCAACTTAAGGAGAAAGAACTTTTATGGCAACTTAAGTTGAACGCTTCAGTTTCACCTGGACTGAATGACACTATGAGTGTTTTGAAACTGAAGTCTTTATGTAGATAACATTTATTATTGTATTTTTGTAGTCAAATATTTAAATATTCTAACTTCTATATATATTTTATGCATATATTTGTAGTGTTTAGGATTTTATTTAAAGTTTTGTTCAATGGGTCTATTGTGTAGTTGGATATCTTATTTTGAGGCTTATTTTGATGTTTAATGGGACTTTTATTGTGACTTTTTTCTTTGAATGGGAAATGATGTCACTTTTTTTTTTTTTTTTTTTTTTCAAAACAGGTTTATTGTTTTAACATATAAGAGAAATATCATAACAATTTTATACAAGTGATTAAAAATAGGTATTATTATAATATTCAACAAAACAACTAAAGTATTTACAAAGACATCCACTACAATCAGATCAATTAATTAAACTAAAATACCATGCTATTGAAATTAAAATTTTTTTAACAAATTTTGTAAATTATCCCATACAATAAAATAAGATGTTTTTCTATTTGTTCTCGTCCTAATTGTGTTTATTTCCATATGGCACACTATATTCATAACATTTTTAAATTCATTGAACGAAGGAGGTGTATCTGAAATCCAATTTCTAGTTATTTTCCTAGCCACTGCTAGAATAGACCATAACAAGGGAAGCTTAACCTTTTTAACACTTTGAGGTACAGGTGTGTTGAATAATATAAGAGATTTAGAAATAATGAAATTATCTGTAAAAAGAGCCTGCAAAAATTCATTAATTGACTTCCAGTATTCTTTCAATTTTATACAGTCATAAAACATATGAGCCCAGTCAGCATTAATTTCTACATTACATCTCTTACATAGATTATCTTTATTATTTATTTTATTCATCATCAAAGGTGTATAAAAGATCTATGTAAAATTTCCATGTATAAAGTCTCCAGACAATGGAAGATGTAGTTCTATAAGCAGATTCCAATATATATTGTTTATCTTGTTGATTTGGTGGGTCCCCATTAATAGAAGTGAAATAATTCCAGTATGAATCTACACTGCAAAAGTTTCTTGTCTGATAACTTTATGTATGTATGAAAGTTTACCTTTATCAGAAACTTTATGTTGTAAATTTAATATCAAGTAATCAATCAGTGTTGGAATAGATTCTTTAACAGTTATAGACATTAAATCTATTTTATTAATGAGATGTTGTCTAAAGGTCTGAACCTCTAACCAGCAAGTTTCTCTTAGATCAAATTCTTGTTTTAAGAAATCTAGATTTTTAACTTTATTATCAGATATCAACTGATACCAGTACTTTAGATCATTATCTATAGCTAAATGAGTTCCTTCAGAAGTAGATGACAAAAGCATACCCTGAGTATACATTATAGGAAATACAATAAAATTCCATTCCCTATACTTAGGGTGCATGAATAAAAAGTTACGATAACTAATAATAATATTTAATGGGTAACAAACCATATGTTTAGGGGTAATAGGTGAAGTACAAAATTCCTTTAGTAACCATAACATGGAGTTATTTGCAATCATATTTTTATGTGTTAAGGAGATTTTCATGAAGTGTATACTAATTAGCTCCCAATGATCTTTCCATTTTGTGACATATGACTGATCTATTAATAAAGTAATAACTTTTACAATAGAAGAGATAGTATATAAATTAAAGTCTGGAAAAGAAATACCCCCTTGAGACCAGCCATTAGTATGTTTCTTTAATGCAATCCTAGGTCTATTAGGTGCCCATAAGAAATTTAACATTAGTGTGTTCAGTTTCTTGATAATTATTTTTGTAGGTGGAAGTATTATTGACTGTATTAAGTATAAAATCTTGGGGAATATTATCATTTTAATAATTGTAAGTCTCTCCTCCATAGTAAAAAACATATTATTCCAGGTATTAAAAAGATTTTGTATATTAAGAAAACAGGTATTATAATTATTATATATAATAGATTTAATATCTTTAGATAGTATTATACCTAAATAAGTTATCTGACCTGAATTGGGTACATATTTAGTAAAATCACTAATGAGAATATTTTTTCGTGTATATATAGGTAGTATTTTAGTTTTTCTTCATTGAATATTAAACCAGAAATACTTTTAAAATTCATCATGTTATCAAATAGAGACTGTATAGAAGAATTAGATCCTGCTGATGTAATTAGAACATCATCTGCAAAAGTTGAATTTTGGATGTTGTATTTTCATCTATTTCAAAACCCTCTATGTCAGTACTGTTTCTGATCAAATTAGCCCAAGGCTCCATTACTAAAGTGAATAATAGTGGAGAAAGTGGAAATCCTTGTTTTGTACCTTTAAGAATGGGTATTTTTTGTGAAACATATGTTCCTACCTTAATATAAGCCAACGTTCCTTTGTATAAATGTTCAATTAGATTTACAAATGCATCCGAGAAGTTTGTGCACTTCATTAAGGTAAACAGATAGTCCCAACTTACTGAATCAAATGCTGAACTTATATCAAGACTAATAAGTGTTAAATCTTTCTTTTTCCTATTTGCAAAATCTATTAATGTTAAAGTTCTTCTTATATTATCAAAAGTATTTCTATTTACAATGAAGCCTGTCTGATCTATATCTATAATGCCGGGAATGATTGTCTTCAATCTATCAGCAAAGGTATTCATAAACATTTTATAATCAACATTAAGTAATGAGATGGGCCGATATGAAGAACATCTAGTTGGATCTTTATTAGGTTTTAAAATTGGCGAAATAAATGTATATTGCCAAGATGGGGTTATTAACTCAGTTTGGGCCAAAATAAAAACCTTATGTATTAATGAATATGTATTTTAGAAAGGATTTTATATATCTCTGGTATAATACCATCATTACCCGGTGCTTTGTTTGATTTAAGCTTATTTATTTGTGTAATAACTTCTGTATATGAAATACTCTTGTCCAATAGTTTAATCTGTTGTTTATTAAGCTTTTATTCATATTTGTGGTTATAAACTCCTTTATTTTATCTTTAGGTTCCATGTTAATATTATTATGGTTAATTTTGTGAAAGTGATTTCTAAATTCATCTAGTATTTCTGGTATACTAGAAACATTCTTCTTTTCCTTAGAGAAAATATTTCTTTGATATGGTTTTGTTTATTCAACCTTTTTGTTTTATTTTTAAGTCTATGTAAGTATTTGGGGCTTATTGAATAAGACAAAACTTGTATTCTCTAAAGTTATTTTAACTTTATGAGTTAAAATTTCTTTGTATTTCTCATTTAGTTTGTTTATTTCTTCAATAACTTTCTTGTCCATAATATTTTCTTTATTATTATGTTTATAAGAGTCTAATTTACTTTGAATATCTAACAATTCCTTATCCCAAGATTTCCTTTTATTATTATACCATCTGATACTTTGTCCATATAGATATGATTTTAAGGCATCCCAAACATAAACAATGGAGACTTCAGGAGTGTTATTTATGTCTAAAAAATGTTTTACTTCTGAAAGTATATATTCTTTATAGTCTTTTAGTTGAGTTAAGTATGCTGGTATCCTTTTGATCTGAACATTATGAGTATTTTTTATCATGAATTCAAAAACAATTGAATTATGATCAGATATAGGACATGAAATAATTTTGGAATTAATTAAATCTGTTACCATCTGGTTAGAAATAAATATCTATTTTTAATAAGTTTTGTATCTGTTAGAAAAAAAGGTGTATGGTAATGATTTTGAATCTATCTGATTATTAATATCATTCAAATGATAAGAATTAGCAAAATCCTTTAAATGTTTTGCATTAGATGTAATTCTTCTCTTTCCTATAGTGGTAGTATCACTTTCATGTAGTATACAATTAAAGTCACCAGCTAAAATAATATCTCCTATAGAGAATGATATTATCTTATCAAGATGATGTTTCACTGTATTAATACCAATTCCAGGTATCCAATATACATTAATTAAAGTGTAAGTCTTCCCATTAATTTGTATTGTAACCATAGAAAACATTCCTTTGTCATCCTGATAAGACTTAATGGTTTTAGGAATGGGCATACTTTTATTCCATAAAATAGCCACTCCTCTTTTTCTGAGTGTGCTCTGAACTAACCAATACTGTATATTTGTTTGTGGCTAGTTTATCAATATCTTTTTCAAGAGATGGGTTTCTTGTAGGAAGACTAAGTTGGCCTTATGTAAATTAATGTATCTTATTAGGCTTGCCCTTTTACATGGATTATTCAATCCATTAATGTTTAAAGAAATTCCTTTTAAAGATGCCATTTGGCATTTTTAAAACTTAAGAATCTTATGATCAAAATAACAAATAACAAGATAAGTAATGTTACATCTCCTCCTTTAGGTGTACCTTTAAATATAGCTGTATTTATTGAATCTCTTATGGGATTTCGTATAGGATTCAATTTTGTTTGTAGTGACAATGAATGTACAAAATATATTGTGGATGTCAAAACTATATACAAATAACAATGAACAAGTGAAAATAATGTAAGGATTAAACCTTGCATCCAGCCTGGAGTTATAAACTCCAACTTAGAGTAGTATTTACCACTCAAGTTAACCCACTACCCTAAGCAGCAGTACGTCAGCTACCACCTTAAGAATTTAATACTAGTTATATTTAACTGAAGTTAACAGTTTTCAATTCAATTATCTAGCAAGACAAGACTACACATTTGGTAAAACAGCATCATAAAAACTAAAATAAACCTTTTTTTTTTTTCTAAAAACTGTTCATACTACTATATACATCCATGTAATATAAAACACTTGTATTCAAATAGCATTCAAATAATCTTGATGTTAGAAATCAAGAGGAGAGAAAAATAAGTTCTAACATTCATTTAAATCAAAAACTTTGGCTAATATGATTCAGACATTACATATATTAGGATGCATCTATTTTCTGTCATGTAAATACAGTTAACAGCTTGAATTGCTTGTATATGAGCATTTACTCAAACTCATTATTGCCAATAGAATAAAATATTGTATTCATAGAAATTGTTATAAATCATACTTCATAGTTAAGCAGATTCTCAGAAACATTTATATACATATCTACATACACACACATACACACACACACACACACACACACACACACACACACACACACACACACACACACACACACACATATATATATATATATATATATATATACATACTCACATACACACATATACATATATACATATATATATATATATATATATATATATATATATATATATATATATATATATATATATATATAGACATGCATACACACACACACATACACACGCACACACACACACACACACACACACACACACACACACACACACACACACACACACACACACACACACACACACACACACACACACAAACACACACACACACACACACACACACACACACACACATATATATATATATATATATATATATATATATATATATATATATATATATATATATATATATATGATCTCACTGAGTTGTATCTTTACTGAGCACCATCTTACATTGCTGTCCCTTCAATAAATCTGTCTGCTTTATACAAAATAATGCACAGTAAACACATTTTAGTAACCAGATTTTACAAACATGCTATACTACTGCTTTAAAATATATCACATGACAATTTCTTCCAGTATAGAGTTATAAAATTATTTATGCTTGTCAATCAGATGAATTAAATGAGTTATAGTAATGTATATGCTTGGGACATAGGTTTTTAACACATATTATTAATCTGCTATACCTGTATCTGTGATGTGTCAGTGTGATATCTAGGTCAAAGGTGAGACCAGCTGCTTTCAGCTTCTCTGTGAGAATTCTGAGAGTTGAAGCTTTTGAAGTAGCTCATGGACACTGTGCATGAGACAGCCCACATCCCAGATTGTCTCTCTTAACATTTTGGCAGGAAACTTATTAAAAACTAGTGTCAAACATTCATTTAGCAGTGTAAATGCATCTAAACATGACAAAACCTTCACAATGCATTCTATAGGTTATTACAGACTCTATGTAAGTGAAATCAAGCCCAAAATTATTAATAAGTAACAAAACTCAACATTTTTGTCCCAACTCAACTCCTATGTGAATCTTATTATTTACTGTATCTATATGATCAAAAGTATTTCTATATATTAATAAAGAAAAGAAAAAGAGAGTAGAAAGTAAAAGGGTGTAAGGCAGAAATAAAAAAAATGTAAGAGAAAGCTATAAGAAGTATATACAATAGAATATCACTTACTGTTTATATTAATAGAGTTAAAAATAAAACATATTATTTACTATTATTTAGTTCTAATTATTATTAGTTGAAGCATGACAGATTATTTACAAACAAGCATAAGCAGTGTAATCAAGAAAGTATAATTAGGTAGTGTCATTCCTGTATCTGTGATGTGTCAGTGTGATATCTAGGTCAAAGGTGAGACTAGCTGCTTTCAGCTTCTCTGTGAGAATTCTGAGAGTTGAAGCTTTTGAAGTAGCTCATGGACACTGTACATGAGACAGCCCACATCCCAGATTGTCTCTCTTAACATTTTGGCGGAAACTTATTAAAACTAGTGACAAACATTCATTTAGCAGTGTAAATGCATCTAAACATGACAAAACCTTCACAATGCATTCTACAGGTTATTACAGACTCTATGTAAGTGAAATCAAGCCCAAAATTATTAATAAGTAACAAAACTCAACATTTTTGTCCCAACTCAACTCCTATGCAAATCTTATTATTTACTGTGTCTATATGATCAAAAGCATTTCTATATATTAATAAAGAAAAGAAAAGAGAGTAGAAAGTAAAAGGGTGTAAGGCAGAAATAAAAAAATGTAAGAGAAAGCTATAAGAAGTATATACAATAGAATATTACTTACTGTTTATAGTAATAGAGTTAAAAATAAAACATATTATTTACTATTATTTAGTTCTAATTATTATTAGTTAAAGCATGACAGATTATTTACAAACAAGCATAAGCAGTGTAATCAAGAAAGTATAATTAGGAATAGCATTTGAAGAACATATAAACTTTTTACAAGGAATAAATATGTTATTATTCTATTAATCATATTTTCATTACTCTTCTCTCCCTGCCCTCCCCCACCCTTTACCCACAACATAATTTAAATAGAATGTCATTGTTTAAACAAAGAAAAGAAGAAAAAGATAAAGGAAAAAAATGTATCAAATTACTGACCTTATTTTTCCTCTTCAGAAAGAGAAACAAGTTAAATCACAGCTTGCCATTAAATCTCCAGATATTTTGACTAGTTATGAAACAAAACATTTCTTTGCACACAGAGAATAACTTTGATTAAATCTTTTTCAAAATATTTGTTGCTTCTTGGAAATGCAGGAACTATATTTAAAAAGATTAATAATAAAATAAAATGATGAGAGAGAAAAATAATAGTACAAATCATTTGTTTTTTAGTCTCTTCTTCTTCTCTGAAATCTTCCACGAAGTTTCAGTTGCCAGTCTCTTTAACAAAGGACTAGCCCATTCCATTTCTTCTATTTTTTCCAAAATCTTATTTTTTTTTTTGATAAACAGTAAAGCAGAGTCTAAGTCATCGAAAATTTTAGGACCATCAGGAAGGAAGCTTTTAAGCTTGGCAGGAAACAGAAGGTATGTTTTAAACTGTGCTTTTTTAAGCTCCCTTATTAGTGGCAGAAAAACTTTTCTTTTAGCTAATACCATGGAAGAATAGTCATTGTCAAACGCACAGTTGTTTCATTAATCTTAACAGGAGCTTTAGCCCAAGCAGATTTAAGAACCATCTCTTTATCAAAAGATGATAGAAATCTAACTATAACTGATCTAGGATAGTTTTTGTTAGAGTTAGTATTAGCTATAGATCTATGTGCTCTTCGATACCAAAAGAGAATGCTTCTGGTAAATCTAAAGTTTTAGGGAGCCATGTTGTTAAAAAGAAGTAATATTGTTACCTTCAATATTTTCTGGCAGTCCAAAATCCTAATGTTATTGTGCCTAGATCTATTTTCCAGGTCATCCAGCTTTGTTTGTAAATGTGTATTTTGTTTCAGCAGAAACTCAATGTTGATTTCCTCTTCTTGTATTCTATTTTCCATGTCATTCACAGCTTCTTCTATGCCTGTCATCTGGATCTTCTGTTGTTGCAGGTCCATATGTAACAAGTCTATTTGTTTTGTAGTTTTTCTATGAAAGTGTCTATTTTAGTATCCATTTTATCCATCTTAGCAGTAAGTTGCTGGACTATAATTATCAGAGACTGAAGTTCTTTCTTGATGCTGGAGTCTTGAGAATTTGTCTTACTGGAACTCATTTCAGACTGATAAACTGACAGGAAAATTTCCAAAGTAATTTCTGACAGGAATATTATTAAGATTTCCTTTCTTTTTTAGATATAGTTCAAGAACTATATAAAACAAACATATTTAGAAAGAAAATTACTTCAAAAATTAAATTTTTAAGTAATTAATTCCTGTCAATGTAATGAAATTGGTGGAGCTGAAGAAATCTGCTGCTATCCTGTGTTCATCCTTGGCCACGCCTCTGATGTCACTTCTTGAATGCTTATTTAAATGGTTTATTTCCTGTATACTTTTGTCTGAAGAAGTTTATATATTTTATTAACGAAAGCGCTAACTTTATATTTATTTCTGTGTCCAGAGTGGTATTTTCTCCTTACATATTTCATACGGTATAAACTGTAGCAACTGTTTGCTAAATGTGTAGCAAGCAGTTTGCTACAATTTACATGAAGATTTTTTTTAACTAGAACTTGAGCACCATAGTGCTCCATGCATGCACAATATAAACTATTGCAACTAACTGCTACATTTATAGCAGGCAGTTTGCTATAGCTTATCAGAAGAAATTCTTATCTATTTATTTAATAAAAGGAAGAAGGTCTACAGCAGGGCACAGAAATTTGACCTGAATGTCTAGGAAAGTGGGGTGTGTCTGTTCTGGTTGGTGTGGCAATAGAAAGAACATGCTTATTTTAAATGAAAGAGCTGGGGGGGTATGAATCTTCAATAAAGTTATTTATTTGTTTTGCTCTTCACTGGCACAGGGCACTGGCTGGGAGTCCATATTTAGCAAGGGAGAGAGTGAGAGAGAGAGAGAGAGAAAATGCCTTGCCATAACATGGTCCACGACTTTCTTAATATATTATTTGTTGTGGAGTGAATTTGTATTAATTATTAACCACATTCCTCAACAATGGAAAGATTGCAAGTCCAAATTATCGATACGGGCTTTGGCCCTCCAGCCATATAATTTCAAGATCCATTGTTGCCCAGACTGCTACCATTTAAATGCAAATGAGATAGCTTGGGCTTACATTCCACTCATGAATGCTAGAACCAGTGCAACACTGGAGCCCATGGGCATTAACTGCTTAGCTCAGAAAATGCATTGCTCAGTGCGGGTTTGTGTCTGCTGTGGTTACTTTTTTCCAAAGGTTATATCATGAGAAAGAAATATAGAGCAGGCAGGAAGGCAAACCAAAAAAAGACAAGTCTTTTTAGCAACCAGTGAGGAGGAGGTCTATCTTGGGCAATGTAATAGTCACTACCTGTAGATATAATCCGAGTCCAGTTTCCTGACCTCTGGGTCAAGAGAGGGTTTCAAAGAGGAGTCTCCAGGATTAAGGCAGAATGAAATCTAAAAGCTGGAGCTGGAAGACGTCCCTGAAACTTGAAATGGATAAGGAACCATTATCCTGTTCTGAACATGTATGGAAATTATTCTAGTTGTCTGGTAAAGACTGTTGAAAATACTACTAATTAAAAGTACCGTTTGCACTGACCAAGTCTATATGAAGGATACTGCAGCTATGACCTGAACTCTGGAAATGCAGTTGTGAATAAACTTGATTTTTTTTCTTTTTATTTCCATGTTTTGTTGCAAGAAAGCTCTTTTCCTTTGTTCTGTAAATAAATCTCATTTGAAAACTGACAAAACTGTTTCCATAGACCAGTTTTATTACTGTACATATTATCATAGATTTCAATTTCTTACCTTTAGAATCATGGACAGTGTCAAACAAGCAGGTAAAAAGGCCCCAAACCAGGAGTACTTTTTAACTAGAGATGCTAATGACTTTGAAATTTTCTAAAGTAAATCAAATCATTAATATTAATAACTGATATAAGTTTGGAAGTAGTTCCTCATCTTTTCTTTAAAAAAAAAAGTGCACTGATGTCAGAAAAGACAGTACAGATTTTCTGAGATAAAATAAGGGATGACACTGAGAAATAATATACTATAGAAAGCTACTAAAAATGTGTGTGTATCTCTCTTTCTCTCTCTCTCTCTCTCTCTATATATATATATATATATATATATATATATATGGTTACCTAACAAAACATCTACTCTTCATAACATCTTAACTCAAAACATCAAGACCATAACATCTAAACTTCAAAACATCTAAAACTCATAATATCGAATCTAAAAACATTGAAAACTACAAAGCAACTATATATAACATCCCACACACTGTTTGCTACATTTATGCAGGGGTGCAAGCCCCTCTGTATCCCCCAAGTGGGGGGCTCTGCCACCCACCCCCCCATAAATTAAATATACCAACTTCAAGGTCGCACTACAGTGGGGTTAGAAAATTAACTTTTTCCCCAACTGTAGTGCAACCTTGGAGTTGGTATATTTAATTTACGGGGGGGGTGGAGGTGCAGGGGGCTTGCACCCCTGCATAAATATAGTAAAAACTCTGTGGGATGTTATTTATAGTTGCTTTGTAGTTTTCAATTTTTTGAGATTTGATGTTATGAATTTTAGATGTTTTGAAGTTTAGATGTTATGGTCTTGATATTTTGAGTTTAGATGTTATGAAGAGTAGATGTTTTTATAGGTATCTATACATATATATATATATATATATATATATATATATAGAGAGAGAGAGAGAGAGAGATCTATAAAGAGAGAGGTATAGATCTATGTCTATATCTGTCTATCTCTCTCTTCCACTATGTTTCTTTTACAGATCATTCACCGAGGAACCTTTATATTTCTGTGACGTGAACTTGCTGAAAATAAATTATTTAACAAAATCTAGAACTTTCTGTAGTGAATAAGTCTTGATAGAAAATCTTCGGTACCAGTTTCTATTGTTGCTAAAGTAGTTAGGAAAACCTTCTACATTGCCCACCTGATCATGAAGAGATTCACATCTAGATCAAGGGTGGTCATCGTCCCCCTGTGCTCATCACTCATTAGACCTATGATTGAGTACAATGCCCCATTCGGAATGTATCTGACCCGACACCTGCAGCAGCTGGAAAGGCCCCAAAAGTTCCTCACCAAAAGGATAAAGGGTCTCAAAAATATGTCTTATGCTGCCCGACTGAAAGAACTCCAGCTCTATTCAGTCTCATACCGCTTGCTCAGAGGTGACCTGTGCCTGACATATAAGGCCATGTCAAACCCAGATTTGATGAATATGCTTCACCTCAAAAATCTAGATCCTCAGAACCACAAGGGCGGAGACTTAAACCTTGACACGGTTATTAATAGAACGTGCTGGAGGGACAGATTCATCACCCAGAGACTCCCTATGCTGTGGAACAAAATCCCGGTACATGTGAGGCAGAGCACCTCGCTGGCCTTGTTCAAGAGGAATCTTGACCAATGGATGGGAGATCGCAGATATACCCCAGGGATTACTTCAGTGTCACTGCTTGACAGAGGCACAGCAAAATAATAGGCATAGTTTTATTCAAACTAAAGGGGTGGCGAAAGCCACATAACTATGGGCTAGGCTTATAAATGCCCTTGGGCAGATAGCCTAGTATGAACCTATGAACCTATGAACCTATTATTTATGACCCTGGCATGTGATTTGCTTAGCCTCGGAGTATGTGATTACATATATAAAGGGATTGACTTTAAACACTCTGATACAGGAAATATATTAAACTTTTCTATTAATGCCAACTGCAACAGTAGGAATCTTATTTATTTAGCTCGTTGCATGCATTGTTATTCATTTTATGTTGGAAAAACCAACAGACATCTGCATGAGCGTATTAGAGATCGTGTATACTGTCACAAGAAAGGACACACTTATAGTACCATAGCCAGACATATGCTGGATTCAGGAGACATACATTTATTTAAATTCACTGTACTAGAGTTGGTGCCTGAGGGCATTAGACTAGGTGATATTTCTAATACCACTGAGAATAAGGAACTCAGATGGATTATTAAACTCAGAGCCCATTTGGGCAAAGGGATCAATGATCATTTAGCCATCACTGCTAGACTGAGGGACAGGAAACTTAAGAAATGATGATGTTTTCTGCATTTTATATATGCCATTTAAGAATGTGTTTCTTTAAATAATTTATGTTCTGTGATTGGTTCATATGAATGTGTGATGTTATAAAAGGAAGTGATGTATGTTTATAGTAAGGTCTGATGAAGCATTTTTTATTTGTGAAAGCGCTTACCTTTTACTGTTTATTAAAAGTGGATTGACTTTTTAGTACAGCCAATTTTATCATTGTTGGATATATATATATATATATATATATATATATATATATATATATATATATATATATATATATACATTGAATTAAACTCTGTTACAGATTACTGACTTTTAAACTTTAATTCCTCTTGATTTCTTTCTTTGTGTGTTTCATGGGAAAGTTTATTTTTTCTATGTTTTTAGTACCATATAGTACTCTCTTTTTCTTTTTTGATTGGTGCCTTCCAATGCACTTTCTCATTTTGCTATCTGTAGCCATTTTAAAGTCTATTGTGCATTATTTGCCATTGTATTTACTATAAACCACACCCTTTAGTAGTCACATGTATCTAACTTTCTCTTCAGCCCTATTTGTCTGTACCTTGTTTATGGCTATCATCTCCTGATTCATCTCTGTCACTGGCTGGTGTGTATTAGAAGGGCTTTGTTACTTGCACATGCAGATTAATAGGTGGATAATTGTTTCCTAAGGAAAATTAAATGCCCCAATACTGTTAACTTTTATCAGTTATTTTTTTTCTTTATAATACTGGTACTGGTCCATTTTCTAGTATCTGTTTAGTGCTTAGAATGCCTTCAATAACATTCACATTTTTTAATTTCTACCTGTTTCCCTGCCAAAGATTGTGAACATCCCAGAATGCTTCTTTTTCCCCTATTCAAATCTCACTTGGCTTCAGAAGACAATTTAGTCTACATGACACAGGCTAGACAGTAAACATTCTGTAGTGTTTACAGATGATGATTACTGCCCATACTGTTGCATCATGAGCTTGCTGATCTTACTAAAAGTCTATAAACAGCTAAAGTGAAACTTATTTTCCAAACAGTCAGTTGCTAGAAAATCCTTATATAAGGAACAAGGATGAGGTATGCTATAGTGCTACATAAACTGGTAAATACTATTATTTTGGCTAACGAAATGTTGCCTTTATTTATTTAACTATAAAAGTTAGCACAGTGATATGCTTTTAGGAAGCTGACATTTGCTTTTAGTAGCTTGTTGAATGCCAGTGTTCTAGTATTTATGGCACAGAACAAGGATGCCAACTTTTACAACTTGCAAGTGTTCATCTGTGTTGGGGGGAACTGTCTGGATCTTGTACTGTGACAGGTAGATGAACTTATGTGAGTTTAAATAGAAAAAAAATACAACTTCCCATTGGACAACTTTCAATGAAGGAAAGGAATAAAAGGATATTCTTTGCACTGGTCCATTTTCTAGTATGTGAATATGAGATTGCATATTGTGATAATGTTGGAAATGCACTGCCAATAGTGATTTAGTTTCATGAACACATCTTTTTGCAAGGTATAGATCAAAAGATCGAGATTATTCAGGGGAAAAATGAAAACAGTCACATTTCAGAGGCTTTGCAAAGTGACTGTGTGTCACAGTTCTGTCAGTTTATCTAAATTATGAAAAAAAACACACTTTGTTTCCTTATAGTTAGCAAGGGTTATATAAAGGGGACTCAAATTGGACTCTGGGGTAGAGAGAGAAGGAGAAGCAGTGACACATGACTGTGTCACTATGACAGGTCACATGATGACCATTGTAGTATAACCAGGAAAAGTAAAATAAGAAGCTCAGCAATTCTGAAACTTTACTACAACAATAATATCACTATATAATAAACAACATACATTTACAGTTTCAAAATGTAGTTTTCCTTTAAATAAAGGGTTTTGCTTGTATGTTGCTAAAATTATTATTTACTCTTTGGGTGATGCAATGAGAAAAAGTATGCTGCAAGCTACCCACTTTGGTGTTTTCTGTTACTGTTGAGAAGGATGATTTTTGCCATTGGCTATGAAAACAGTGAAGACTTGTTTGCTCTCCACGAATTTCATCTGCAGGTGAAAAGTTCACAAGACCTTCAGGTGGGATGAATTCCTGCTGAACATAGCCTGGCAAAAAACAAGTGCCCCATGAACATAGTCGGAGTGCTTGGAAGGTGAAACAAGGGCTCAGAAGTTTAACTACTTTATTCTTATTTCCTTCTCTGTTGTCCTCGGATCATAAGCAACACTTGCCTGTGAATAACAATGCCAGGCAGCTAATAATAATGTCCATGATAAGTTAATATTTTTGTGTTATTATTTGGTCTACTAGTAATGTGTTGACATGAAGTAGGCCAAATAATTTTATTTTACTCTACAACAGAGATTTGTTTTATTTGCAACCATTACACAAATCACTATATCATTCTATATCATTTTGCATTGTGTCCAAGATTTATTAAAGTAAATCAGTCTCCAGGCTATATTACCTTTGCACTGGCTTCTTTCTAGTTTTAGATTAGTTTAGTTCAACTCACTATAATGCTTTCTTACACAATGTTTTACCGTATAGATGAAATTTAAACAAATAAATGGTAAAAAGCTAGAAAAAACTGGTAAAGCATAAAAATAGCATGACTGATTTCACTAAACAGATAAAAAAGACCCTTAAGGAAGTAATTTAAAAAATAGTACAGAGGCATAATAATAATAATAATAATAATAATAATAATAATAATAGTACTTATAATAAAGTGCCCAAATCATAAGAAATAACATATCAAAAAGAAATTACTTACTGAATACAGCACATTATATCACAGAGGTTCTTGCTTAATATGTAGATTCCGACATGTAAGTCAGTCTACCATAGTTATATGCAAAATAAATACAAATGTCTTTGGTTTCATAGGAACAGCATGATAACAGGGACAATAAGATGTTCAGCCATATGCACATTTACTTATACACACTTAAGGTTTTTGTAACCCTTTATACAAAATAATCATGGTGTAAATTTGTTTTTATCCATCCGAGCATTAAGACTAGCCTTAAAGGTAGACTAAATATCATTTTGTTTGGCCTGCAGTGTTGACTTATTCTACAGGTTGAGAATACTTTGAGTTAGGAACCTATCCTTCTAGTGAGTCTTGTTTATTTGTTCATATAGCTTTAGTCCCCTAACATGTGTGTTTGTAGATCCACTGCTTTTATAAAGTAATATGAGGTCAAACATTGAGTTTTTCATGGTTTGAAGGGTGAGACACAGGTCATCTTGGAGCAGGCATTGGTCTACTGAGTATTAGAAAAGTCATGCTAGTCTATCAGTGTAGTTGAAGGATTTAAGGCCTTTAATTTAATTGGTTAGAAAGCTTTATTACTTTTTCATATAAGTAATATGTCTGGATTTGTACGTATCAAAGGGACATTTTCTAGCCTGAAAATGTGAATAATGTTGTTTTAATATGTCTTGTCTGTCTAAAAATTCCTACATGCAAATATCTATTATGTCTTGTCTGCCTAAAAATTCCCACATGTAAAGATCTGTTGGTGTTCTTCACTGCTAGCTTGTTCTTATAATTCTGTTTAAAACATGTATTATTATTATTATAATTCTATATAAAACATGTATTATTGTTATAATTGTGGAGCTTTTCTCCCTCGGCCACCACTGTAAATGGACCTAGTCCAGTCGGACTTTCCCAGTAAACAAATGTAAAATAAAATAAAATAAATAAATAAATATTGCAGTCTGATGAGTCTGATAAGGGAGTATAGCAGCAGGATGACTTCTTTGGATCTTAAGCATATTTGCTGGGTAGATTGAAGGATTTTTTCACTATGGTAGAGACATGATGATGAAGTGAGAGAGGTTTCCTCAGAAATACCCAGGTCTCACATGTCTGTCTGAAGAAGAATACCATTTGTAATTTATCAGATGGGCACACCTTTTTTGCCAGCATTTTGTTTTGCATTTAACTTGAAACTCATCTTAGTACTCCAGGTATGTACATATTTCAGGCCTTGCTAGAATTGTTTAGTATCAGTGGATGAGAAGAAGGAAACTTAGCTATCCACACTTCTACGGTATTGGCATGAGTGCCTACAAAATCATAACCATTTGAAATGTCAGGACCCACTAGAGTGAGTCCCAAAATATGGAGACTGAATGGTTGAAAGAATGGACTTACATATACTAAGTTCGACAAGCCATTTTTCGCAATATTGCTTTTTCTCCAAGGTTTAGTGATCTCAGAGTTGGTATATATACCACATAGGGGGCTGCAGGGGGAGTATGCCTCTCCTGCTGAAAAAAAAAAGTTTAAAGGAGAAGAGCGATTTTCAAAATTCACTCTTTTCCTGTGTTTTTGGGTCTTTTTTTTTCGCTTACCAGCACTCGGCATTTTGAGTGTCAACATTTCAATAGGGAAGCCTGCAAAATAAATATCAAGCAGGAGAGGGACCAGCATGAATCCCTGTGGTACCACAAAGAGTATACCAGCAATTTTCACAACTTGGAATCTGTTAAATATTCAGTTTGTAATCCAATGGGCAAAATAGGGGGTTACACTAACTTTGTCAAATTTTCAATAATGCTAACAGCAATTACAGAGGAATAGCAACTCCCAAAATGATACTCTCTAGCTATGAAAATGACTTCAAGACTTTTTACCTCTTTTATGAGATGCTTTGCGATAAACCATTAAAGAAAATTTGAACTGAGTGAGCTAAACTGAAACTCCCTCAATTCCAAAGACACAAACATAATCAGTTTCCTTTTTAACAAGTGAAATGTGTTTTGAGTACAAGCCCATTAATAACTTAAGTAGCTTTGAACAAATCATCTTGTTGTTTATCAGAAAAAATAAGACTGTATTATTGGTTTGTTTCTTTTGCCAATTTAAATTACAACACAGGCAGGCGCATCTATGCATTTAACTACTTCTACTACTTTTGGAAGTGTGCCTGTCTGTTTATGCACACTTACCAAAAGTTCTCTACCAGTATTTTCAAAACTGCCTATTACAATAACTAGAAAAGCAAATTCAACATAGCGTGACACTAGTTGCCTCTTTTGAATACCATAAGATTTTGAAACTAGAACAGTATAAGTCAAATGTGTTAGCAACATTGTAGCTGCTTATACTTTCGGCATATTTATGTGGTATTTTTTTTTCCTTTTCTTTTTTTTGTGCAACTCTTTTAGTGATTATAGTTGGTGACTAGCATTAATGCCGTGACTGGTTTCTCACAAGGAAGACAGCGCAATGTGTAGATTAGATGTGACCATTCCTGTGAACTATACAGATTTTTGCAGAATGTCCAGATTTTTGCCTCACATTTTTTGTCTGTTTTTCATAAAATTATGGTTTTCTGGCAAATAGTTGGTAAATCATTGAGGGTTGAAGTCAGAAAAAAATGACAGACATTTGAGTTTCAGACTTCATACCCTTCAGAAAATTTATGTTAATGCAAAACCTGTTATTCTATCAATTTTCTAAGTTTGTAAGCGCAATATTTAAAAAGTGCCAGTATTTTGGGGCCTTTGTCCGCCTGTTATTTATGGCTTTGTCCAGATTTTGTGCGCTAACAGGTTGAGAGGTATAGATGTGACAGCTTTTCTATGACATTAGATGGCAGATATTTATTTTATGTTTTACTGAAGTACATTTTATGAAAAAACTGGATTGTGCTTAGGGAAAAGTACTGTAGTTCACTTTATTTTTGTGTTGTCTTGCACTTATACAGAAGAATCAGCATTTGTTGATTTGAGTATTTTTTCTGTGAGAGGAGAATGTGATAACTTAAGTGGTATAAATGGTTACAATATTTTGGTGGTATAAATGGAGTACATAGGTGCTGTCATCATTTTTTGCTCAAGATATGATATTTGTTTTTCTGTAGAATTCTCATTTAAGGTCAGAAAAAAAAGGAGTCATTACCTGCGTACAGAAAACAAAAGTACATCGGTATGCAACTATCCATGATCCTCATTTTGGAGTATAAGAAATTAAATGTACAATTAGAACCACTCAGAGTGATTTGGATTCTTTAGTAATTTTCTGTCTTTTCAATATTCATCCCAAAAAGCAATTTTGGTCCCTGTAATATGATGCACCATAGGTATCATAAACCAGTTTTTTCCTCCATTTAATTGCCATCCCTCAATTCCATCATGACAAAGAAATTCTATTTCTGCAACTAGTATGATGCTATATCAAAGGCAGACTGCACTGTCCTAAACCCAATCCTGTGTTACCATGCAATAAAATGAACTGCACACTATGCTAGGTAGAAGAAATGAGATTCAGAAATTTTATTCTAATGAATAATTATTACCTATTCCTAGCATACAATAAATATCACCAAATCTACTGTGCAATCACCAGAGTTCCCCAATGAGTGAGTGGTGGATATCTGCTTATTTATTTATGGGAGAGACAGGTCTCATTCTGGACCACTCCGGTACCAATACCAAGGACATCCTCAGTGTCACAGCAAGTGCAGTACGAGAACCTAGGTATGTAAGGTCCACCTTACACCATTGTGATGTCCTGTAACTAGAAGGTGGACAATGCATGGAAGTGGAGGTGCATATGTATCCACTGAACCAACTTTAAGGAATGCTAATGTCAAGCTGTCTTGGGAATGGGGGGGGGTAGTATAGTCAACAGGAAAACTCTGATGGCTAAATGGATAATAGCTTTCTGAGATCATCTGTCATCTGAACTGGAACACATTTACCAGTAAGAGAATGGGAGTACAAAGTGTCTGCAGGAACTGGAAGAACAGTGGGCCCAAGTCTTTGTCTGGGAGATGGCATTTTAATATATGTGTCAACGTTTAACTACTGGTCTGTGCACTCCATAGTAGTTTGTATATCTGACAGTTGTAAGAGGTTTTGATTATGGTACTGATGTTTAAGAGCTTATACCTGTTTTTTAAGTGACTTCTAATAGTACAGCACTGATTTTTTTGGAGATGGCTAGCAATGCCTGAAGGAGATCAATGTAATTTGGACTTTACTTTGAGCAGTTAGAATGACTATGGCTAACATATGGAGCATAGAATTAGCAAAATATCAGAAGAAGTTGGCACTGTAGTATAAATACAGTGGATATAAAAAGTTTACACACCCTGTTAAAATGCTAGGTTTTGGTGATATAAAAATGAGACCACAATAAATCATTTCAAAATTTTCCCACCTTTAATGTGACCTATAACCTGTACAATTCAATTGAAAAAAACAAATCTGTTAGGGGAAAAATATAAAAAAGAAAAAAAAAACATGCAATAAGCTGGTTGGATAAGTGTGCACACCCTTAAACTAATACTTTGTTGAAGCACCTTTTCATTTAATTACTGCATTCAGTCTTCTTGGGTAGCAGTTTATCAGTATGGCACATCTTGACTTGGAAATATTTGCCCACTCTTCCTTGCAAAAGCACTCCAAATCTGTCAGACTGTGAGGGCATCTCTTGTGTGCAGCCCTCTTCAGGTCACCCTGCAGATTTTCTATTGGATTAGGTCTGGGATCTGACTGGGCCATTCCAAAACTTTAATTTTCCTCTGGTAAAGTGATTCTTTTGTTGATTTGGATGTATGCTTGGGGTCATTGTCATGTTAAAGGTGAAATTCCTCTACATCTTCAGCTTTCTAGCAGACACCTGAATGTTTTGGGCCAAACGTGACTGGTATTTGGAACCATTCATAATTCCCTCCACCTTGACTAAAGCCCCAATTCCAGCTGAAGAAAAGAAACCCCAAAGCATGATACTGCCAGCACCATGCATCACCATGGGGACGGTGTTCTTTTGGTGATGTGAAGTGCTGTTTTTGCACCAAATGTACCTTTTGGAATTGTGGCCAAAAAGTTCAACCTTGGTCTCATCAGACTATAACACATTTTCCCACATGTTTTTGGGAGATGGTGTATTGTTTTGCAAATTTTAGCTGGGCCTGGATGTTTTTCTGTATAAGAAAAAGGCTTCCATCTTGCAATCCTACCCCATAGGCCAACATATGGAGAATATGGGAGATTGTTGTCACATGTAGTTCACAACCAATACTTACCAGAAATTCCTGCAGCTCCTTCAGTGTTGCTGTAGGTCTCTTGGCAGCCTCCCTGACTAGTTTTCATCTTGTCTATTCTTCAATTTTGTAGGGACATCCAGTTCTTTGCAATGTCACTGTTGTCCCATATTTTCTCCACTGTTTGATGACTGTCTTCACTGTGTTCCATGGTATATCCAATGCTGTGGAAATTTTTTGTAACCTTCTCCTGACTGATACCTTTCAAAAATGAGATCCCTTTGATACTTTGTAAGCTCTCTGTGAACCATGGCTTTTGCTGTAGCAGGCAACTGATTAAATGTCAGGAAAATCCTACTAGGACAGCTGAACTTTATTTGGGATTAATGAGAGTCTCTTTAACTGATGGCAGGTGTGTACCCAAGAAGACTGAATGCTTTAATTAAATCAAAAGGTACTTCAACAAAGTATTAGTTTAAGGGTGTGTACACTTATGCAACCAGCTTATTGTACGTTTTTTATTTTTATATTTTTTTCCCCTAACAGATTTGTTTGCTTTTCAATTGAATTGTACAGGTTATATGTCACATTAAAGGTAGGAAAAGTTTTGAAATGATTTATTGTGGTCTCATTTTTTTATATCACAAAAACCTGGCATTTTAACAGGGGTGTGTAAACTTTTTGTATCCACTGTACCTCCTCAGGTCTCCCCTGAAAAAAGGCCAATACCCAAGTGGGGCTAACCTGGTCAACAAAGGATAGATAGATAGATAGATAGATAGATAGATAGATAGATAGATAGATAGATAGATAGATAGATAGAGATAAATATTATGTCAAGAAACATTTATATTGATTAAAATACTATAAAATGTAGTAGCTTAGCAAATGAGCTTTGGAATACTTGTTGGATTACACAGAGTGGGTTAGATATTATAGTGCGCCTTTATATAAATGGTAGATCTTTGTGAAGACAGTTAGCAAATCAGCCCATATTGTGAAGATAGGTTCCAAATTTGATTAAGTCTATGGTTTAAGATGCAATGGCTGAGTAGACTAAAAGTTTTTGAGAGATCTATGAGAAAGTCTGCAACTACTTCAGTATTGTTGAGTTCAGTGTAGATTAAGGCACTGATCCTTAAAGTGGTTGTGCTGACTCCATGATGTAATATGAAACAGTGTCAGCAGTCACTTAGAAGGTTATGGACAGTGATATAGGACCATAGTTTTGTGATGATAACCTTCTCAGGTAATTTTATTAGCAAAGGTAAGTTAGAGGTAAGCTGATAGAAAGAGCAGTAAATCATGTAAATGTATCTCATGTATTTTGTGAGTCATATTTTTATTGTGACAAAGAATTTTTGCTATATATCAACCGTGTAGCACTTTAACAGAGAAACATGATGGATACCACACCATTGTTAAGCGAAATGTGAATAATTATTTTTTTAATTGATTCCTTTGTTTAGTTAAAGTACAGGTCATTACTGCATGAAATTGCACAGATTTGAGTTGACAGATAACAATGTTTCTGCTTTCCTTCTTTATGGCTAGACAGTCTTGCAGTTTATACATTTAGAGATGCAGGGTGCAGGAGGATTTTACCCTTACAAAAATGCATTTTTATAATTTTTAGTCTAACTGGTAGTAAATCCAGATGATTAAGGCTCTGAGCTGTTTTGTGTAGTTCAGAGTACAAGATTTGATTCTTCCTTCTCCATTTGCCTGTGTCACTCTAATCAAATCACTGAAACAAGCAGGGATTCTGGTCAGTCCTGCAAAAGGACACGTATTTATTTATTTACATTTTGTTTACCGGGTAGTGTCTGACTGGGCCAGAAGCCCATTTTCAGCTGAGACCAGAGAAGAAAAGTTCCAACAAGAAAATTAACAGTATAACAGAATAACAGCAGTAGTAAAAATGCAGTGGAGTATCACATACCGTGTATAAACATAGGAATATTTGATAAGAGTTGCAAAAGATTAAAAGGAATGCTGGTTCATAATATATTATTGAATATACAAGTCTGGAAAACAAAACAGACAAATAGTAACTTGCTGCCTCACAGGAAAGTATAAGTTAGTATGTATACAGAGATTTAGTAGAGTGAGAGTCAACCTGTAGATGTACTTATCCTGGAACAGTGCAGGAGCATAGCCAGTGGTTAGTAAGGTGTTCTTTTAGAAGTAGTTTGAATTTGTGACTGTCTGGTTGTTTAGGATGTGTTGGGGTAGTAAATTCCAGGTTCTGGATATTTTATTAGAGTAGAGGGGGTCTCAGAAGTAGTTTTGGGATTTGGTTACCTTTAGAATTAATCTGTCAAATGATCTACAGGACATAAGATTAGTATTGGGTTGTACTAGGTCAATGAGAACAGGGAAATTGTTGGGTTTATGAATGATACTATGGGGAGTGGTTAGCTGGTTGAGAGATAATAGGCTGGGTAGTTCAATCCATTTGAGTTGGTGAAAGACAGAACAGTGATGGGCTTTACTGGGTAGGTTAACAGCAAATTTGCCTATTTTGTTATAGCACGACTCTAGGTTATTCAAATCGGACTTACGGAGGTTGGTAAAGATTCGGGAGCAATAAAGGAGGGTGGATAGTAGGTGGGATCTAGCTGTGGCTAGTTTGGCATTGTTGGTTAGGTAAGTTTGGCCCTGTAGAGTGAGGCAAGTTTGATATGAACTTTCCTAATTGTTAGTGATATATATCTATCAAATTTTGGACAGTCATTTATTGTTACACCTAGGAGCTTAGTTTGATTGACTGGTTCTACTTCTGTTCTATTAGTGGAGTAGACGGAGAGAGGGGGTAGGTTATTTTTCACTTTTTTATTACTGAAGATCATTAGCTTAGTTTTGTTTGGGTTGAGAATGAGTTGGTGATTGGTGATGTAGTTTTCTATGTCTTGGAGAGATTTTTTTGTGTTTTTTTCTTGTAGTTCCTGAGGAGACGGGGCAGATCAGATAAGTGAGGTGTCATCAGAATACTGAATGATAGAGGCTAGTTTAGTGGAGGTACTGAGGTTGTTGGTAAATATGATGAAGAGGAGAGGTCCGAGAATGGATCCCTGGGCGACTCCTACAGAGACGGGGGGAGAGTTTGTTTACCCATTAGGTAGACTGCTGTCGATTAGAAAGATAGCTGTGAAACCAGTTCAGGGAAGTGGTACTGAGGTTATATGTACCTAGTTTGTTGAGAAGTAATTGGTGGGGTACCGTATCAAAAGCTTTGGAGATATTGAGGAAAATTGATGAGACAAATTGGTCTTTATGGTCTTATCCAGCTAACAAATTAGTAAAATTTAAAAAATCAATAAGGTATATTATTGATATAAAATATAATCAATGATTTCTGCAATATATTTGGCAGTGATGTATTTAGTTATGGATCTGTTTAAGAGGATAAAAAGTTGTGTGGCTCCTAATTTTCGAGGTTTTGGAGGCAAGATGTAAATTGTTAGGGAGTAAGAAAATATTCATTATGTTAAGAGTCTGTACAGTTCAATAGTTCTTAGGGGATAGATGGTAAACAGTGCTTGTACACATGGCACCCAAACTGTGCTATTGATTGGGTGAAATTGATCGAGTCAAGAAGAAAGTATTTTTTGAAATAGTTATTTAAATATTGAGGAATGTGGCTGTCTTGGTAATTCCAGTGAGTCCTGAGTGTGTTAGTTTTACATTTGAGTAAAACGTTGCTGAGACCTGACAAAAAGGCTTCGTACTTTGGATTTAAGTTTGCTGCAGTATTTCTTTTTACTCTGTATTGTGATGAATTAATGACTTTCACAATTTTTTTGCAGTTTTACAGCAATAAATTCTATTTATATCTAAATTCACTGGGATAGCTATGCATTTTATCACAAATCTGTAATATGATCAGAGGGGAAGCAAGCTGGAGAGTTCACCAATAGAAAGAGAACAGCAAGTAGAACAATATCAGGAAAGTATAGTGGAGTCCAATGTTAGAGGGGGAAAGTAACTATGGAAGGAGTTAGTAGAGGTTGGATACTTATATACATGTTTACAAGGTGTTCATTGTATCGTGTGTTAATGAGGTCATAGAGGAGTTAATGTGAAGGGTAATGAATATATGCAGTATGAGATTTTATTAGTTATGTGACATGACCTGTATTATTACAGTTACATTTAAATTTATCTTGCAGAAATTGTTTGAGATGGAATTACAAGTTAGAGTATTCTGATTTTTCAGCTTTATGTTCAGGTAAGGATTGCCATAGATTGGGGGCTAGGACTGACAAGCTGTGGTTAGTCCTGGGAAATTTAGAGTTGGGTGTTTGGAGTATAGGTTCTGCTATAGCATGGCTTCTGAAGTCATAGCGTGGGGTAGTTGTGATCACTTTCATGGTGAGTGAAACCCTTAAACCAAGCTCTCATCTGCCGAGTTAGTATTAATAGTTCCAGTAAATGTAAAAGATCAGTGGCACTTATTGAAAAGAATAGGGGGGTGGGTTCCCCATGCCGTGGCCAGGTGTCCCATAGTCAGAATGAATACAGTTCTGAATCTTCCATGAAAATCGGTCACTGGCCTGATGGGACTACACTGGTAAACAAAGGAAAAGATAAATAAATAAATGAATTAATTAATAACGTGCTCCTATGTGTTTATGGGACCACATGGCTGGATATCACCAAGAGTAAATCTGAATGGCAAAAAGCAGAAACGTTTATCCATTTGCAGTGTGACAATCCTGATGGCTATTCACTGTTCTCTTCTTCCCTGCCAGCCATTAAAGGAAAATTCCCCAGTGAAAACGAGGATCTACTTATGAAACCTTGTGGGATATTAGGCCTGTGTAGAAGGAGAAACAACTGTCTATTTTGTTGTAGAGATTCAAAAGGGACCAGATGTCAAGAGGGGTCTTGAAAAAAGTTAGCAATTCCCACTAAAAAGATACAAAACTGCTTTCAAAACTGCTTCTCTATTTGAGCTTCTCTGACCAATACTTTAAAAAAGCTCAAAGGCTCAGTTCATGAAATAAATATAAGCACATTTAGGTTATTCTTAGAATAGCAAACAGGTTTTTGTGTGCTTATGTTTTTGTTTAATTCTGTTTGAATTGCTTCATTAATTGCTTTATTACAAATATGAAATATTCAAGTCTGTACCTAACAGAAAAAACACAAAGATTTGAGGACATATAAAATATCACTTTATTGTTGTATAACACAAAAAAAATGCTGGTAAACTTAAGAGTTAGCATTAACCTGTGATACCTTATTTTTAGGACAGACACCAAGACAATAATGACAGCAGTGAGGCTGGGCAATCAGACTATGAAAAGGAAAAGGTAATATATTTGTCATATGCAGAATGAATATTGTAAAACTGAGGCAGCAGCTCCAAGATTTCTGGCAATTCAATGTACTAAATGCTGTAAATAGAACCTGAAGAAACGATCTTTGTGTGACACAGAAATAACATCTGAATTATATTTATTTAAGGTAGTGCAACATTCTCAGCCTTTCAGCAGAGGTTTTGTAATTTCTCTTGTGTTGCAGATAGAGCTTTTCATAACAATAACACAACAGCATGTAACAGGTAGAGAAAGCTTGAGTGGTGGTAGGTGTGACTGCTGCAGTTGATATGTTTGGCAAGCTGTTGTTTCTGTGTTATAATTACCTGGAGTGGATTTCAAAATAATGAGCAGCATAACAGATAGTACCGAATTATCAAGAAGACATAGGAGGGTGGCTTCATGGGTTGGTAGGGTGGCTTAATGGCTAAGGTGTTCGCCTTACAAACACAAGGTGCAGGGTTTGAGCCTCACAAGGGATAATTGTCTAGGCTTAAAATGGCTTGTGAGAGCAGTTAGCTTAATTCTAAACTAAACTATGAACCTACCCTTCGTCTGATACTAACAGTGTGCACTCTGACCCACACATTATGGCTACCTCCTCCTTAAAGCAGGACAGATCCATAACAAATCACTTTGCTTGAATTCATAAACAGAACACCTTACCATGCTCTTTGAAAAAGACAGAAGTGTTAGGGTTAATCTAGTTTTATATGTATATGCATGTGTACAATAGTTATTTTGCTAGTTTCAGTGAATCATTCAAGTTCCTTTTTCTTTGTAGCTGCTGTGGTACAAGAAAGTGAAGGGACCTCCTCAGGGTTATACAGAGTGCATGCATGTGAGTGCCTGTGTGTGATTATTATAATAACTGCAGATTTTTTTATCCCAGGTAACTTATCCAGCTTCTAAGACCTAAAGCCTACATCTTTTATTCTCTCTTCCTTTGCTGCAATGAAGTACCTTCCATTCTTTCTGTCTTTCTTTAATGGGACACACTTCAGTTGCTGAAATTTGTTCATTAAAAACTGTTGAAATGTCAGTGTTGTGTAAACAACGGGTCAAAGGTGAGTTAATAACATATGCCAGATTACATCCTGGAAGTATTTGCATGTGTGTGTGTGTGTGTGTGTGTGTGTGTGTGTGTGTGTGTGTGTGTGTGTGTGTGTGTGTGTGTGTGTGTGTGTGTGTGTCTGTGTGCGTATGTCTGCTTCCACGCTTGCATGTGTGTGTATGGGTGATTTGTGTATGTGGGCGGGTTTGTGTACTAGTTTTTGTATGTCTTTGTATGCTCATGTGTCATTATATTATGAAATGTAGTATTAGTGATGCAACAGAAATTACAACATTATGTTCAAAATCTGTGAATGTTGCAAAGCCTTGAATAAGCATCAACCAAATGATTTTTCTGTTTCACACAAATATAATTTCTTCAGATTTTGTCTTCAGTATTTAGTAAACTGATTATCCTGGAGATTTTTAGCATTGTATTAGTTTTGCATGCAATAGAAATCAAAATCATTTACTAGGTTATTAGTTGCAATATATTAGATACTAGAAGAAGAAAAACAAACCTATGTTCAGTATTAAGACCAGAGCCTTAAAGAAGCCCACATCGACTCGGCAATACATGTGCATATAATTTTTTGCCACAGGATCAGATTGTTTGGGGGTTGTCTGTGAGGGGTAGCTGGCACTGACTTCAGATGATTGCCCTACATTCTTATAGCTCCATTTTGTCTTGGGCTGACACATATTGGCGGATACATTGGACATGTCCTATGACTGGAGCGTTCCCATCTTTCTAGAAGAGTATGATCTTCCCAGTTTTTATAGACTTTGAATGCCCTGTGACCAGAGAGAGTAGCTGATGATTTGTGGCTATCATACTGTGGTCAGCTGTGGAACTGGAATGTTAGAGCCTATCTTCTCACAGCATGCTGAAAATGTCATCTTGTGGGGATGTGCAATAAGCATACTGTAAGGAAGCATGCTTCAGTTCCACAGTGCCATGCCTCTTAGAGATCCAACCGTATCTGTGATGGCTGTAGCCTATATCAACGATTTCTAGTCTCCACCTTGAATCATGACATTTGTGGGCATGATCCTTGCATGCTGCCCAAACCTGACACGCATGATCCTAGCATGATGCCCAAACCTGACACTGAGTGAGTTCAGCAGCATACGGGTCTATATTAGTTAGCTGAAATTTATTTTCAGTGAACACGTATTCATCAACCCCTATTCAGTGAAAATCACTTCTGTGATTCACTGAATATTCCAAGGGCAAAGACGTAGTTGACCAACTACACAATTTTGCCCTTTTCCTCACTGTATTGCAATCTCAGAGTTGACATATATAGTTGGGGGGGGGTTCAAATTAACTAAATGTGCATCTGTTCTGCTTCAGGGCAAGTGTTTCTTTGCCCTTGGATTATTCAGTGAATCGCTGAAGTGATTTTTGCTGAATAGGGGTCGACGAATACGTGTTCACTGAAAATAAATTTTGGCAAACTAATATAGACCCCAGGCATACACATCACAATTCCTCTGTTCTGCAATATTAGCTATACTTGTCCCCAAGCTACTAATCAAACCCAAGTCATCTGTGTCACTGTCAGGGCTTCATTCCTTTGTGCCACAATGCCAAATATAATTTTTTAATATCAGGGCCTAAAATTTTAACATCCTAATATTTCTTTTTTCAAAATTCATGTCTTAAATCATCCAGGGAGAAGGAACAACTATTCATGAACTACATTCTGCTTATCTGATGTTGTAGCCTAAGGTTTACCTGAGCCATGGATCATGATTGTATATGTTTGAGTGTCTGCAGTTTGACTGGTTGAACATTTTTATGTCAAAGCATGGATTTCCAGTTTTTTTTTGGTTGATTTATACTTCACTGAACACAGTTTACCCATGTTAGTGCTGGTTCTTTGGACCCTGGGTAACAGCCCATTATCCTAGTCAAGACATATCCATACATACATAGATATATACATACATTAATAAATAACCTTACATGAATAAGAAAACGCTATCACTTTTTTATATGTTGTTTGCTGTTCAGATTGTTGATTTATGACAGCTTGATATTGTTAATAAACTCGTCAAAAGAAACAATATTTTGGAGATTAAGTGAAAGGGTATTCCAGTCTCAAAAGAAGATGTGCCTAGTTGATTTGTTCTGTGTCTTTATGCTTGTTTTGGAATGTTAAGCATACATGTTGTAATGCTGATCTTAAAGGTCCTGCTGAGTGGGACAGTCTGGTACCTATGTTAGCTCAGAACATATTTGGTGGTATATAGTACTGAATGTAAAATTGTGCATTTTTTTCTCTTTAAAGGACTAAAACGAGTGCTGGAAATGTTACTGCTGTTATTTGTTTCATTTCTCCTGCTGTTAATATCATACTGAATTAAGATCAAAATTGGACTTGCAATGTTAGTAATATTTGTAGGAAACAAGAACATATTTATGTAGGAAAAGGAGAAGAAAACAGAAAGAGTCATGGAAGAGCAACACACGATGAAATGAAAGCATGGACAAAAATACGAGTGAGCCAGGCCAAAGAATCTAAAAGCAGAGAGTGGTAAAAGAAAACCGACATCTTGGGAGCTAGAAATAAAATAATGAAAGTAACAGGAAAAGGCAGGAAAGAGCGACACAGAATAAGAAAGTGATATATTGTAACAAATTTATTTTGTAAGTCAAAGCAAAGTTCTTGGTACATATAGTCTGATTATAGGCCTACTTGTTTTATTTGTTCATGTTTTTGTTTTTTTTTTTGATTAAAGTTCATTTTACATTTTAACGGTTCAGCTGTTTTACTAGTTTAAAGCTTTTGCCGTGGTGTCGTTTTCAGGATTCTCTACTATATAGTCTGATTATAGGTTGCAGCATTCTTCTCTCACAAAATGGTGATAGTAGTTCTGCTTTCAATGTGTTCAATATTAAACATTTAACTGCCATGGATGCCCTAAAATTGCCTTTAGTATATTCTATAAGCTCAAGTGATGGGAAATCCAGTACTGGGGTTTTCGGTCCAGTTCCACATATATATTCAAATTCATGTTTATTAATATCATAATTCAAGACCAGGATTCTTACACTTGAGAAGCTCACCAGTAGTGAATAAGGTTTGCCTAAGGTAAATGATACTGCTAACATATGTAAAGTCTCTGTTGGTTAATACTGAGCCCATATAGTGAATAAGGTTTGCCTAAGGTAAGTGACACTGTTTATATATGTAAAGTCTCTGTGGGTAATACTGAGCCCATGTAATATTTTCAGTTGTACTACACCCTTCCTTAAATGGATAGGTATTTAAAAATGTCAGTGTTCATCCAGTTCAAACATTTTTCCCACTTTAAACACCCCAGTATGGGAGGAACTATTCTTGTAGAGACTAAACTTTGTATTTTCCTAGGAGTTTCTTGCTTTCAAGAAGTCTGGCATATTTTAATTTGATATTTGTACACTTATATGGCATGTTGACTGCGGTGGTGGTGCTGCGGTAGCGTTGTTGCCTCACAGTAAGACGTCCTGTTTGATTCTCAGCTAGAGCGTCTTCTGTGTGGAGACATGCATGAAAGGGCGTACCTTCGTTGAAGGTTGTGCATCAGGGCTGGCAACTCAAGATGTAAAAAATCTACTGCCAATCATTAGCGGACTGGAGTTCCACTGTGGCGACCCATAACCGGGAAAAGCCGAAAGACCCAACAACAACAACAACACTTATATGGCATGTTAACCATAGAGTTCATTCTATTCACCAAATTCTGAGCTGGAAAGGAAAATACTATTAATGTAAAGGAAAACTTATATCTATTGGTATTTGTTTCAGTAATTTTAAGCTGGACCTAAGTTAAAGCAAAACTAAAGATAAAACTATCTGGTAGTTTGTTACAGAGGTTTAAGACTGCATGTTGCTTGATCTAGATTGCAGCATTTCTAGGTATAATTCCCACAGACTTAATTTTTTCTACTGTGTGACTCTGAGCATGTCACTAAGCCTAAACTGCCCCCTTGTATGTCCTGAAAGGAGACTATATGACAAATGGCTCTGTGACACTGCCAGCCCAGCTATCTGGAATTTTGTAAATAATCATATGCCATTTGTGAATATTGATATGATCCATATGCTTGTCTCATAAATGCAAGAGAACTATATGTTATGTGTATACTAAACTACTGGTACAGAAGTGTGTGTTGAACAGGGTTTATACAGTACTGAGCTTCAAGGATGTGTCCACAGTGTACCCTACTGGAAAATAACAGAAATGTATATAAACTATATACCTGTACAAATGTATGTTTTAATAGTAGAAGCTGGAACATACAGAGTTAATTTGAAAAACTTCAAGAAAATAAGTTGAAATTAAAGTCTTTTATGATTGTGTTATCTCTCAGTTTCAGTTCAATAGCAGACACAATGTCCAGGGCTAGAAGTTTTTGTATTTTCTTGAAACAGAAATAATTACTAGGTTTCAAATGTAAAAGCGTTTTATTGTTTTATGACTTCCAGGTTCTGCAAACTTCTGAGAGATATGTACATCTCACACAGAAATGTTAAGTATCTGTTCAGCCTGGGAACTGAAGTCAGGTGACAAAGAGTGATGTCATCTAAGTTAACCCAGCAGTAATGTTTGATATTAATTTAAGAACTCAGAGCATTTTTGTATCTTGTCTTGGACCTAGAAACATCCACTTAGCAATTCTGCCTGCATGTTACCTATAAATAAGATTAAGGGCATAGTATCTCTCTTAGAGATAGATAGGAATATAGTAAAGATTATTTAGATGTTTTCTGTATTTATTTCAGACTGTTCTGCAACATTGTTTTAAAATATTTCCTGTGATTTTGAACTCTGAAGCAACTGTGTTTGTTTTCTGAGTATTGTCCTGTTCTTTTATTATTTATTGTTAAATATATTTAAACCCATCTTTGTGGCTGATATTTGTGAGACATATTTAAGCTCATAGAATACTTGCATATGTAGTTGGTGACACTGTACAGGCCACTACTAAATAGCCTTGCTTGGTCAGTCTACCATTTGGATTAATGGTATCATTACACAGTAGAATTGGACACCCTTTGTAAGGGCCTTATAGTAGCTGAAAACATGGGTGGCTGGTGGCAGCTGGTTCTACCTTATAATCTGGGCAGAAGAGGGCATAGCTAGTAAACCTGTGCCAGCCTTTCCCAGGTGTGTGTGTGTGTGTGTGTGTGTGTGTGTGTGTGTGTGTTTGTATATCAATCAAATCTCAAAGTGTGTGTTTGTCAGTTACTTGGGCAGGGACACAAAGCACTGGTTGGACAGAGAGTGTACTGGAGGTCTTAGCTTGGCCACTCGGCTGAGATCTTAACCATATAGCTGTGCCAGTGGGGAGTCTTATCAGGGATCTGGAGAAAGAGGGAGAAACCAGACCTAGACGGACTGTGATCTCTGTGTGCTCTTAAGGAAAATTGTGCTTTACTGTGTGTGTGCTTGTAATCCTCCCAATGTGCACATCCCTCACTGGTGTTAGTGGTGAGCATTGAGGCTCCTTGATTACTGGTCCAATGCAGGGGAGTCACTAGTTATTTATTTTTTAATTCTCTTGAAAATATGTATATTGCTTTAAAAAGGATATAATTTAAAAGCAAGATAATGTGATTTCAGCCTCTGGTATGGTGTGTATTATGTGACTTACTCAATCTCTAAGGAAGGTATATAAACAGTCATTTCTACTAAATCTGCTAAGGTATATTCTAAGGGGTGGACTGCTTATTGTTATGAGTCTTTCTAGAACACGTTCTGAGCAGTTTTATGGCTTAGTGGTAAGCTGTCACAATTAAATGTTTATAGGTTAGTATTAGGCTATTGTGCTCTTAATGACCATTTTAAGCCTAGCCAAATTTCCCATTTTAAAGGTAAGAATCAAATCCTGCACTTTGTGTCTATCAAGAAAACACCTTAACCATTATGCTAACCCACTCTACCCTGCAGCTGAAGGAGGCTGGGCTTAGTCCTGACTTCTAGTCACTGTGTATATGGAATTTGCATGTACTCCATGGGTCAGTATGGATTCTCTGGGTACTCCATCTGCCTTTTAGAAACATATTGGTCAACTGACTAAACTAAAATTGTGCATATTATCTCTGTTTTTCTAGCTGAGTTCATGAAAGAAAATCGTCCATGGGCCTGCCTATTTCTGTGATTAACAAATATTAAAATAAATTAATGAAATGATAATTCAGTAACATTCTAAATAAATAAAAGTTCAAAGACTCATCATGCTGAGTTTGCAGTTATAAAAGCTGCTTGTGTTATTATAAAAGACTTAATATTAGCAGAAACAACTCCTTACTAGTGATGTAAAATGGCAGCAGTGGCCCACGGGTTATAGGGGTTACCTCCAATACATAAAAATATTACTTCTCCATTTCAGGCTACTAATACCAGCTTCTAGAGAGTGGAGCAAGAACATGCTGAATTGGAAAAAAATACCAAAGATCAAATATTTTGTTTGAGAGTGTTGATCAAGCCGTATAATGAGAAATATTGTTTTGTTATAATACCACAATATAGTGTTCAGTACTTGATTATAATAAATATAACTTATGCTAAACTTGTTGGAATATGGTAACATAAGTTAGAACTAAGAATTGTGTAATGGTAATTATATCTTGTAGAGACTGTGGGTATTTCTGATTTGCATTCTGGAAAAGTTTGCATACTAAATATTAAGACTAAGTGTTTTTTTTTCTTCTAATAAGATCTCTTCTTTTTTTAGTTGGTCACAATTATAATCTTAGAAAAGAAGAATTAAGTTCAGTTTGTTTTGTGGAATTGCTGTTTCACTGAATAGCAATTCCACAAAACAAAATCCATCAAAATCCAAACCAGCAAACCTAGGAAATGAATGGTAACAGAATTGTTCCCCCTGCAAGACCCATAATAGCATTCATTTTCTAGGTTTGCTGATATAGCTTTTTGTTAGTCTGAGCCAGCGACATGACAGACTAGTGTAGATCTAAGGCATTATATCATCTTTACAGACTAATAATCCCAATGCTTGTATAATAATATCAAATTCTTACAGTTTGTTAAATTGCTGTATCAGTAGAGGGGTTGTTGCAACAATTTACATAGAGAAACCTTGCTTTACTCCTGATATAACCTCAAAGAAGGGTACATGTGATCCAGTGTTTCACATACATTAATGACACTGGGCATAGATTCTTAATAGTACTAATATATGGGGTAGGAAAGCTGTAGGTTAATGTTTGGAAAATGTGTTCACATCAAATGTTTTTATTGTAGCACATGATGTAAAACAGGATGAAGAAATAATGCACACCTGATATGATTCTATGCATAATAAGAGTGATAAAGGAACTTAGAGGCCTGCACCATGGTACCGTTAGAACAGAAAAATACAAGAAAGTTATGATGATCTCTCCAGATTGCTGCTAGTAGTCTTTTATGAATTACTTTAGCTAGACCGGCCAGATTTAAAATGAATATGGGATAATGTACAAACATATATACAAGTGTCTGAACTCCTTTTCTATTTATTTTATTTATCTTATAGCTATGGGAACTGGCCTTTCAGGACCTGTAAAAAGGTAAAACATTTGTAAGGCATGAGAAGGTAGCTTTTGGGAAAAGCCTAATAAAACTAGATGTTACTACATCAATGGTGGGGGCTTTAACCATTTTTTAACTTGAAAATGACAACTGGAATTTCTAATTTTGTAAATGGTATAAAGTTAGAGAAGACGGGAATAGTGGCATTAAATAAAACCATTACTGCATATTGTTAGTGGTATATGACTTAGGTGAATTCCAAAAATGTTTAAAGTCATTGATATGTGATTTGCTTAATTTTTGACTATGCAATGCTTGCTGATTAATATCTCTTACAGAAGGAATGTATTTTCTGTAGGAGCTAGATCTTAACAGTGAAGCCATTTGCATCCCATTTTTGTTCAAACTCCAGAAAGATTCATCTTATTATTTATAAATTTTAACTTTAGCCAATTAGTCACTAGTGTCTGTGCTTAAATATACCATTTTCCACTGTGTTAAAATTGGACTATGATTTATATGTAATAAACACAGAATAATTCATATCTGATGACTGATGTTGTTAATCTTCACCAATCCTTGAAGGTGGGTTAGGTGCTGAACCTTTGGAATCGACTTGGCAATTATTTTCCAGCTCATGCTCTCCAGACTCTCGAGTCTGGCTCTACCCATAATGCTCCTCACACAGATTACCTCAGATCTCATTTGCCACATCACAGACCAGATGTGCCTTCATTATCTCTCAAGCCTTAGCGAATATTTGTGAGTTCTAAAACTTTTCTATACATCTTTTACCTAAAAGACCTCTAGTAGTTTACTCTATCTACCTTATCTAAGCTACTCACACCTCTGCTACTGCTTTTTCTCTTACAGTGAGGTATTTTTCCTATTTACCATTTTTGGGAACTCTTTCTTGTACCCTTAGGGTATTCTCATTCCCATCGTTGGTATTTTCTGCTTCCTTGCCTTTAAAAAAAAATAATAAAATCTCTCTCTACTTATATCTTCTAGCTTTCTTAATTTCAACTATGTCTGACAAGAAACAATCTCCAGTGAAACCTAAGGGCTATTCAAGGTTTCAAGAGATGTACTAAGTGTGAGGGGAAAATGCCCGTCTCAGATGGGCATTCCCTGTGTGTGTATTGTTTAGGTGAAATACATTTGCAAGAGAATTGTGCTATTTGTCACAGATTTTCCTCCCATACCTTAATGGAAAGAAAGAATAAGTTTCTGTTGAAAGGCCTGTTAAAATCTCCTTTCGACAAGGTCAATTTTGGATCTAAAGAGAAAACTGTGAAAGCAGGAACTTCTTTCCACAGGTCAAAAAAAGAGACCTTCTTCAGTTCCGAGTTCTTCAGAACCGATGAGAAAAATTTCTAAAACTTCTTCAGCTCTGAAAAGCTCTTCAGCACCAGGAGAATTATCTGTGCCTAGCAAGACACCTTTGGAACACTCGGATACCTCAGCCTCAGCTCCGACTGAGCTATTGGTACCTAGAACTTCAAAGTTACCTATTGCACCAAGGACATTGTATTCTCCTTCTGTGGACCCATTTAAGGACACCCCATTCATGGAAGCCAGATGGTCCAGATCTCCTTCCACGGTATTGTTGAGGTGTACTAAAAGTTTTTCAGAACAGGAGGTTAGTGGACCAGCTCCTAGTGGCAAGATGATTAACTTTGGTTCCGAGCCAAGCCAGCATCAAAACTGCTCATTCCATAACACCTACATACACTCCTCCTCCAACTCTATCTAAGCCCTTGGAGTCCTTGGTTCTGACAGTCCCGGCTCTGACTGAGTTAGTTCCGACAGCCTTCCCATCTTCAGTTCCAACTACTACCTTGAGTTTTTCTGGGTCTTATGCACCAGGGGACTCCTGGGGTAGAGACTCGATGGTTGGTTCTGAGCCATCCATGCCTCTCAGAGCACTGGCCCTTGTAGTTCAGAGTCAGGCTCCAGGTGTGGAGGCGGTCTCCTCAGTGCGGGGTGTGACCCCGGTTCTGAAGCAGGCCTTTTAAGTTCCAGGCCCCCAACCCCTCTATGGGGGGGACCTGCCTTTCATATCATGGAGAAGGAACTATTCCTTGGAGATTCCCAGTCATTGCCTTTTCTGTTGAGGCAAATATCTTCCCCTTCCTCTTGGCCAGAGCTGCCATTGACCTCATTCCCCAGATAGAGGGTGCAAAAGCCCCAGGTAACACCTATACTGGTGGTTACCTCTTCGGAAACTTCTCTGAAACTTCCCCCCGAAGAAGTCCCTGTGAAGAGGAAGTGCAAGAGGAAGCACCTTGACTCCCCAGAGGAGTCTTACACTGAGGATACTGACTTCAATGAAGGTGAAGGTTCCCCAAAGTCACCCCTGAAGATGTTTCCTTTGGGGCCATCCTTGAAATACTGAAACAGAGGGGTGACTGGTCATCCACACAACTTTCCACAGAGGAGTCAGTATACCTGGAGGGTTTTTGTGCTCAACCCTCCTCTTCTTGGAGTTCTCTAACCACTGACAAACTGGTGAAATTGATAGCTCAGTGGGCTTCTAAGATACCTGACACCATAGCGCCTATTCCCAAAAGACCTGACCGTATTTTGTCTGCACCAAAGGATGAACCACATTGGTCCAAGGGAATCCCTGTTGATGCTGTGGTGGTAGCAGCAGCCACCAAAAAAGAACTTGCAGAAGAGAGTCACACTATCCACCCTTATAACAAGGAGTCTAAGACCTTGGATAGATTTGGGAAGCCTGTTTATGCTTCAACAAGCTTTGCTTTAAGGTCATTGAACTACATGGCACACTTTACCAGGTTACAAAGAGACTTAATTAAGGAACTTTCTAACACTCTGGCAGGAGCAGTAGCTGCGGAGTTTCAGGATAAGGTCTCCTCCCAGCTTGTGACCCTCAAATCCATCTCCAATTCATCCATGAGGCTCATAGCACATTCAGCTGAAGGGATGTCTAGAGCAGCAGGTTAAGGCATAGCCATCAGATGGCATTCCTGGATGTGCTTATGTGACTTCGTGGAGCCATTCAAAGCATCATTCATCAATGCATCCTTTGACGAATCTGCCCTTTTTGGCCCAAAAATTAAGGAAACTCTAACCAGAAGTGAGCAGGATTGCAAGACCCTATCTGCTGTGGGCATACATTTATCTACCCCTCAGTGGCTCTACTCAAGGAATCAGAGCAGTGGGAGTCTATGGTTCAGGAAATCCAAGGGGACATTCTATGACTCATGTGGTAAATACTTCCCCCAGGGAGAGAGGGAAATAATGGAAGATGCCACCCTAGGGGCCAGAATGGACTACAAAATCAGGAGTCCAGGGAATCCTTCTCTGGTACTTCCTATCAGCATCCCTGAATGGATGCCTGATTGTCTTCCTCTCGAGGCAGTTGGGGGATGATTATCCATGCACCTACCAGCCTGGCAAATAACTTTGGACAAATGGGTGCACGGAATAATATCCAGAGGCTACCAAATTCCCTTGTTCTGCAACCCTAAACCTCAGAAAAAATTCCCGGATGTTCAACCCAATCAAAGGGAGGCAGCAGCTTTGAAAATTAAAAAGCTGCTAGACAAAAGAGTCATCCAGAAAGTCCCACCAGACCAGATAGGATCCAGGGTTTACTCAAAATTCTTTTTAGCACCCAAAAAAAACAGGGGACTGAAGACTGATTTTGGATGTCAGCCAATTCATCAAATCAGTCCAACAAACCAAATTCTGGATGGTCTCATTCCTTTCTTGGAAAAAGGTGACTGGGTGTACTCAATAGACCTCAAGGATGCTTATTACCACATAAAGATGGAAAAAAGCTCCAGAAGGTTTCTACGCTTATGGCTAGGGGCCAGTCACAACCAATTCAGAGCACTACCCTTTGGACTCACCACAGCCCCCAAGGTTTTTACCAAATGCATGGCAGTAGTTGCAGTTCATCTCAGACTGCAAGGTTTTTGAGTATTCCAATATCTCAACGACTGGCTCCTCACTGCTACCACCAGGCATCACTTATCAATGGGAAGAGACTATACCATGACTGTTTGCACATCCCTAGGCATTTCAATAAATCTCAAAAAATCCCAGCTGCAACCCACACAATATCTGGATTTCATAGCATTGCAACTGAACACTGTCTCAGGAATAGCTTCTCTCCCTCTGGAAAGACTGCTAAGCATCAAGGCTCTGGTGAGACAGATTATTCAAAAAGACAGAGTCCCAGCAAGATAAATTCTTCAAACCTTGGGTTCAGGGGGATACCACAGTCACTCTGGTTCCTCTATCAAGATTTCACATGGGAATACTACAGTGGTTACTATCAACACAGTGGTCTCTAACTCATCAACCAATGTCTTATCAAATTTTAGTTACCAATCTCTGCAAACAAAGCCTCAAATGGTGGCTTCATTCAGATCAGATTCTTCTAGGCCGACCTTTCACCTTACCCCAACCCCAAGTAATAGTGACCACGAATGCTTCTCAGATAGGGTGAGGGGGCATTATCTGGGAAAGACAGTTCAAGGCACATGGTCCCAGCTGAAGGCCAACCTACACATCAATGTCCTAGAGATGAAGGCAGTGCTATTAGCATTGCAAACATTCCAGGATTCCCTTCCTCTAGGAACAATTGCAATTCAGACAACATCAGTGGTCTGGTACATCAACAAAGAAGGGGGAACCAAATCATATCCACTATGTTGAGAGGCACTCAGAGTGTGGAAATGGTCGATTTCCTCCAACCACTTTCTCATAGCAATGCACATTCTGGGAAGTTCAAATGTGATAGCGGACAAATTGAGCAGGACTATTCTCATGCCTCATGAGTGGTCCCTGAATCCAGTACTAGCGGATGAGATTTTCCGTCGATTGGGTCAACCTTGCTGTGACCACTTTGCTTCTCCCCTGAACAACAAATGCAGAAGTTACTTTGCCCTAATCCCCCCACCAGAGGAGTCAATCAGGGACACTCTTTTACACAATTGGCCACCCAGTCTATTATATGTCTTTCCCCCAATTCCATTAATCTCTCTGTTTCTGAAGAAAGCAGAAAGGATGAAGAATAACATAATCCTTATTGCCCCATTCTGGTCTCGACAAGTATGGTTTCCCTTCCTTTGGCCTCATCTGCTACAGAAACCATGGACTCTGGACCCGGTTCCAGACCTGCTAACTCACCCAGAAGGCATGGTTCACCCAAACTTGCAGCACCTCAAACTGATGGTGTAGTTTCTCCAGTTCCCATGACTGCCAGGCAATCCCCTCTGTCATCACCACTCCAATGTATTATTATTGCACACCACAAACCTACAACTAGAAAAGTTTACCTGAGCAAATGGAGAAGATTTACCATATGGGCTTTAAATAAGGGACTTGATCCCTTCAATGCCCCAACTGAATACATATTGGACTTCTTGAATACTCTCTTTGAGTCTGGTTCCTCTGCTTTGACTATAAAAGTTCAGTTGGTTGCAATCTCTAATTTTCATGCTGGACAAAATGACTCTTCGATAATGCCCCATACGCTTTCCTGAAAGGGTTGTCCTTGCTAAGACCCTCTTTTAAAGATCTGGTTCCTCCATGGGATTTGACAACAGTCCTACAAGCATCAACTCAAAGCCCCTTTGAACCAGCTGATCCTTGTGAATTAAAATTTATGACTTGGAAGACCTTATTTCTAGTAGCCATCACCTATGTGAGGAGAGTCTCTGAGTTACAGGGTCTATCATGCAAATCTCCCTATTTAATTTTTTATAATGACAAGGTTCAACTAAGAACAAATTCCTCCTTTCTTCAAAAGTGGTTACTGAATCCAATATCAACCAGACCATACATTTACCAACCTTTTTTCCTAATTTTACCAATAAAGGAGACTATGCTCTGCACTTGCTAGAGGTTCATAGACAGATGCATTTTTAGCTCCACAGAACTAAGGAATTCCGTAAATATGAACAATTATTTGTGGCTTTTTCTTCCTTAAAAATGGGTTGTGCAGTCTCCAAAGTTATCTTGGCTAAGTGGTTGAGAGACTGTATCTCTTTCATCTATCAATCACAAGGATTTCAACTTCACAAAACAGTTAAATCTCATTCTACGAGGGCTGTTGCCACATCAGTTTTTCCTGCAAGAGCTTCTCTAGACGACATTTGTGCAGCAGCTACGTGGTCCTCTCACAATACCTTCATTGCACATTACAAACTCGATCAAAACTTGAGCGGTCGAGCATCCTTTGGCTCTATTGTACTTCAGAATATTCTTCTGTGAGATCTCCCAAGATGCATAAGTGGCTGGGGATTCTGTCCCACCGTCAAAGATTTGGTGAAGATTAACAACATCAGATAAAGAAGTTATGTCTTACCATAACGTTCCATCTCTGTTGTTCATCTTCACCAATCCTTGATATACCCTCCCACTATCCCCTATCCTAAAACTCTTAGTAGGCCTCACCGATTCTGATCCAGTTTCTCATCAGGAATCCATAGATGGCCATGTCTTCTTTGTATATATGTCTATATTTATATATGTATGATAGTCTAAAATTTTGGCTATATTCTGCCATCTGGCAAACTAAATCTGAGGTAATCTCTGTGAGGAGCATTATGGGTAGGGCCGGGCTCGAGAGTTTGGAGAACGTGAGCTGGAAAATAACAGCTGAGTTGATTACGAGGGTTTCAAACCAAACCCACCGTCAAGGACTGGTGAAGATGAACAACACAGATGGAACGTTATGGTAAGACATAATTTCTTTATCCATAAACAATAAACCTATAACAATGGGATTTTTTTTTATTTAAGTAAGTTATGACATTTTATTAATTCAGAAATATATTCTACTTATTTGCCAAAGAAATAGACTGATTGAGATTTCTATCCCAATATGTTCTAAAATATTGAGACTAAAATCTGTCCAAATTGTTCATTCACTGAAAGATGCACTGTTAGATATATGCAGTTGTATTTATTGTTATGAATCTTTGAAGAGAAAGAGTTATAAAGGCATAGTATGTATATGACAGAAAACTGAAATCAAATGACTAATTATATATAATGAGGCCATGTGGCATTAAACATAAATTAAGCCTTGTTCTACTATGAATCTTTGACTTCCACAAAGCTGATATTCCAAAACACTGACGAATAATACTTGAAAAATAGAAAGGCAAAAAATTTAACTTTAAGCATTTTTGCAAGGGGGAAGCTCACCCATGTACCTCACACCCCTGAAACTTATATATGTATAATATATATATATATATATATATATATATATATATATATATATATATATATATATATACATACAAATATAGATATGCATATACCTACTCCACGGTCATGCCAACACACCACACCCCTGGAACTTATCCATCTATCTATCTATCTATCTATCTATCTATCTATCTATCTATCTATCTATCTATCTATCTATCTGTACATATATACCGACTCTATACTCACACTAACTCAAAGAAGGAAGGAATCTCCGAAAAGAAGTGAATCATTCTCAGCATATGCTTAGAAATCATACTGGCAATGATTTCCCATGGGAAAAGCGATGAGTGTTGTGTCTTGACATATTTTTTCTTGTGGGCAAGTGAAGCACAATGAATTTCAGCTGAAGCAACTGTAGAGGAGACCCTTTACATGGTGACAAAAACTTTTCTTTTTATTAATTTACTCTTTGTTGACTGGTTACTCCCAGTAAGCCAATGGTCTCCTTTCAGGGAAGATGACGGGTTACTCCCAGTAAGCCAATGTTCTCCTTTCAGGGAAGATCTGAAGTGGCCATGAATTTGGTACCCTGAATCTTAGGATGCATGGTTTACTGAATAGATCTGTATTATTCTGAGTCTGAAATGTCATTGCACTCCATTTCTAAACATTTAATACATCAATGCCTCCTAGCTTTAGTAATCCAGATGATATATTGTTCAAGAACTAATATAAGTTTCCAAGCGTGCATAGATATGCTCTAATAGCTAGTGTGCATTTAACCAGCAAATAAATAATAATAATAATAATAATTTGCCTGGCACATATATTTTCTATTATTATTAACACAAAGTTTTATTTGAAGTACCAAGACTGCATGCACATGTTTAATTTAACTGTGTGAACTTAAAGTTTAGATTTTGTCTGGTGTCAAATGAGTTTCTTGTAAAAACACGCTTTCTGTTTTCTCTTGCCAGGCTTTATAAAGTTTGTTAACTTAAAATATTTATAAAAGCTGCGACCCTGTATTAACTGTCTTACAAAACAATCATACTCATTTTTATAGATAAGTGCTTACATGATTACAAAGCATGAGTAATCAACTGAATGTTAAGACATGCTTTGTTTATAGTGCAGAAAAGGGATGAACAGAAGAAAGAATGAAAGAAGAAAAAAGTAAAAATAAAGAAAAAGGAAAACATATTTCTTTATAGTATGAGCTATATCAGTTACTCATACTCTTCTCTGCAATGATAGTTTCCATATTTATCTGCATTGATATATAGATATAGATAGAAAAACAGCCAAACAGATAAATAAGTAATTCCTGAGGTAATATACATGGTTATATAATAAATGGTCATCATGTCACTTGGTTAACAAACAAAAGAGCAGCCAACACATGCTGTAAGCTTATTATATCACTAATATAACTCATCAACACACAATACATCAAGAAAGGAAGCAACTTTCCTTTTCCTGTGCACAACCCAAAACCTGACCACTTTCAGCTCAAATATGTTTGGATAGTGGAAGTGTTATGAGAAGAGTTTTTTTTTTTTTTTTTAAATGCAGGGTAGGGTTAGGGTTTACAAATAATACTAAGGTAACCTGGGGAGCATCACTCACCTTAGTAATGTTTCTTTTAGAAACTAAAATACAGGGAGTGCATGCAGCACATATTATAATTTAATGATTACTGGAAGTGAAGAACTACAGCAATCTAGTTATGGATTCTAGCAAACCTCATACATTTTTCACCTTTGATTAGCACCTTGCTTCAAAGGCCGAAGGTCTGTAAATATTTTTATGCAACATAGCTGGAAGGAAACATGAACTCCAAACCACCCAAAATTGCCATTGTAAAACGTCTGAAATTTAAGCAAAGTACAGAATATTTATTTGGAAATGCTTGCAAAGAGTCTTTTATACTACTTACAGCATAAATAAACATTATAAAATTCTAAGACAATTCACGTGGAGCTGCAAATGCAACACATAGTCCATAAATGTAAAGTAATACAAGAATTTGGGAAGGAATTCAGGATTTTGCTTAGTCTTCAATGACAAACTCCATATTAACCAAATAATGTGGCATTATTTAATTCTCCTGGTTCTGCACACATAGATAAGTTTCAGATACCTTTATTAACCAAGAAATCGAAGAAGCCTTTCTCACTAGCATTCTCTGAGTTTTAAACACAATGATAAAGACATTAGTAGTGATGTATGAAGGCAAAAGATTTTAAAATGAGCTTTAATTTCTGACAAAAAGTTTTTTACTTTTGAGAAGCATAATGGTGGTGCCTTACGAATTATAAGAAATTGCATCGATTGAACAATGGATTCTTTACAGTGCTTTGAATTCGAACATTGACTTGAAAAGGTTTAAAGAACTAAGATGCTATGCAGATAGTGTACATAATAACTTTAGAAAGAGTTAGTAGTGGGTAGATTGCATTATTAGTTAAGACCAAATACTTCACTGAATTAACTGAATAGTAATGCATTAAACTAATATGAGCTACAGTAATATGTGTATTTCCCCAGATCTTTTGTACACTGACATTTATGTATTGTATAATCTCAAAAGACTGCGGTGGTGGTGCTGCAGTAGCATTGTCGCCTCACAGTAAAACGTTGTCTTGCTCGATTCTCAGCTAAAGCATCTTCTGTGTGGGAGAAATGAGTGAGTGAGCGTACCTTTCTTGAAGTTTGTACGTCAGAGCTGGCAACTCGGTACGTAATACTCTTCTGCCAATCATTAGCGGACCGGAGTTCCGCTGTGGCGACCCCTAACCGGGAAAAGCCGAAAGATACAACAACATGATCTCAAAACAAATCTATAAGAAATCGATAAAAAAATAAAAATAGATGGTCTCCGTAAGGTCAAAAACAACAGTTCCATGTGACCAGATAAAATACATGGAAGCTTTCTTTGTGCAGTCAAAAATAACAATAATATAATAAATTTTAACTAACTGTTTAAACTATGTCTGTTTATTTATTGCATTTAATGTTTTTGTTTACCAGGAAAGTTTTACTGGGTGAAAGACTACTTTTCCTTAGAGGGCAGGGAGAAAAGCCAACATGAAATAATACTAAATAATGCAAACTTGAGACCAAATGCAGTAACACAGGTATATACAATGTGTGTACTTGATACAATAAGAAGATGAAAACTATAATGAGTTTTGTACGTGTATAATAGCAACAGGATGTAAAGTTACATAAATATACATAGGAATAAAAGTAGCTAGTAGGCAGGCTTAAGTAATGTACAGTTTAGAATTTCAAGCAATGCATGGGTTATGTGCATTCACAATGTAGGAAACTCTTTCTACCTAATCAAAACTCACCTGACTGATCCAGCACAGAAACACACAAGCTCCACCCTACTTTTTCCAAAACTCCTGCACTCCATACCTATATTTACTTGTGTCTATATTAAATCAGTGAATGCTTAACAAAGCAAATGCTGATTTATCAACCCCATGTAAGCAAAAGGTTACAATCCCGAACACTTAGAACAGTAATTTTTTTCTCAAGGTAAAAAAAAATCGCTGTTCCAAAAAAGAAAAAAAAAACTTTAAAACATTACATAAAGTGGGGAGCTTTGCCCACCACAGCCCCCGATGTGGGGGTCTGTGCCCCCACCCCCCCCCCACTTAAATATACCAACTCCGAGATCATACTACATTGACGAAAATAGCAAAATAATGAAGGCGGCCAAGTGATTTGTTTCCCAGGGAAAGAATTTGCTTATACACCATTTCGGTATTTTGCCATTTCGTGCTTTCAAGTTCAATCAAGACGCATTCGAAAGAATGCGTCTTCGATCATATAATAGGGAACCATTTACTTAATTTACTAATTTGCAATGCCCTCAACTGCATATATTGTAGCACCTTTATAACAACATAACTAAATTTGCTGAGAATCTCCCACATTTTGTAGTTTCTCTTCTTGCTCCTTTTTAACTATGTGACAACTGTGAAAGTTACATTTCAGCTTTTTACCTATGTAGTCTTGTAGGAGTTTTGAGTGCTGAATGAGTTTCACTTTTGCTAGATCAGAAGAAGATACTTTAAAGGTATTTTGTGCTGCAAATTGTTTGGGGCAGAAGAGAGGGTAAAGCAGGTTATTATGGTTCTAGTCCAGAGAAGAAGACCTATCATTGATTCTAGCATTTACTGACTAATTGGATTCACAATAATGTTTTGCAGGCTGGTGAAAAGAATCATCATGGAAGTTATTCAGACAGACATAAGAAATTATTTTTTTTCCATTACCTAAACTAGTATGGTTTTGCAAAAAGGTTTTCCAATGTTTAACCTCATAAATTTGTTGCAGTCATCCTGAGTGAAGGTTTATCTATTTGTCATTTATAATCTTAGGGATATAAAGAATAACAGAGCCATAATAATAATTTAGATTTATACATAGTGAGGTGTCCAAAAAAGCAGGTAAGACTAGAACTCATATCTTTATTATCCTTATCACCAGTGGATACATTAAGGCTCTGTCCTGGGTCCACTTCATTTCTAAATCTTTTTCCTCATATGTCAAAACTAATTCCAGTGTCTGACTCATCATATTTGAAGATGACTGCAAACTTGTGAGAATTGTTTAACCACATTGAAACCACCTTCCTTTAAATATTACTTAGCATTTCACACAAGTGATACAGTAGGGATGTCCTTGCCTTCAACGTAAAAAAATGCAACATTTGTAAATAATTTTTATTGATCGATACAATACATAATGATAACTGCTCATTTTTCATAAAATAGTTTGTTTTATATCTTTACAAAATGTTAAGTTACTTATTATCAACCATTATCAAACATAAATACTAGATGTATTCAGTCTGGTTAACAATATACACTACATACAATACATTTATATTACATGCTCTTTAATAAAGCATCAAATTCTTGCTAACTCTTATTTTTTAATATATAGATTCTTGTAGTTTCTTGTAGATTCTTCTGAAACATTAATACAGAAGAAAATTAAACAATTTATAAGTTATCATATATGATGTAGTATTTAAAGTCAGAGTCTCTGCCATATGTTGAACTGTAGACCCTTGACCTGGTTCCTTGTTTCTTGATGATGATGTTCATTAGTTGGTTTAAAATAATTTCACAGTCATTGATTTCAGAAGCCATGTTTCTTTACTAATTCCTAGTGATAATTTTTCTTGCAGTGGCTAGAATAGTCCAGAGAAGATAATATTAATCTGTAATCTGCTTTCATGATGAAACAATCAGAAATGTTAAATAATGCCAGATGTCTGCTAATATAAAATGTATCCGATCATAAAGCTTGAAACAAATAATTTTCCCAAAAGCCCTTTAATAGCACACACTTGTACATTATATACTTCCAATCAGCTTTAGTTACTGTATTACATTTCTTGATAATTTTAGCTATTTTGCCTAATGTGAAGAAAGCTCTATGTTGACACTTCCATTTAATATTTACCAATACTGAACACATGACATTTTCCTTACAGATCTTAACTACAGGAATTTGTTGTTTTCAGATATATTTCTGCGTTCATTCTGTAGGATGAATTGCCATACGTTATCATTTATTACTTATTTGAGTATTAAAGGAAGTTTATATTCATCTGAGACAACTGAAGTAACTTTGTTCTTACTATATACTAAATGTCTTAAATATTCTGTAAAATTAGGGATATTTTTATCTTGAGCATGACTTGTTTAATCAAAGTCATCCTGAGCAAAAGTCATAATTCCTTGAATTATTATTTTATTATTCATCTGAATGTAAATTAAATTCTGCTTTCAGTTTCTGGATGGATTTCAAATTTCCCTATTCACTATAATTGTACCAACCTAAAATGTTCCATTTCTATTGACTCGTTATTGAGTAATTTGAATTTTCTGTAAGAGTTTTAGTAGAGCAAAGGGGTCTGAGTCATTTAAACCATTTAAAACTAAATATCACAGTATTATGGACTTACATTTTTTTAAATAATTTATTACAAATGTTGGACTGAGTAGATGAATACATGTTATACTGGAAATACCCATATTTTATTCTCTGTAACCTATAATGAGGACATTGATATTTTCAATTTGGGGAGGTTAAATAGTGACACATCTTTCCAAATGGTATTATACAATTTATTGTCTAACCAGTGGACTATAAGTTTGACCAAAGGTACTTTGGCATATGTTTCTACATCTGGTAGTTTAATATACTGTGTTTATATGTTATGCAAGCTCTTCTAGGAAACCATAAGAATTTTAGAGACATATTATTATATGTAAATGAATGTTACTTGGATACATGGTCATAGTGTATATTATGTGCAGAACTTTAGGAAGCAAAATACCTTTTATTAGCTGACGACTGCTGTCTAAAGTAAAGAAATCAATTACTTTATCAAAAATGCAAGCAAGGCTTAGAAAAGTTAAATAAGTTAGGGGACTGTTTCCACAATGCAGGAAATTGCAATTCAGAGACATGATAGCTGGAAAGAGAAACACCTCATTATTGGCTAATTTGCATGTCTTTACATTTCCCTTACTACCATGAGAGCAAATCAGGACATTCATGTGGCCTATGCATCACAGCTGGCACAGGCATCTCCCTCATTTATTCTTCCATGTACATGCACACATTAAAACACACACACACACACACACACACACACACACACACACACACACACACACACACACACACACACACACACACACACACACACACACACACACACACACAGTCTCTTACTTGTCCCTGAGATGTTGATAGAATGCTCAAAATGTCTCTTCTTAAATTTGCCCATGTTCTTGTAAATCATGAATCCTTACACCAGATATTAGAGTTTCATTCTTTTTATCAACCATAATGTGCATTGTGGTGCTAGATATGTTGTTGTATTAACTTTTTAAGTGAGTGCCACTAATAGTTTAAATATTCCCCATGACATCATCTAGTGTTCCTCCCAGCTTTGTACCAAAGCCTCATCACACATGGACATGCCCCATCTGTCTCAACTGTCTGTCCCTAATTGTACAGGACACTCCTGCTGTTGCCTCTTATTGGCACCTTGTCCCTCGCAACTCATGGATTATTGCAATCATCGAATAATACCAGACATTAGAGTTTAATACTTATTAAAAAAATGCTGCAGTAACTGATCAATTAGGGTGGTGGGTTAAAGCTGCTTTCTGTATCCCAGGTTCAGAGTTCAAAGTATTTGCCCTGTTCTTTATTTGCTTTTCATTTTCATGCACTTAGGTAATACATAAGTAGTGCCCTTTAGTGTTTAGTGGTGCAGCAAAGGACTAACATGCTCTGTGGGAGTGCTAAAGGTACATGACATGAATTTTTTAAGTGCCTTCAAGGCACAACATAAGGACTTATTCCTGGTACCTAGATTCTCTTCCCATGTTGCAGAATTTGCTGGTTTGTCTAGGGGATTGTGGAGGTATAATAGCCCTCCCAACATGCACATTCACACACAGTCACATACACATACACACACATACATACAGACTCACCCAACCCAAATTGAATTACAGACAAAGTCACCCATTCATTCATACACAAACACACACACACACACACTCATGCAGGCATGTACCTACCCTGACTAACCCCCTTGCTGTGACTTCCCAGATATACACACACACACACACACACACACACACACACACACGCTCATGCAGGCATGTACCTACCCTGACTAACCCCTTGCTGTGACCTCCCAGACATACACACACACACACACACACACACACACACACACACACACACACACACACACACACACACACACACACAAATACATACATAGTCTCACACTCTACATTCACTCACATATACAGCCACACACAGGCACCCCCCCCCCATCACCACAACATTACCTGTTAACTAAATATCCTGGCACTTATTTCTAACATGGCTGGTTCATTATCATGAGCAGCCAGTTTTACTTATGCAGCTGAGCAGTTCCCTGAATCACTTCTCTGCATATAAATGACTTATCACAGGCATTTCTGGGAGGAAAACACATGGCTAATTTGCATATAGACTGCTCCCAGAAATGCCCCATTACCATTTGCAGTAGGTTGCAGAAACAGCTCACAATAAAGCTGTACCTCATTCTGTTATAGCACTGTGGTAGAGCTGTCTCTGAATATTTTATGAATTCAGCCCCATATCTTATAATGAATTAGTAAATAAAATAAAAGATCTCAGAAATATAAAAAGTCTTCAGGAATAGATGGGATAATCCTGGGACTAATTAAATACTTCCACAGATAGCAGTTTATTTTACAATGTATTAGAATATATTTAAATAATTTTAAAGGTACCACCTTCTTGAAAATAATCATTAGTAACCCCAATATTAAAAGAAGGTCAAGACCTAGCAATACTCTCAGCTTATAAACAAATTTCATTATTAAATACTGATTATAAAATGTTTATGTTAATATTTACAGATAGAGTGAAACACTGTATACCCCACTTGATCAATAATAAACTAAGTTTATATACAAAAGACAAACTCAAAACAGTGCAAAATAATTATAACTTTAATAGATTTGCTAATCAATAATAAACAAGAGTAAACATTCATATATTTAAATGTAGAAAAACCCTTGATTCTTAAAGATGGGATTATTTATTTGTTTTAGATTTATTTAAGTTTCTAATTAAAAGTATTTATATATTAAAGAAATTTTACTCTGATAATAAATCTTTTATAAAATAAGCTCCTTTTGTCTGAATCTATAGAAACAACAAGAAGCACAAAACAGGGCTGTCCACTTTCCCATTTTTATTTGTCTTAGCAATATAATTACTAGCAATTGCAGTAAGAACTAATAGCAAGGTTTGTGCAATAAAAACTGGGGAAATCAATGAATCTAAAAAATGTTGTTTGCTATTGACATAATGCAGACAATTGCTGAAATAAGCTTTCATTAAGTTAAATAAGTATTATATTAAAACCTTTTGGGAAAGTCATGAGCTTGTATTTCAATAATAAATCTAAATGTTTTATCTTAAATAAATGTTAAAATACTTTAATTTCCACATATCTGAAATGGTTTACTATTGTTTATTTGAATGGAAAAACATTTTCCATTCAAATAAATGAATGGTAATACCAAAAGCAAAAAAAAATACCTTTCACAATGTCAAACCAAATGCTCGACGCATTTGACTCAACATTGTTGTTGAAACCACCACGTGATAGCCATATAGGAGCTGATGTAAATCAAACTCCTATAGAGCTATTACATTTTTGCAGGGGAGCAAGTATCCTTGCACCCCCACATGTGGGGGGCTTTGCCCCCACACCCCCCACCTATATATTCTAATTCCGAGATCGCACTATAGTGGGGATGTGGATGAATTTCTACTCCCCACTGTACCGCGATCTCCGTGCAGACAGCCGATTTCCACTTATGCAAATGCAGTTGTGCATTTGCATAAGTGGAGTCAACTATCTGGTGCAAAAGTGCTTGTGCGTTCAACATTCTGTTTTTCAGCAGAGTGCAGCCGATAGAATGCCGTTCACACAAATAATAATAAACCATCTCAAGCTAGGACAGAAACCTCAACAAATAGAATACTAAGGAAATGTTTAAAAAATTGTTAATGAATTGTGAAATAAAATTAGAAAACAGAGGAAAATTGAAACTTGGACCAAAATAGAGCATTTTGACATGTGCTAAAACCCACCAACAGTTTTATCTACTATTGATAGCCAATAACTTGACAAAATAGTAAAAGATAAAGGAGTTCTTGTAGATAATGTCCTCCCAACTGATGCCCATACAGTCCTCACTGTCATAGGTTCATAGGTGGATACTAGGCTATCTGCCCTAGGGTATTTATAAGCCTAGCCAGAGTGTATTTGGCTTCTGCCTCCCTATTAGATTAGGCTACTGTGCCTCTGTAAAGTAGGTCACAGAAGGTACCCTTTTAAGATTAGTTTACTGTGCCTCTGTCTAGCAGGGACACAGGAGAGATCCCAGGGGTGAATTTGTGATTTCCCATCCATGCGTCCAAATTTCGCTTGAAGAGGGTCAGCGAGAGGCAATGTCTAACATTAACTGGGATTCTATTCCAGAGTAAGGGGAGCCTCTGGGAAATGAATCTGTCCCTCCAGCATGTCCTATTTATTTTTGTGCTGAGGTTTAGGTCCCTGGAGCATGTAGCTCTAAGGGACTTGGATTTTTTGAGGTGGAGCATGTCCATTAATTCTGGGTTTGACATGGCTTTGTACATCAGGCATAGATCGCCTCTGAGTAGGCGGTAAGCAACTGAGTAGAGCTGGAGTTTCTTTAGTCGAGCTGCATAGGACATCTGTTTGTAACCCATGATCCTCTTGGTGAGGTACTTTTGGGGTCTCTCCAGTTGCTGCAGGTGTCGGGTAAGGTACATCCCAAAAGGGGCATTGTATTCAATTATGGGCCTGATGAGTGATGAGTAGAGGGGCACAATGACCTCTCCTGATCTATATGCAAACCCTTTCGTGATAAGGTGGGCTATATAGAAGGTCTTTTTAACCACTTTGGCAACGTGATTATCAAAGGAGAGATTACTATCTACGTTGGATTACCATCTATGTGGTAATTTGTGGGCACCTTGTTTGGGTAGTTGAAGTCACCCAATAACATAGTATTTGGAGAGACCTTCATATACTCCAGTGTTCTCAGGAATGCCTAATGGGGTTCCTGTAATAGGGAAGGTGTTCTGTAGCAGGCTACAAACTGAAAGGCAGTTTTGCCCGCTGTTAGTTGCACATGGATGGTTTCCGATGCTTCGTGCAGTGCCACTAACCTGGAGGTGTAGGTATCTTTGATGAATATAGATACTCCCCCTCCTTTTGTGCTTCAGTCCGAGTTTTGGGGCTGAAACGTATGGTATGTGTTATAACCTGGTAGTGCTGGGGTGCTCTCAGGAGCCTTGAACCAGGTTTCTGTTACTGCACAGACATTAATTTTCTCCATACTGAGGAGAGTCTTGAGTGCGTGCATCTTGAGGTTTAGACTTCTGGCATTGAGTAGCATTACCTTTAGTTTTTTTATCTTTGGGTTGTCTATGGAGGTGGGTTTGTCCTTTGAACCTTGCCTAAAAAAGGCACTATGGGGGTGGCAAGAGCCTTGGCCAGTATACGAAAGCCTAAGGGTGACAGGTGCAAGCCATCTCTAGCGAAGCAATGTGGCTTGTTGAGCATGTCATCCCAGGCTGACAGACACTGGATCCCCTTTGAATGACACCAATACTTTAGCCAATTGTTGAAACTGATCATTTTGTCTTTATACTGTGGCATCATTCTTGGTGAGGGCAAGATGCTACTCAAGGTCAGGGGCATACCAGCCTGGGCTACATGGTCAGAGAGCTCCTCTATGTCTCTTTTCATGTAGTCCAGGGAGGTACATCTCAGGTCATTCACACCAGCATGGACAATGACGGAGTCATACTTGTACTTGCTTTGGAGTGACCTGAGTGCTTGCGTTATGTGGTGGATCCTGGCACCCGACAGGCAGCTTACAGTGACCTTCTCCTTGTTCAGTCTGGTGAGTGGGACGTCAGTGTGCCGGACAATAGAGGCCCCTATAACAAGTGTATTTGGTGTGTTGTTTGGCCTTATGGGCTGTGACTGTGAGGCACACTGATTTTGTGAGATATGTGATTTGTGGGTATTGTTGAGGGGGGCTGTTGCTTGGATATCTGCTTAGGAGGTCTTTGCTGTTTAGGCAGATTTTTATTTAGAGCCTACAAGTATGTTTTTGTGTGTCTATGTGTTGGGTATGCAGATGCAATAGGTCTGTGTGAGACTGGATTTGTGGTGTGGGTGGTTACCTTTTCCTCCTGGCTGACTGTGCCAGTCTTGGGTTGAGAGAGCTCTGCCTCCAGTTTGGCTGTGTAACTGCATCTCTCACATGTATTAGAGTTTGTTGGAAGGAGTAGAGGGTTGTCTGTGTACATAAGGCAATTGTAACATTGCCTCAAAATTCCCAGATTCACCAGCTGGACTGGAGAGTAACCTTGAGACTGACCCTTGGACATACAAGATTAGTATAGGGAACTGTTTTTTTTTACTGATCAGATTAGGGAAGGGAACTGATTTTTCACTTGATCAGGAAGGACCTATCTGGAGTCTAATACTTATGAGAAGTCAAGGAGGGTGTAGTGCTTTAGTTAGTTAGTGTTTCCTTATAAGAGCCGAGCAAGTGCAGGGATTTAGAAAGAGAATAGAGTGATTACTTTGAGATTTTGAACAGTTCTAAGGGAAAAAGTGAAGAGCAGACTTTGTGGAGCCTGGAATAGTTTAAACCTGTTTAGGCGGCGCTGCCCGATGCTGCTCAGTGCGCAAAACTGCGCAAAAAGAGAGTTGTAGGATTTTAAGAGAGAGAGATCAAGGAGTTTAGAATTGACCCAAAATGGCCAATAAAACTACAGCTTCTAGGTAGTAACCACTCCTCCAGGGAAAGGCAGGCTGTTCAGTGTTAACCACTCCCACTGGTGAACACAGAGACTTCCCTTTAGCCCAAGCAAGCACTGGCCTTCTAGAAACTTCCAAACAGTTCAGAACAGCAAATCTGTAACTGAACTTTCTTAACTTTCAGAAAGTGGGAAAAAAGCAAGATTTTTTTTTTTTTCTTTTTGTTGTAGTTTAAAAGTAGCAGAGATACACAAGCAGCAAAATAATCACAACAGTGCAATAAATGACCCCACACTTGAGTGCTATGCCAAAATCAGGTAAAATGCAGTTTTTAGAGAAAAAAAGATTTTAAATTAAGTGCAACACAGGAAATGCAGTAAACAGGTTCTAGATGTGTTCCAAGTACTGTTACTGTTACAGATATAAACTTTAGCAAGCCGGAAAATGCCAAAAAGTAGGCGGCAAAGCAGTAAAACTTAACAAAAAATCAGAAGAAAATACTTAAAATCACAAAAGTGGCTCCTTTTCTTCTCTGTGTTTTCTCCTCTTGGTATGTGCTTCAGCAACAACTAGCATGCCTGAAAAGACACCAAAACCATGAGGCAGCCTGGTTTTAAGAGAGAGAGAGATCAAGGAGTTTAGAATTGACCCAAAACGGCCCATAAAACTACAGCTTCTAGGTAGTAACCACTCCTCCAGGGACAGGCAGGCTGTTCAGTGTTAACCACTCCCACTGGTGAACACAGAGACTTCCCTTTAGCCCAAGCAAGTACTGGCCTTCTAGAAACTTCCAAACAGTTCAGAACAGCAAATCTGTAACTGAACTTTCTTAACTTTCAGAAAGTGGAAAAAAGAAAGATTTTTTTTTCTTTTTGTTGTAGTTTAAAGGTAGCAGAGATACACAAGCAGCAAAATAATCACAACAGTGCAATAAATGACCCCACACTTGAGTGCTAGGCCAAAATCAGGTAAAATGCAGCTTTTAGAGAAAAAAACGATTTTAAATTAAGTGCAACACAGGAAATGCAGTAAACAGGCTCTAGATGTGTTCCAAGTACTGTTACTGTTACAGATATAAACTTTAGCAAGCCAGAAAATGCCAAAAGTAGGCGGCAAAGCAGTAAAACTTAACAAAAAATCAGAAGAAAATACTTAAAATCACAAAAGTGGCTCCTTTTCTTCTCTCAGCATTTTCTCCTGTTGGTAGGTGCTTCAGCAACATAAACCAAGCTACCATCCTAATCCTACATCATCCTTCATCACTTACTAGTTTTTATCTCATAGTCTTTTCTTTTTAAAAATCTGTCTCCATTTCTCAGCCATATATGTACTGCTTTATAAAGGCCTCAAACTAAGCAGCATATTATAATGAAAACTGAAAGTTTGTGTTCAATATGCTTAACTTTTATCCATAACCTAAGTAGCCATACCCATAATCTTCAATTTCAGTCTTGATTACAAAGTGAAATATTTTCTAGGTATACCTGTAGTTATCTTTTCACTGCATATCTACCTTCATTTTTGGCAATAGCCTACCTCATAAGAAAAAAAAATGTGAATTTGATTCCCGTTTTCACCATACAATATTAGGTCTTATCATTTATCCTCTTGGTATCTATAAACATAGTGCATAGGTGTGTAAATGTCTCATGTGTGCTATTTTTAGTACACGCCAGAGCCCAACGTGATTCATTGAAATGTGTGACAGCAATCCAAAATAGTGTACAGATGTCATCTGATTTTTATGAATTGTATACAGGAATGCATGATACACCCATGCTAACTAGGTATTTCTGCACTTGGGCTGGCAGGCAGCACTGTTTGGCTTGATGGCACAGCAATGTAAATCAGATAGATGAGGTGGACTGTCTGCCTTACCAAGTACCTACATATAGCCACATGGCAGGGATGCATAATTACCTGCCTTCCTACTTTGTGTTTTGGTCCATCACCATGCCTTGCTGTGATTCATGAAGAAATCACAATCATTAGTCACGATAGGTGACCCAGGGTTCATTATCACATTATAATGATGAGGAGATCTGGTGCTATGCAAGCGCCCATTGGTAGAAGCTTGTTTGATCACAGGTTGGGAGTCAAACAAGGTTTTGCATGAAAGCAGATCTGCCTGCATGACAAGGGACTCTATTCTTTGTGGACATTTTATGCTATGCACTGGAGATTTTGGGGCAGAAGTTTGAAGGCTGATAGAAAAATGATGTTGCTTAGCACTGTATGCAGAACAGCATACTAGCAGGAAAGAATGACTGTTGAGTTAATATGTGTAACATCATTTTGCACTATGAGGCTGCTGACCTCCACTTTTTCCTATATGGTCCATCTGGTACTGCAGTGAAGCTGGCTTTGTAAATTGAATACAGTTAGGTGGGGGGTGCTTTGTACTTTTGCTCCAGGCCTTCTTTTATTTACATTCAGTGTTCCACTATGCATATTGTAACATTTGCCACATCATTTAGTTCTGCCCCCTCCCCATTCTCCAAAGCTACCTAGGATCCACTGCAATTTTTTATTCCATTTGTGCTACTCCTTCTCATTTTACTGTTTTTCTGTACACTCTGTTTCCTCTTTTGTCCTTATTTTTATATTTATTATAGTATGCCAGCTCCATAGGCCCGCTAGAACAAGTCTTCCCTCTCACTGTACACTACTTTTCATTCCTTTACTTTATTTTTTTACTTATTTGTTAACCACATAGATGAAATTATCCATCTGTCTTAATCTTTTGTGATTCCTTCTCATTCTTGATTAAGTGTCCTGTTTCATCATTTACATGATGTTTGGCATTGTCTTTTAAAAACTATATGCTTATAAATATTATTTTTCTCTTGCTCATTGGACAGGTTGCCCAGGTATCTAAACTTCTTCCTCCTATTTATGTCTTTACTTTCCTTGTTATAGGAACTATTTCAAGAGCCATTTTAAGTTTGGCAAAGCTTAACTTAAATTTACCAAAATATTGCTGACATGTCAATACTCCAATAAATTTTATGAATGCGATATAGGTTTGTACACATCAAGTATTCACAGGCTGCCCCTGTATATCAAGGACATAGATGCCAAACCAGGGGTAAATTTGAATTCCCTATCCACTGGTCCAAGTTATATTTGAATAGGGTTAGGAATGAGCTTTGCTTCACATAGATGGGAGCCTGTTCCAGAGAAGGAGTCATCTTTGAGAAACATACCTCTCCCTCCAGCATATCTTATTTATGTTGCAGGTAAGGTTTATGTCCTCAGAATGGGTATTTCTGATGTTATTTGTTTTGTGAATGTGCAAATCCATCAGTGTGGGATCAGAGGATGCTTTGTAGGATAGTCATAGGCCATGAAATGGATTATCATGGACCTCATTAACAAGGACATTGGCAAACTCCAAACAATCAATCTCACACAGTTTGACTTTGTCAAGGGGAGGTCATGTCTGTTAAATTTGGTCGACTTTTTTGAGACAGTCACCAAAGCCATGGATGAGGGGAAGACAGTGCACATCACCTACCTTGACCTGGCCAAAGCCTTCAACACTATTTGCCACTCAAGCATAATAGATAAACTCTCTCAACTAGGCATCAATCTGTATGTTACCAGATGGGTAGCCAACTGGCTCACTGATAGAACCCACATAGTCAAAATAGGGGAAGCCATCTCAAGCAGTAGACCCGTATCTAGTGGCATACCCCAGGGTTCGGTCTTGGGGCCTCTGTTATTTGGGATATACTTTTCTGAGGTACAGGCCAAAACCAATGTGCTATGGCTGACCAAGTTTGCAGATGACTGCAAGTTGGAAGCTGTCATCAATTCCCCTAGTGACGTGGACATTCTCCAAGAGGGTCTCACCCAAACAAATGACTGGTGCCAGAAACATGGCCTCCAGATGAATACAAAAAATGCATCATTATCCCCTTTAGGGAGAGAGATGTCCCCACAAATTATCACATTAATAACAATCTTCTAAGTATGCAGTCCGTCATGAGGGATTTGGGCACCCAGATTGATAGCAACCCGACGTTTAACTACCATGTTGCTTCCATTGTACGGAAAGCTTTCTACATGGCCCACCTCATAAGTAAGTGTATCTCATCCAGGGACAAGGAGGTCATAACATCCCTGTATTCTTCCCTTATAAGGCCCATTATTGAGTGCAATGCCCATTTGGCATGTACCTCGCAAAGCACATGCAGCAGCTGGAGAGACCACAGAGGTTCCAGGAGAATCCAGGGCCTCACAGATCTACCCTACACAGATAGGCTAAAAGCCCTACCCCTCTTATCCCTCTACTCTGCTTCATACAGATTCCTCAGAGGTGACCTCTGTCTGGCATACAAGGCGATCTCGGACCCCTCTTTGATGGGACTGCTGCATATCCGCAAGTCAAGCTCCACTTGAGTAACTGCACACACTGCCTCAACCTGGTCTGTGACATCAATAGAACTTGCTGGTGGGACAGATTTCTGTCCCAGAGACTCCCTTATCTATGGAATAGACTCCCTCTCCATGTCAAGCAGAGTACCTCTTTACCCCTTTTTAAGCGGAATCTGGATAACTGGATTGGAAATAGAAAATACATCCCTGGGTTTCCACCCATGTCCCTGGTGGACAGGGGCATCGAGTGCTGATTTGTCTATGCATGGGCTAAACTACTGGCTAGGCTTATAAGGGCCTCAGGGCCAATAGCCTAGTAACTTCCTATGATCATCGCCCAGCAGTCTGTAGGAGACGGAATACAGGGACAGGGTTTTGTGATGGTCTGCATAAGACTCCCTGTATTCATTTTGTGAGGAAACTCTGTTGTCTTGCAAGCTGTTGCAAGTGATGCTAAAGGGTGTGTTGTACTTGATGACTGGTTTAATGAGAGTCGAGTACAGATATTTTCAATTCACAGACCTTTCTTGTTGATTTGTGCCCAATGGCTATAATTTTTCTACTTTCCCAGTTAGTCTTATTCTTTTGCTCCCTTTTCCTAGAATTTTCAGTTCAGTTTGAACTAATCCTACATGGGGATTAATCCATGTTTAACCACATATTTGCCTATATTCCTGGCTTTTGGAGATGGTTGCTGTCCTAGTTTTCTCACACAACTAGCCCTCTCCATCTTCCTATTCTTTCCTAATTAAACTTTAGCTTACCCCCCTCGTACATGTTTGTTCTGCATTTATCATTCCTATGCCTTATTTAGGTTATAAGCCAACCTAGACTCATGCATAGTTTTGCTTATTTATTTGTTTATTTATTTATTACTTGCATGCAGGGTCAGCTTTAGGTCAAGTGGTGCCCTAGGCAAAAGGATTCTATGGCGCCCCCCCCCACATCACCTGGTGCCCTCATCCTGGTCTGTTTACACCATCCAGTTTACTGGAAAAGCGCCCCTGCTGGAGCGGCGCCCTAGGCGGCTGCCTAGTTGGCTTATGCCTAAGGCCGGCTATGCTTGCATGCCTGCAGTTATGCTTTGTTGACTGGGTTGGCTTCACTAGGTTTGTGTCCTATTGTCAGGTGAGACCCAAGGTGGTATTCATACTGGCTAGGGGATATTTGGCTTGGACCCTGGGGAAAATCCTCTGTCCAATGCATTGTGGGTAGATGATTCACCAACATGGAGGAGAATGGAGACATGGAGAATACTACTTCTTTAGCAGGTTCTCATTTAGCTGCTACTAGAGGAGAGATTTTTATTTTTATTTTGTTTTTATTTTGGTCATTTGTTAACTGGGCAAGACCACAGTATACAACTGTCCTTTGATTACCTGAGACCACTGTCATGTTAAGTCACTTGCTTAGAGTCACATATTAGGCAAAATAAAATGGAAGTTATCAAACCCTGCACCTTGGACTGCAGGAAGCAGCCTTAATCCTCTGTGCTAACTGCCAGATTCCTGAATTATGAAACAGTCTGTCAGCTTCAGTGCTATTGACATCCTTCAAGATGATGGCAAAGACTTGGATAATGAAATGGTGAAAACGGCAGTAATCCTAAACCTCTAGAAGTAATGAGCTTCCTTCTGATAGTTTGTCAGTGACAGTAATGGCACCTAGACCTATAGGCAAATCTAGAGCTGCAAGTAGTACTTCCCAGCACATATACTTACTATTTACTTCTGTTTTTTTTTTATGTTTCCCTATTTGGAACACAGGAATTCAACCCCTAGGTTTCTCCCTCAGAATAACAACCATTCTGTCATTCATTAACCTCAAACTAATTTACAGACAGTATGTTTGATTCCTTTGCATTGGGATCTAGGTGTGTTGTTTTTTTCATACAAAACAATGCACAGAACCCTTAGGTAATTATGTGTTACGTGACTTTATTATACAGAAGTAGAAAAGTGTACTTTTGCATTTTCATACTTATAAGTTAGGAACACAGGAATGTAGGAATAATAATAGGTGAGTGATCACAGAAACCATTTGAGCAATATGCTTAGATTTCTACATACCAAAGGAGGAATTGTATTAAACAATGGTTCTGATAAGAGAAGAATATAGTGGTAAAATGATTTATTTAGATCTTGAAGATATTCTACTAGAAATGAACTCTGCAAGATAGAAGGATTTCCTGTCTGGTGGAAACATGATGATCAAATGAGAAAGAGTTGTCCACAAAAGTACCTAAGTCTCTTAAGACCATATCTTCCTGAACAGAATGCTACTTATATGACTTGCAGGCAACTTTTTTGTTGAATGCTACAATGATGCACTTTTTATTTGCATTTACCTTGAGACCATTTCCAGTACATCAGATATTTGCATATTTCAACCATTCCTAGAGTAGTTTAGTATCACTGGATGAGCAGATAACAATGCCCATCTTGAAGTCATCAGCAAACTTGGTCATCCAAACTTCTGGGATAATGGCTTGAATGCTTGCAAAATAAATGCCAAACAGGAAGGGGCTCAGCATTGGGTTCTGTAGTACTCTACTAATTACAATTTGATATTTAGAGGGGGTAAATGCAAACTTTATAAGCTAGGATTTGTTGCACAGATAATTTGCAATCTAGTGAGAAATGTAGGGGTTAAGATTAAGTTTTTCTAAATTTTCAGTAATACCTGCATGGTAGACAGTGTCAAAAGCCTTAGCCTGGTCAAGATAAGCAACATGCATGGAGTGATCACTTCCACAGCCTCTGCAAACTTTTCAAAGAACTTTACTAGGTTCAGTTGACAGGTCCTGTCTTTTGCAAAGTCAAATAAAGTGGGGTTTAAGTTGTCCATGCCTGCATAAATGAGTTCTGCTATGGTTTGTTCCATGGTTTTGCATATTTGTCTAGTGAAACTGATGGGTATATAATTACCTGGATCTGTAGAAGGGCCATCCTTGTGTACAGAAGACCAATACAAGCTCTTTGGCATCAGACAGATACCCTGTGGATA